>NC_090440.1:1081034210-1081337392 GCF_031143425.1 Pleurodeles waltl | reverse complement strand
TGGTTTGCAGTCAGGACACTCTCTCTACTACACACACTATACACATATTACAACCCCAAGTGAGTACACTTCATGTGTGAGTTAACAAACAGGAGTCTTTGGAGGAGAGGACACTGGACTGCTGATTGGAGTGACAGTAACAGAGCCTCCTGGAAGCTACAGTAATGTAACTCACTGTACTACACATACTATACAAATGGTATCCACCCAGGTGAGTACACTTCAATTGAAAGTTAAGACACAGGGGACCTTGGACAAGAGTACACTGTGCTGGTGTTTGGAGTTATAGATACAGGGTCCGCTGGGAGTTGGAGTCATGGCACTCCCTCTAGTTATCAACAGTTGACAAATGGTATATTCCCAGGTAGGTGAAGTGCATTGGAGAGATTTCAAACAGGTGTATTTGAACAAGTGAACCCTGTGCTGGTGTTTGGTGTTATAGACACAAGGACTGCTGGGAGTTGCAGTCAAGTAACTCCCTGTGCTATACACATTTTATAAATGTTATTCTCCCAGGTAAGTCCACTTCAATTGAGAGTTACCAAACAATGGTGTTTGGACAAGAGAACACTGGGAGGATGGTTGGTTTTGCAGACAAATGCCCTTCCAGGCCTTAGTAGTCATGTCATTCCCTCTAATTTCCACATTTGACAAATGGAACCCTCCCAGCTGAGCAAACCTAAATTGTGATTTGCCACACAGTGGTCTTTGGACAATTTAACACTGTTCTAGTGTTTGATGTTGGTGAAACAGTGCCTCCAGTGATTTGCAGTCAGGTCACTCTCTCTTCTTCACACACTTGACCAATGTTTGCCCCCCAGGTGAGTACACTTCAATTGAGAGTTTACTAACAGATGTATTGTAACATGTGACCAGTGTGTTAGTGTTTGTAGTTACTGGTATAGTGCCTTCTGGGAGTTGCATTCAGGTCACTCTCTCTACTTCCCACACTTACAAATGGTGAATGAAGTTCATTTGTGATTTGGCAAACCGGGTATGTGGACAAGTGACCACTGGTCTGGTGTTTGGAATTGTACAACAGTGCCTGCTGAGAGTTGGAGTCATATCAGTCCCTGTCAACACACACTATACAAACGTAATCTCTGTAAGTGAGTACACTTAAATTGTGAGTTGCCAAATAGAGGTCTTTGAGCAGGTGGACACTGGGCTGGTGAGTGGAGTTACAGTAAAAGTGGCAAGAGGTGTCAGACCTAGGGCAGTGCCCGGTTTAGGGCCCACCCCATGCATCTCTTGTCAAACATCCTGTGCAGATCCCGAGGAAGAAGAGCTCCATTTTGACAAAAGGTGAGCAATGGGCGTGCATGACATAGCATTTTGGTGACATTTTTTGTGTTGTGACTAATCAGACTCCACTCCCCCAGGTATTCTTGTCAAGCCCTTGTGATGCAGGATGGCCAAGACCTTCTCCAGCTAGGGAAAGAGATGTAATGGGGCACTGGGAAGGCCACTGCCAGTCTTCTTGGCCTGAAGCTGTTCCTCGGAGACCAGGGAATGGACCTTGTCCCTGAGGTCATTACACCTCTTCCTTATGTCCTCCTTTGGGCACAGGGTTGTGCCTACAGCATTTATTCTGACAACAATCCTGTCCCACATTTCCATTTTCCTACTGAGAGGAGTGTGCTCGATTTGTGCTCCAAACAATTGTGGCTCTATTCTTATGATTTCAACCACCATGACTCTTTGGAAGACTGAAACAACGCGGCTGGAGAAACGACATGCAACACCTGCTAACGGAGGCTGATAACGTTGCAAACCCCACGCAGCGTAGTTTTGTGACACCGTGCGATGCAAAATTGCTGGGCGCTGAAATGCAATGCAAAGCCTGCCCAGTCCCGAGGTGCCTGTCCGGATCAATGCATTGCTCTCTTGCGGAGAGGACAAACAACACACGCTGACCTGACCGGAGGAGGAACTTCGCACAGTCTCGCTTGTGAGTGAGAAATCAACGCATCGCTGGCCTTTTCTGATGCACACTCGCCTGTGCGGTGTTATTTTGATGCAACCCAGGTACTTTTGTATGCTAACAGTGTTCTCACTGTTTTCTAAAGGATTTAAGACTCTTATTCTTCAAAAATTCATGACTTGACTTGTGTATGCTGGATTTTTGACGTTTTGTTTAGATAAATATTACCTATTTTTCTAAACCTGTGTTGTGTCATTTTGTAATGTTTTCACTGAGTTAGTCTGTGTTGGTACAAATACTTTACAGATTACTTCTGAAGTTAAGCCTGCCTGCTTGTGCCAAGCTACCAAGGGGGAGAGCAGGGGTTAACTGAGGGTGATTTTCCTTTACCCTGACTAGAGTGAGGTTCCTTGCTTGGACAGGGGGTAATCCGACTGCTAACCAAAGACCCCATTACTAACACACACACCCAAAGGACCTTTCACTACTGGACCACTGAAAATGCCAGAGAGTGACTTGCATATCAACCAGCCATATACAAGACGCACAAGCGGGGAATATCAATATGCATAATAATTCCTGGAGTCATGAAGGGGGAGGAACATCAAGCCAACCTCTGCAGAAACTGGAATCTTAATCTGAGCCTACAAACACTAGCACACTTATTTTCCATCCACAGTACAAATCTAAGGTCACGGGCGATATCCTGAACAGGGGAAACATTCTCTAGGTCCTATCACACATTGCATCTACAAGCGGCCTGAGTACATCTTACCACCTGGGAGTAGAATTTGTCCACCCTAATACAACATCTGCATTTGAAGCAACCAAGGGCACATGGAGAACATGTTCAATTGCCCAAATAATCTTTGCTGAAAGAGCAGCTTTTGAACGCTGGGCATCAGTATTACCTTGCACCACGAGGGAGGTTACCCAACCCCTCTATTAGCGACGGGACCTGCCACAAAACCAGACCCCCTGATCAATGAAACTCGCTCAATGCTTAAAAGCGCCCATGGTCTTCAAGTTCCTCCATTACCACTTTGGGCGATTCCCAGAGCTACATGTTCCATACACCAATAGACTTTCTCCAACCCAACAACGACTTAAGGTGGATGTCAAGAACGATTAAAAATTGCAATGGGTCTCAGTGACAAACACCAGACACAAGGAGGTGTGTCACACCAACAAACGAAGCTCTTTGCCTTTGCTCTTGGAATGTGAACGGCCTCCTCACCAAAACCTCGGATCATGACTTCATCCCATAAATTAGCACCTTTGACATTATACTAATGCAGGAAACATGGTTGGATGAACCCTTTTACTTACAGGGATATATGTGTTTCTTCACTTCAGTAATCATAAAGGTAAAATATGGTCACCTGCTGGGGGGCTGGCTACCTATGACTCTTTAGCACTGTCAGTCAGAGCCACCCCTCTTGTCTCCACCATTTCATTTACTGACACCGTGATAATTGCCACTTCTACGGATATGCCTACACCAGAGATAATACTTGTAAATACTTACCTTCATCCAAAGCTCAAATCTAACGATGCTACCAAGCTGGTGGAACACCTTGAGAACAAGATAAGCTGTGGAGAAATAGCTAAAAATGACCGACTTCATCGTCTCAGGCAACTTCAACCTGCACCTACTTGGAGCTTCCACAGATGAAGCCACAATCGCTCTTTCCAGCACCTGGGGTTTTCCAACATAGGGGGCCAATAAACATGAGCGCCCCATGACGACAAGCAGGACACTACTCAAAGGCCTAGAACAGCTACAGTTAAGAGCCTTGAATGGTAGATTTCGAGATGACTCACCACCACAGCAACATATTTTTCAGCAACAGCCTCTACAACAATTGACTACACCTTTGTCACTCTGCTACTGTTTGAACAAGTAGCCACTTACCATCTAGGAGACAGGAGTGAGAGCAACCATTACCCACAAAAACTAGCCATCATCCTGACGATTTCCAAAATGGATAAAGCAAGAATCCCACTTATTACTTCTTACACCACAAATTACAAACAGGCTAAATTCACAAAAGCGAATATAGAGCTTGTATACAATGCAGCAATGGACCTGGCAGTCAAACTAAAAGTGAACGACTACAGTGAGGTGCTGAAGTGGGAACTACTAACCACCAGGCTAAGCAATAATTTTGCAGAACTGATCACCACCTGGTGGCTCACATCCCGTTCAGCAACAACACGCTTGCCACAGGTCCACAGAGTCGCATTACAAGATGCAAAAAGGAAAATTAATTCCACCACAAGGCATCTCCGCGGCCCCGGAATCCAGACCTGCTCGAAGCCCCAAGGCATCAAAAACAGTCACTAAAAAAAGCTGAAGTGGACAATCAATAGGACTTGCGGTGAAGCATTATGGGCCAAGCTATACTCAGATGCAAAGAGTAGCAACATCACGTGCTTCTGGCATACAATATACAATCTTACACACCCCTCACATGTTGATATTACGTCACGCATACCAGAAGCTGTCTGGGTACAATATGGAGTCTACTTCAACTGCCAGTACTCAACCCTGGCACCACTCAGCATGCCTACACAAAGCCTGTTAATTGCAGGAACCCCCTTCTACATTAGTCTCCAGAGACGACTCCATTTTCAAAATTTAATGAATCTGTCACAGTAAATGATCTGATAGCCAAGGGCAGGAGAGAAGGTACCCTGGGCCCTGAAGGATTTCCTCCATAGTCTTGAAACACAGTAGGTCCCTCTGGGGAGCGATCTTAGAACCGCTCTTCCTGGATATAGGTCAGACTGGCATTATTTCACAGTCCTGGAAAGGGTCGATAATTTCACCCATCTTTAAAAATGGGGATGGTTTGCTCCCAAACAACTATCTTGTTCTCATAGACAATGAGGCAAAGTACTTTGCAGGTCTGCTGTTGGAGCATCTGTCTGCATGGATTGCTGAAAAGGGAATAATTCTCAAGACCCAAACAGGATTCTCTAAACTAAATGGTACCTCATGAATATTACGGCCATTGGACTACTAATCAACAAAGCTAAGATATAGAAACAACAGCTTCACCTATGTTTTCTTGATTTTAAGGCCACATTTGACCACGTGGAGAGGAATCTGCTGTGGAAGAAGGTCTCAAACTGGGGACTTCCACACTTGCTTTTACACCTGATAATAACCCTTCATACGGATACATGGGTCCAGATTAAACTGGGAACAGGCATGCATCTCTCAAGGAGGATACCAACTACCACAGATCTAAAACAGGGCTGCGTTCTGGCCCCCACACCTTTTAATTTATACTTAGCAAACCTGATGGCTTTACTCGCTCTTACAAACCTGCATGCCCCACAAATTGGAGGCCTGGAATTACTGTGCCTGATTTATGCGGACGATCTTGTGCTGATTAGCTACACGAAAATAGGGCTCCAGAGATTAATAAATGCCTTCCAACAATTCTCGCCTGCCAACATCCTGACCACGAAATTTGAAAAAACTTGCACTATGTCAATCAGAGCCAAGGTGCCCCCTAGTGTGTGGTTTTGGGGCAAGACACAGCTTTTGCAAACAAGATCTCATGCTTGGATGTCTCTGAATACCTACACAACTGTGGCCCCACAAGCAAATCTTGGCCACAGCTTTTCGAGGAAAACAAAAGAGCAATTCTTAAGGTGTTGATTAGTGCTTTATCCATGTGCTCTCAATACAGCCCCTTGGATGAAAGATACTACAAATACTATCTGCTTTTTATGTGGTGAGGGCACAGAAGATCTATACTTTCTCTGTTCATGCGAACATCTTGTGTTGGAAAGAAAAGCTTTATTAAAAAATAAGTTCAATCAAAGAGGGCTACGAACAAACCGTGTGGTGTGTTTTGTACCTGGGGACCTGCAAATGAACTACGGCCTAGTGACATTTCCATCTCCATCCCTGGTAACACAAAAGCAGCACCTTACACAGTGAGCCATTGTCTCTATGCACCATCTTTCTCAAATTTTTAACATGAACATTTAGGTACAAGACATCTGCCATTGTGTCAAATGGGGCGCTCAGCCGTCACACGTGCCTAAACTAACCAACCAGTGAAAAAACTATGAGCCTATTGACTGCTTAAAGTTTTAAAGATTTTAAACACAAATGTATCCAGTAGTTCTAATTGTTTTGTACAATGGTTGTGCTAATTGTTTTATGCAATGGTTTTAGGTAACTATGCAAATAAAGTATCTATCGATCTATCTATCTATTTATTTCCACGCCTCCACACCACTGGCCGTCTGCCTTTTTTGGTTGCTGGTCCTGCCTGTATAAATCGTCATAGGGTGGTCTGAAAGACCACCAACATGGCGGTCTGACCACCAAACTCATAGTCAGGCCCTAAGTTTTCATTTTTAGAATATGGCCATTCTATATGTACCTTTAGCACCACAGCCAAGGGTCCAGGAATGGTGGGACATCTTGTGGGCTTCACGACTTACTCAGTTGGGTCAAAGTGCAGGATCAAAAAGGGAGCCTATTATGTCCCTGTGGCTCTGAACAGGAGACCAGAAAACTGGTCCTTGGAATCACTTCATGTAGTCCTGGGTGCAGGTGTAGATGCAGGGCTCAATAGCAAGGTTGACCTCTAAGGATTTAATCCAGGTTCCAGGCAGCAAAACAGTCCTTCCAGTTACAATCGCAGTCTGACAGAGTGCACAGCAGGTCACAATAGCAGGCAGTTTTCTGAGATACTTTCTGCAGGTCCAGTAGTAAATTGAAGAGTGGGGTCTGAAGGTCCTACCTTTATGCCCTGGAGCCTTTCTTCTGGGAGATGGAAGAAGTTTCTGGAATGGTTCTTTGATTTGCTTGGACTTTCCTGACTCCCCTGCCCTAGCTCCAAGCCGGCTGCAGTGACAATACGGGGTTGCTAGGCCTTTTGTTTGGAGACGTGACACAGCATATTAAAATGTAGGTAGGGCTGTGTTCAGCTTCCAGCCCCTCCCTCCCATTTTGCCAGTTGATAGCCCATTGAGGGCACATCTAATCCCTCTATTGTGTGACTGTCTAGAAAGAATTCACAAAGTCTAACTGTCATTTACATCCAACAATGGGACCCAAGATGGGCTCCAGGCACAAAGGCCTAAGGGCTGTAAAATGTCAACTTTCTAAAAGTGGCATTTTTTAAATTATAATGAAAAAAACAACTTCTCCACTAAAGAGGATTTGACACTAGGTACAAAACATGTCAAACGTATCTCCTCTAAATTAAGAATTACAGCTTTTTCGAGGAATCCTCAATTTGATCCTATTCGGGGTAGGCCTCACTGAAATGAAAAACTAATTTGGTCATTTTTCTCCACCAGGACATGAAAAACTTAAAAGTACATGCCCAATCATGTATTTACATAACATCCTGCCCTCTGGACTACATAGGCCCTATCTTAGGAGTGATGTGTAATCAAAGGGGATTCTAAAGCTTGGCAAAGGGTTTAAATGCGAAGTCGAAGGCAGTTCAACACTGCATTCAGGCTGGAGAGTAGGCCCTGGGCACGTTTTAAGGGGCTACTTAAGTGGGTGTCATTATAAGTGATGCAGGCCAGCTAGTATCAGTTAATTTGCAGGCCCTGTTTATATGGTGTACCACTCTACGAGCGACTTATAAGTAAATTACGTATTAGAAGTAAATTAAATATGCCAGACAGGAGTAACCCAATTATACCATGTTTAGGGAGAGAGTACAAGTACGTTATCATTGATTAGCAGTGGTAAAGTGCACAGAGTCCTGAGGCCAACAAAAACAACTCAGTGAGAGCTACTGGGAGGGTGGTGCTGGTATGGGGTGTGGCGGCTGTACCTGTAGCTGGTGTGGTCACCACCAGGGAGCTTCTATTGAAGGAGGTATCAGAGTCAGTGTTGTCACCTCCTGTCTCCGCCGTGGTGCTCCCCTCACCCTCTGTCCCACTGGTCCCCTCGGCGTCGGTGGACTCTGCCTCCTGGGTCCTGTGGGATGCAGCTCCCTCTGTCGCCGGTACCCCTGCTCCTCCGCCAGATGATGCTAATGCACACATGGACAGGATGACAGTAGAGAAAAGGGGAAAGGGAGAAAGGGAGCACTGTGTCAATTGCAGCACCAACACCACAGATGGCATACACATTACCGTCACACAAAGGGATCAGGATTGAGCACCATGCATGGCACGGGCATTACATTGGCTAGGTACCACAGCAAGATGTGAGCCATCCCCCACCAACTGCACACCACCTGGGAGTCACTAATCCCTGTCTGTCATGGGATGGAACCTAGCTAGGTTACAAGATTTAGCAATACAACCATTACCCTTGAGCTGGATCACACTGTGATCTCTGAGCTGGCATTAAGGGGCACCCACTAACTGACACCCACCACCAGGTTCCCATGCTACCTACCAATCATAGCTGTAACGCACACTGTACACGCCCTTGTGGCTGCTGTGATGCTCTCAAGTGCTCATGCATATGCCCCTTATTGTTTACTAATCAAACTAAGGAGCAAAGAGACAAGTTATACCACAGCAAAACAAGCACAGTTTTCTTTTTAAATTGTTCATACTTGTGTTGTCCTGCATTTTGCCAACTGTTTTCAGCACCAAAAAGTAGCAGTGTCAGAGAAGACACAACGGAATATCATAGGGGACAGGGAATAATTTATGTTTGCTTCCACCAAGGACGATGCCTGTTGCCCTCGACTATCGATTTCACTGCAGTGAAAAATAGTTAATCGGTAGAGTGACAGCCTCTGAATTAATGGGATATTTCCTGAATGTCTCTTCATCTAAAAGCTAAAGATTTTTTATACAATTGTAGAAAGGTTTCTTGACCTACTCTGTGGCATGATATGTAAACTGCGACTGTGCTCCATATTGCCCATCAAACTAGTCTACGTAGTGAAACTGGTTGTGGCAAAATTGTGTCACACTATGCCAACGCACAAATATGGCTGTTATCAACTGGGGTGAGTGTCAGTGGTAGCACTATACTGACATTGACCAAAGCCTCAGATTTGGTACACAGTGCCCATTTTCCACAATGATGGATCCAAAAGTGTATCCAATCATTTTAAATGAGGAGACAGTTATAGGAAATACATGGGAAGTATGTATCCTGACACAGACTGCAGTCTATCAAGGTTTTTTGGTCCATAGAGTTGTGCAGGATAAATATACAAAATCAAGCCTTGCCCCCAACAATTCACAATGTGCATGCAAGACAGCACAACAAGGTAGAGTGCCATAGTATACAGTGTGAATCCCAGATGGCAGAATCATGATAAATTTAGGACTAAAGCCACATCATCTGCATAGGAGCAGTGGGTTGAATAATGGTCACAGGGAATGCAGGCACCCTGGGGATTAGGTGCAATCTCAACAGTAGTGGCGCCAACATGTTAAAACACAATCACCATAAGCATCATGAAAAATGATGCAAATCACACTGACAGATGTGGACCTGATCTCTTCGCCTACTTGCAGGAACGGTAGGCCTTGTGAACTGTGTAACTGTGTTGCAATATCTGTCATGACAGAAAATATCTGCTTTGTCTGTCACACAGTGGGTGTATTCAGACATTAGGAATGTAGAGATACTGCCATCTGGAAGGCAACTATAATGCAAATTGGACTCTATGCCTCTGAGTAACAGACATCCTGTGCATCAATGTTGCATCAAAAGTCAAACATTAGCAAGTCTGGATGACAATCAGATTATCAATCTCAACATCTAATTTAGGACAGCATTAACATTGCCCTCTCTCATTGCAGATGATGTACCTACACCTCCTGGGCAGCTACCTGTCAGGGATGACGATCTGGGTGAGGATGACAGCCTGCCAACCCTTGATCCTTACCACCTTCTGGGAATCCCTGGCCTCCTTCAACACACCATCTCTGGGTGTGGGAGGAGCTGATAGTGTTGCAGGGTGTCCAGAGGATCAACCCAGCAAATAAAAATCACCTCCTGCAGCCCTGGATTCCCATGACCCCCAGTTAGAATTCCAACGCTGTGCGGTAGGAGTTCAGTGAAAGGCAGTCCATAGGTGCCTCAGTCCAAACAAGGACACCACACCTGCTATTCGAGGCACCTACCCTCCGCTCTGTGGACTCTTATAGTCCCTGGCTGATATCTCTGGTGTCATGAAGCAGAGGCATACACAACTGCCCTGCCAAAGTGGCACCAGTGAGGTTGCCAAACAGCTGGGGAAAATATGCAACATCATGGAGTCGAAGAAGTGGAAGCAGGACACATAGGTCCTCAATATGACCCTTTTGGTGAGTGATAAAGTGGCTGTAATACCGCCAACAAGCTGGCAGTAAGTTCCGCAAAATTATGACCATGGTGGTGATAACTCCCATAGACAGCCAATGTACCACACCTACCGCCACGGCAGAAACAACAGTCACCACGACAGCAGCCAACAACAGCCAGGTGGGAGACAAAGTAACGCCCACCATATTAAGACACACAAAACCGCCACCTTTTCCAGGGTGGCACCAATGCCAACAAAAGCCTGGTGGAAAAAGAGCTGAGAAATGAGAGGTCTCACCATTGGAGACACAGGGAAGAACCAGGCTGGCATGAAACCCGAACTGCAAGTTTTCCCGATGATCTTCTATGTCATGCTTCACCTGGAACACCAATGCCGACAAAGACGACAACGGTGAGTACAGCCGCCTAGCACACAAGGGAAAGTGGGAGGAAAGAGTGACACACACACACGCACAACACACACCCGACACACACACCATACACACAACCAGCTGCACACGTAAACCAATGGCACACGACACACAGCATGAGGAAACATGGACCACAGTGCTGGAGTACTCACAGTGTGTTAGTATAGCAAAACCCACCACATGAACCAAATATATACAAATGTCCATAAAGGGCCATTGCCCAGTCCAATGTCATGAGGGCACACAAGGCCACAGGGCACAGTCCAAGGCCCAACCTGTATCCTGACACATCCAGAGAGAACACTGCAGGGGCATCATTTTGCAAGTGGGAAGGCACCTCAGGGGGACGGGGGGCACCTCAGCCGAATACGGGAACGTCCCTACTGGTTCCGGATGGGGCTCCATGCCCATTGCTTTGTCCTCGGGAGTGCAAGGCCACAGTCTCTGAAGTAGGTGACTTGCCCACTGGTTCTGGAGGGGGCAACATGCCCATTGCTCTGTCCTGGGAAGTACAAGGCCACAGTCTCTGGAGTAGGTGATGTTCCCACTGGTTCTGGAGGTGGCTCCATGCCCATTGCTTTGTCCTAGGGAGTGCAAGGCCGCAGTCTCTAAAGTGGGTGACTTGCCCACTGGTTCTAGAGGGGGCAACATGCCCATTGCTTTGTCCTGGGGAGTGCAAGGCCACAGTCTCTGAAGTGGGTAACTTGCCCACTGGTTTTAGAGGGGGCAACATGCCAGTTGTTTTGTCCTGGGGAGTACAAGGCCACAGTCTCTGAAGTGGGTGACCTGCCCACTGGTTCTGGAGGGGGCAGCCTGCATAGCAGCCCCATGGAGGGTGGCCTATATGGCTTCCTCTGGCACTGATGGCTGCACTGTGGTGGTGTTTGGAAGAGCCTCCTGGGCAGCCTCTGCACTGTAAGATGGCAACACTGTGGTGGTCGTTGGAGGTGCCTCCTGTGCTGTCTCTGCACTCACTGAAGGCTGCACTTCCACAGCTGGCGGTGGGGGCCCGTGACAGCTGGTAGTGGAGGCAGTGTCAGCCTGACAGCTTCCACTGGCTTAGAGTGCCTTGTCTCCTCCTGTATATGGATCATGGATCCCTTACCCTTCCTGGCAGCGGTGGATGGGCTCTTCCCCTCTCTGCCTGGTGGTGCAGGCTCCTTCCCCTTCTCCACAGGTGGTATAGACCCCTTCACACTCTTCCCTGGTGGTGCAGGCCCCTTCACACTTGTCCCTGGTGGTGAAGGCCCCTTCACACTCTTCCCTGGTGGTGCAGGCCCATTCACACTCTTCCCTGGTGGTGCTGGCTCCTTCACCTTCTGTCATGGAGGTTTGGTATCCTTAACACCACAAGCAGGTGGTGTTACCACTGTCCCCGTGGACTGTTTGGCTGAGGTGCTGGCCTGTGTCCTTGGTACCCTGCCCATACGTGCAGGCCGGGAGGGAGTAGGGAAGAGGTCAAATTGGGGAAGGAAAAGCTTTTTAGGGACAGTTGGGCGGGAGGAGTAATGGGAGTGGAGGATGAGGGAGTGGTTGTTGGAGGTGTATGTTTGCTGGACTTGGGTGCAGGTGCATGGGCTGTATGCTGATGTGAGGTGGGTGGCTGTTGGGTGTATGAAAGCTTGAGTTTGTGTCCCTTAGGAGGGGGGGACAAAAAGAGTGGGAGAGGACACAGGGGACGCGCGCATGGCTGTTGTGGAGGTGTCTGCCAGTGAGGTGTATGTTCTGCTTGGTGTGGAGATTCTGATAGTGGATGTAAATGTAGTGCATGCATGTGTGAATTTGGACATGACTGGGAGGGAGGTGGTGGAGGGGGAGGAGGGAGAGACAGAGGAGGCAGTGGATGTTGTCATGTATCCAACGGTTTATTGTTTGTGTGAGTGCCTATGGCATGAAGTGTGGTGCTTGTTTTTGCCTGTGCCACTCTTGTGTGTTGCCTTGTGTGTATGCTCGTCTGTTTGTGTGCCTAGGATGGGTTGGGGTTGAGGGGAGTGTGACTGGGAAGTGGTAGTTGGAGTGGGGAACGGTAGAAACAAGGACAATGGCTGCCATCAGAGAGGAGGCCAGAGCCTGAATTGATCTCTGTTGGGCCGTCAATCCACTGTGAATGCCCTCCAGGAATGCATTTCATTGCTGCATCTGGGATGCCAGCCCCTGGATGGCATTCACAATGGTTGATTGCCCTACAGAGATGGATCTCAAGAGGTCAATAGCCTCCTCACTCAGGGCAGCAGGGCTCACTGGGGCAGGGCCTGAGGTGCCTGGGGCGAAGGAGATGCCCTCCCTCCTGGGTGAACGGGCAACTCGCTGAGGGGCTACTGGGAGGGCAGTGCTGGTACGGGGTGGTGGCTGTACCTGCAGCTGGGGTGGTCACAGAAGTGTCCACCACCAACACGAAGCTCCCATAGGAGGAGGTATGTGAGTCTGTGTCGTCTCCTTCTGTCTCCACTGTGGTGCTCCCCTCGCCCCCCGTCCCACTGGTTCCCTCGGCATCGGTGGACTCTGCATCCAGGGTCATGTGGGATGCAGCTCGCTCTGTCACAGGTGCCCCGGCTCCTCCGCCAGATGATGCTGATGCACATAAGGGCAGGATGATAGAACAAAAAAGGGGCAGAGAGAGACAAAGGAAACACTGGGTAAATTACTGCACCAATACCACCGTTGGCGTACACAGCACCCTCACACACAGGGAACAGGCCTAAGCAATATGCACTGCACTGACAGTGAAATGGCTAGTCACCACCAGCACACACCACCAACTGCAGCACACCTGGGACCCACGATGCCCTGCCTAAAAGTGACTACTAACAAGCTAGGTTACCTGTATTTGACATGTAACCATTACCCTAGAGATGACCCACGCTGCAATGTTGGGCCTGGCCTTAGCGGCACCCATTAACACACAACTACCACCTGGATACCATCCCACCAGCCAAAATATGTAATGATACCCACTGTACTCACTCCCGTGTGACTGCTGTGATTCCCTCAAGTGCCCATCCAGCTCAGGGTATGCCACCGCCATTATGCGGGCCATCAGGGGTGTCAGGGTCCGACAGGCACCCCTTCCTCATTGGGAGGCCATCCCCAGCTGGGCCTCCGCAGTCTTCCATGCCCAGCGTCTCAGGTCCTCCCACCGTTTCCAACAGTGGGAGCTCCGCCTGCCATAGACCCCCAGTGTCCGCACGTCCTTGGTGATGGCACGCTATAATCCCTTCTTTTGATGGGCGCTGACCTGCAGAGGCAATAAAGACAGGAGAACACCATTACACTCACAGTCCAGCCTGTCATACACATGGCCCACCATACCCGTTTCCATCACTACTGGCACACACATACCCCAGCTCACAACATGTACACACCGCCAACAGATAATCCCCCCTTACACAGTGTCTTCACACACATCTCCACCCATCCATGCCACATGCGATGTGTCCACAGTGTACTCACCTGTTGGTCCGGAGGCCCATACAGCTGTCCGTTCTGGGGTAGAACCCCATCCACCAGTCGCTCCAACTCCTCCGAAGTGAAGGCTGGGGCCCTTTCCCCAGTCACACGGGCCATGGTAGGTTCCAGACACAGGTCGCAGCAGCACATGCAGTGTAGGTCTTCTCCTGTTGAAGGTCAGGAAACAAGTGATGATTGATTTAGAAAATGGCTTTCACATCCGCGGCGGTGTACACCGTCACTGCCTGTGTACATCCCCATTGGCCACTGTACTCCATAGGGCCCAATATTATCCAGTGAGAAATTGCACGGCGGTGCACGACCGCCAACCACCACATCACCCAACGTCGGCGGAATTACCTCACTTCCACAGTCCCTCCACACAGGACAGACGGTCACCATTTCAGGGGGGTGAACAGGCCTATCGAGAATTGCTGCACCACAGGATAAATAGGCCCATACTTCAAAATTTACACTGTCCCAATACATAAGTGCACACTGTGGACTGCTGTTGTGGTTTAGTTGTTCAAACTGTGACAGCCTACTCACTCTTGTGTCCCTTAGATACCTACCGCTGTGGATGAATAGGAGATGGAGACATACCCCTCTTGAACAGACCCCTGGTGGACTTAGCTACACTGGAGGACAGGCACATTATCCTCACCTATAGACTGTACAGGGCCACAATCACAGAGCTGTGTGCCCAGGTGGAGCCAGACCTGATCTCATTCATCTGTCATCCGACAGGGATCCCCCCTCTTGTGCAAGTGCTATCAGTTCTCCATTTCCTGGCAACTGGTTCTTTCCAAGTGACAGTGGGCTTGGCAGCAGGAATGTCACAGCCAATGTTCTCACTTGTGCTGGCAAGAGTGTTGTCTGTTCTTGTAAAACACATGTGCAGCTACATAGCTTTCCCCCAGGTTGAAGATCTGGCCACTGTGAAGGCCGGATTCTATGCAATGGGACATATCCCCAATATTGGACACATATTGCGTTTGCCCCCCCAGTCAGAATGAACAGGTATACAGGAATCGTAAGAGTTTCCACTCCATGAATGTGCAGATGGTGTGCCTGGCGGACCAGTACATCTCCCACATCAATGCTAAATATCCTGGGTTGGTGCATGATGCCTTTGTCCTGAGGAATAGCAGCATCCCAAATGTGATGGCACAACTACAGAGGCACATGGTGTGGCTTATAGGTGAGCCTTAGTCCCCACCCGGTGTACGTTAGTGTATGCCTCTTATGTTAACCTCATAGGATAGTGTTTGGCTAAATGTTGTCCCTCACTATATGCAGGTGACTCTGGCTACCCAAACCTATCGTGGCTGCTGACCCCTGTGAGGAATGCCAGGACAAGGGCTGAGGAACGTTATAATGAGGTACATGGGCGAACTAGAAGGATCTTTGAGAGGAGTGTGCCTCCATCTGACAGGTGGATCCCTGTGCTACTCACCGAGAAGGTCTGCCAGATAGTAGTGGCATGCTGCATATTGAACAACCTGGCCCTCAGACACCATGTACCTTTTCTGCAGGAGGAGACTGGAAATGCCAGTGTGGCTGCAGTGGACCCTGAGGACAGTGAGGATGAAGAGGCAGAGGATGAGGATGAAGACAACAGAACATCAGTTATCTGTCAGTACTAATGACACACAGGTGAGACAGTGCAACTTCACATTTCTATGACTATTGGTGTATTCTGTGCCGCTGTGGCATGATGGCATTACCCACTTTTTACTTCTACTTACTGTCACGTATGGATTATCATTTTACAGATGTTAGTGATATTACAACAATGTCCTAATTTGGTCACTACAGCCAGCCACAGGTCATTATTTCTATGCCCTCACAATGTACAATTCTTTTGCAATGGATGTAGCTGTTTCCATCAATACAAATTTTCAATACATGAAATACTAGTAGTCGCGTTTTGTCTAAGGATGTTCATTGTAGTGCTAAGGAATTGAGGGGAAAGTGCAATAGAATGGGGTGATGATGGAGGAAAGTCCAGGGTATTGTTCCAGTCTGTTTGTAGCACAAGTGCAGTGTCCAAGGGGACATAGGAAGGGGAGCAATGGCAGTTCAAGGTGGACAAGGTGACTGAGTGGGACCCAAGGGGGACAAAGAGTCTCATTTCCTGGCGGTGGTCTTGCCAAGTGTCTCTGGTTTCTGTCTGGTTCACAGGGAATGTTTGCAGGGTGGTTCACCTTCTGCAGGGGGAGGACTGCTGGTAGCCTGTGGGTCCTGTGACGGGGCCTCCTGCCCACTAGTGGCAGTGGAAGTGGAGGGCTGTTCAGTTGACTGGCTAGTGGTAGGGGCCCGCTGGTGTGCTGTTGCCTCCCTCATGATGTTGGCCATATCTGCCAGTACCCCTGTTATGGAAATCAGGGTGTTGTTAATGGCCTGCAAGTCCTCCTTGATCCCCTGATACTGTCCCTTCTGCAGCCACCTGTTCTACTACACATTGTCAAGGATCTGGCCCATTGTGTCCTGGGAATGTTGGTAGGCTCCCAGGATCTCGGAGAGTGCCTCCTGGAGAGTCAATTCCCTGGTCCTGTCCTCCCCCAGGCACACAACAGTACTTCCAGTTCCCCTGTTGGCCTGTGCCCACTGACGCTGCCCCCAAGTCCCTGATTGTCTTGGGGGTGAGGTGTTGCCTGGGGTCCCTGTACAGGTGGGCACACTGCTGATTGATGTGTCCTGGGGACAGAGGTTTGGGTACACTGGATGGGTGCTGTGGTGTTGGATCCTGATAGGGGAGGCTCTGTGGTGGTCTGTGATTGTGCTTGGGTGACCAGCTGTCCAGTGGTCCCTGATGGGCCAGGTAGGTCCTTCAGATCCTGAAGTCCAGAGTTACTGTCATCAATTGGGAGCATCTTCTGTTGGGGGGCTGGATAGTGGTGGCACCTCCTCTCCAGTGACATTGCCTGGGGTACCTTTGGGGATGTAAGTGATGTATTATGATTCAAGTGTATGATATTTGTACATCCCTGGATTCCCCTCTATTCTTGGTGTTGCCCTGCCAGCGTTTGCATGTGTATGTGATGTATTGTGGGTATGTTAGTTTCCCTATGCTGTGCATGCTTTAGTGATGGGTGTCCCTGCAGTGCTGGGAGGGGTGTCCATGCATTGGTATGTCATGCAGGGCTTGGTATTGGGGTTAGTAAGATGTGTAGATGCAGTGTGTGGGTTGGAGTGGAGTGATGGGAGTGAGGGTGTGGGTGTGATATGGCATGCAGGTATTCAGGGGGTGATAAGTGTTAAATATTGACTTACCAGTGTCCAGTCCTCCAGCTACCCAAGTAAGTCCCTCAGGAAACAGTATTGCCAGTACTTGCTCCTCCAATGCTGTGAGCTGTGGGGGAGGAGGTGGGGGTCCACCTCCAGTCCTCTGTATGGTGAGCTGGTGTTTGCTGCTATGGAACGTACCTTCCCCTGTAGGTCGTTCCACCTCTTCCTGAGGTCGTCCCTTGTTCTTGTGTGCTGTCCTACGGCTTTGACCCTGTCCACGATTCTCCGCCATAGCTTTGTCTTCCTTGCAATGGAAATCTGCTGTACCTGTGCTCCAAAGAGCTGTGGCTCTAACCTGAAAAATTTCTCCACCATGGCCCTTAACTCCTCCTCAGTGAAACAGGTGTGCTTTTGTGGTACCATGCGTGTTGTGTGATGTGTGTTGGTGAGGGTGTGTTGGGTAATGTGGTGGGGTGTGTGATGTGGAGTGCTTGAGGGGTGTATGGGTGTGAGTGGTGTGTGTCTAGTTGTCTCTGTGCTCTTCTCCTCAGTCCCCTGGTAGCAATTGGTGTTCGTACGGGGTTGTGGGTAATGTGGGTGTGTGTTTTATAATGGTGTGGGTGTGTGGGTGTGATCTGTGTATGGGTGTCAGGTGTGTGTGTTTGGTATTGGCCAATGTGGTGTTGTTTTGTATTTTTGTGTTCATTCTAAGCGTGTCAGTATGTTCCGCCAATGGTTTACCGCCGTTGAATCTCCGCTGTGGTGATTTGTGGGACATAATGTGATAGACGTTTTGTTGCCGTAACGGTATGGGTGTTGGTACTGCCACTTTAGCACTGACCTTGGGTCTGGCAGATTTGTGTATGTGGCAGTATTCTGTCAGATTCGAGTATGTGTGTCATAATATGATGAACAGATATCCGCAACACAGGGGTACGTTGGCAGCCATCAGCGTGGCGGTAAGCGGGATTTACCGCCAATGTCATAATGAGGGCCATTGATTGCTACAATGGATGCCTACTACTGTGACATAGGTGCTGTGCTGGCAAACAAGCAGGTCCTTCTCAGTACAGTGCGGGCTCACCTTTTGGCACAGAGAAATGCTGCTGCGGATAGGGGATCCACATCTTTAGCCCATGATGTATGTATGCCTCCGTTGCCTCTGGCACCTACATCCCCACCCTCACAGGAAGCACCCCACACATGTAAGGAAGAAGATATGGGTTTCACCTCTCAAACGTAAAACTGCCAGGTAGCATAGCCTGTGCCAAATTGCCTGTTTCTCCTTCGCCTGGTGCTGATCCATGGCAGTATACCTAACAATAGGTACTGTCCTCAATTTGCTGTCCCCCCTGTTGATCTCAACCACCTGGCCTGGCAGTTTGGACTGGACTGTTCCCAATGGGAACAGGGTCAAGACTGATTTGCATATGGCTCAGTCCAAACTGGGGTGAATGTTTGATTGGTTCAGCAGTCTGTGCGTCATTTGTGTTCGCTTGCTTTTGTTGCTCTAAGCATGCCAGGTATGCCCAGACATTGGTCCCGGGCTCACTATGCCCTGAAACCGGTCACAGGATGCTTGTTTTTGGTCAAGGAAGGACCTGGCCTGGCAATTTGGGCTGGATTGTTTCCAGGGGGAACAGGGTCAAGACTGATTTGTATATGACTTGGTTCAAACTGGGGTGGCATGGTGAGCAAAATAATTGATGAATTAAACCCAGATATATGACTGGGGGTGAATGTTTGATGGGTTCAGCATTCTTTCCATCATATGTGCTTGTTTGCTTTTGTCGCTCTAAGTGCGCTCCTTATGTTCAGATGTGGGTCCCAGGTTCGCTATGTCACTGGATTCAATCTAGCCTGGCTGATAAAGGGTGATACCCTGAAATCAGTCACAGGAGGCTTGTTTTCGTCAAGAGAGGACCTGGCCTGGCAATTCGGGCTGGACTGTTTCCAGGGGGAACAGGGTCAAGACTGATTTGCATATGGCTTGGTTGAACCTGGGATGGCATGGTAAGGGGGAAAAGAACTAATGGATTAATCCCAGATCTGTGACTGGGAGATGAATGTTTGATTGGTTCAGCGTTCCGTCCATCATTTGTGTTTGTTTGCTTTTGTTGCCCTAAGGTGCATATTTATACTTTTTGATGCAAAGCTGTGCTAACGCAGTATTGCATCAAAAAGTTTAGTACCGGCTTGCACCTTTTAACCGCGCCAGCCGGACGCCATATTTACGGAATGGTCCAAGTCGGTGCTAAGCTTGGCCGAGCGTCAACAAAAGAGGCGCTAACCGGGTGGGGTGGCGGTATGGAAAAAGAAGGTTGTGTGTCAGAAAATAACGGTAGGCTGTTTAACAGCAAAAATCACACCAGTAACCAGCCTAGCGTCATTTCCTGATGCACAACCACCCAAAAATGACTCCTGTCTTAGTAAAGACAGGACTTATGCCCACCACCCCAAAGGCCAGCACAGGGGACCAGTGCCCCCTGTGCATGGCCATTACCCACAGTGCCAGGCAGGAGCCCCATGTAAGGGCCCCCAATGGCATTTTAAATGACCAGAAACAGGCATCCTGGGACCGGTTTCAGGGTATGACCCTTCATCAACCAGGCTAGCTTGAATCTGGTTGCATAGCAAGCACGGGACCCACGTCTTGGCATACCCTTCCCAATTGGGATGACAAATGCAAAAATATATAATGGATGGAATGCAGAGCAAATCAAACAGTCACCCCCAGTCACAGATCTGGGTTTAATCCATCTGTTTTATTGCTTGCCATGCCATTCCATTTTTTTTGCTTTAATACACCAAAGGATGGCAAATAACTATCGATGTGAGAAATCCACTGAGGCTTGACTTGCCTTTTCTCATGGGGGACCTCTACTACAGCCCAGAACTGTGCAGGCCACATTTGGAAAATACCTGGGGTAGCGGGGGCTCTGCTGGTCCTGCGCCCTCCACATCTACTGCACCTATCCAAAGTCAGGCACCGCAACAGCTACCTGCTCCAGCCACAACCTCAACCTTTGAGACGGACATGAGCGGAGACAATGCAGATATGATGGCAGGGTTATACAAATCAGAAAAAGACTATGCCAGGAACTACAAATTGCTTAAGTACTGCAAGAAGATACTTAAGAGGATATAAACTATTTGTGGCACAGCCTCCCAGTTCTTTCCCTTCTCCCTTTTACTAATGTTAACATTTTTAGTCGGTTTTCGGTGGGTAGTGTTCGGTTAGTTAAATAGTTTAGGTTAGGTGTAGGTTAGTGTAAGTATTGTTGGGGGAAGCTTTCAGTAATTTTTTTAGTTTGGGAGTGTTGGGTGGGGGTTATGTTGGGGTTTCTATGTTTATAAAAAAAGTTTTTAAAAAAACTTTAAAAAATATATATTTTTATAAACAATCAATTAATTTGTTGAGAGCGCTAATCACCCGGGACGATCTCAAGGAGCGTGGGGGGGTGCTACTTCTGGAAGAGCTAGGTCTTGAGGCGCTTCCTGAAGGTCAGGAGGTCCTGGGTCTTACGTAGGTTGGTGGGGAGGGAGTTCCAGGTTTTGGCGGCGATGTGGGAGAAGGATCTGCCACCGGTTGTGGTACGGTGAATGCAAGGGACTGTTGCAAGGGCGGGGTTGGCAGAGCGGAGCTGGCGTGTCGGGCTGTGGAAGTTAAGTCGATCGTTGAGGTTGGCCGGTCCGGTGTCGTGGAGAGCTTTGTGAGCGTGGATTAGGATTTTGAAGACAATCCTTTTGTTGACGGGTGGGCTCTGAGGTGGGCAGAGATGTATTCGTGGCGAGGGAGGTAGAGGATGAGATGTGCTGAGGCGTTCTGGATGCGCTGGAGTTTTTTCTGGAGCTTGGCCGTTGATCCCGAGTAGAGGGCGTTGCCGTAGTCAAGGCTGCTGCTAACGAGGGCGTGGGTGACCGTTCTTCTGCTTTCTATGGGGATCCACCTGAAGGTCTTGCGGAGCATTCGAAGGGTGTTGAAGCATGAGGACGAGATGGCGTTGACTTGCTAGGTCATGGAGAGTGAAGAGTGAAGAGTCTAGTATGAAGCCGAGATTGCGTGCGTGGGGGGTGTTGAGGGCGACCCCAGGGTATCCTGCCACCAGGAGTCATCCCATGCTGACTTGTTGGGGCCTAAAATGATGATCTCATTTTTTTCTGAGTTCAGCTTGAGGTGGCTTGCAGTCATCCAGTTGCCAATGGTGAGGAGTCCATTATGGAGGTTGTTCTTGGTGGTTGCAGGGTTCCTCATGAGGGAGAGGGTGAGCTGAGTGTCGTCAGTGTAGGAAATAATGTTGAGGCCGTGGGATCGGACGATGTTGGGGAGTGGAGCCATGTAGATATTGAAGATGGTGGGGGTGAGTGAGGATACCTGGGGGTCTCCGCAGATGGTCTTGGTGGCCTTTGACGGAAATGGGGGGAGGCAAAGTCTTTGTGTTCTTTCGGAGAGGAAGGAGGTAAGCCAGTCCAGGGCTCTGTGGTTAATTCTGGTGTCGAAGAGGCGTGTGCAAAGGGTTTGGTGACATACGGTGTCAAAGGCTGCGGAGAGGTCAAGGACGATGAGGGCAACGATTTCACCTTTGTCGAGTCTGGTCCTGATGTCGTCAGTGCAGGTGATGAGGGCGGTCTCACTTCTGTGGTTTTTGCGGAATCCAGACTAGGTGACGTCAAGTAGGCTGTTGTCCTCCAGGAAGAGGGAAAGTTGGTTGTTGACTATCTTCTCTATGACCTTTGCGGAGAAGGGGAGTAGGGAGATAGGTCGGTAGTTTTTGAGGTCTTCGGGGTTGGCTTTGGGCTTTTTGAGCAAGGCGTTGACTTCAGCGTGTTTCCAGCTTTCCAGGAAAATGGACGTCTCGAAGGAGCTGTTGGTGATGGTCCGGAGCTGGGGAGCGATGATTTGGCTGGCCTTATTGAAGACGTGGTGAGGGCAGGGGTCTGTGGGAGAGCCAGAGTGGATGGTACTCATTGTTTTGGTGGTTTCCTCATCGTTGGTGGGGGTCCAGGCGCTCAGTATGTTGGTGCAGCAAGGTGTGATGGGGTTGACTATGTCAACTATGTGCTGGTGGTGGGAGACAGTGTTGCAAAGCTTCCATGTATGTCTGTGATCTTGCGGTGGAAGAAGATGGAGAGGGAGTCGCAGAGCTCTTGTGAGGGGGGAGGGTCTGGTGGAGCAGGACTTGGGGTTGGTGAGTTCCTTGATGACGCTAAATAGCTCCTTGCTGTTCTATGCGTTGTTGTTTATCCATTCTTTGTAGAAAGATCTTTTGGTGGTCCAGATGAGCTGATGGTGTTTGCGCATGGCTGATTTGAGGGCGGTGAAGTTGCTCTCTGATTGTTCTTGGCGCCAGGTTTTCTCAGCTTTCCGGCATTCTCGTTTGGTGGCCTGAAGGTCTGTGGTGAACCAGGGAGCTTTCTTGTTGACTCGGGTGTTGCTGGTTTTCTTGAGTGGAGCAAGGGTGTTGGCACAGTCGTCCTGTCATTGTTTGAGGTTGAGGGTGGCGATGTTGGGGTCATTGGTATTGGGTGGTAGGGATTGGGCGAGGTTCGAGATCAGCTGTTCCTTGGAGATCTTGCTCCACTTGCGGTGATGGATCGGATGCTGCTGGTTGTGGGTGGTGGGCTTCAGGAAGGAAAAATTAACGCAGTGGTGGTCGGTCCAGTAGAGTTCGGTGTTGTGAGTGAAGGTGATGTGGCTGCTGGAGGAGAAGATGGCACTGAGCGTGTGCCCAGCTGAGTGGGTGATCAAGATGACCAGTTGCTTGAGGCCGAGGTTGGCGAGGTTGCCCAGTAGGGCAGCGGAGTTGCAGTCGCTGGTGTTCTCCAGGTGGAAATTTAGGTCGCAGAGGAGCAGGTAGTCCGAGGAGGCGAGGGTGTGGGAGCTGATCGCGTCGGCGATGGCGTCACAGAATTAGGGGTCGGGGTCTGGTGGTCTGTAGACGAGGGTTCCTCTCAGGGTGGTGTTGGCGTTGATGTGTATCTGAAAGTGTAGGTGCTCTGTGGAATCCAGGGCGTCTTTGGTGTTGGTGGAGATCCTGATAGAGATTCTGTGGACAATGGCAATTCCTCCTCCTGGTTTGTTGATACGGTCTCTTCGGGTGATCTTGTAGCCCTCAGGGATGACTTTGGCAATGTCTGGTTCCGATGAGGGGTTCATCCATGTTTCAGTGAGGAAGGCGCAGTCAAGGGAGGCTGATGTGAGTAGGTCCCAGAGCTTGATGGCGTGCTTGTGGACAGAGCGGGATGCAGCTGAGATGGTTGGGGGGTCTGGTGTTGTTGTGGCTCGATGGCTTGATTGCAGGAGAAGTGGCACGAGCGGCAGGCAAAGGGTCCATATGTGTGCCTGGGGGTGGCCTGGGCGCAGGTGGTGGGCCGGCCGGGGTTGAGTGTGTGGAGCTCAGCAGTGGTGTAGTGGCGTCTGGAGGTGGGGAAGGTGCGAGGGGCAGGGGGACAGGCACTGGGTGCAGTCCAGGTGCAGACGGGCACAGACAGGCTTGCTTCTGGCGCGCCTGTGGCGCGCCAGTGGCACGGCCGCCATTAGGAAGGGAATGTGGGAGGAAGGAGCAGCTGGGAGGCAGGAGGGGGTGGCAACAGCGTGAATGGGGAACCGGGCAGAACAAGCAGGGTAAGCAAGCAGAAACAGGCAAAAAAGTCAGAGATAGCAGAAAAGTCAAAAAGCTGAAGAACGGCACAACAGGCACAGAAACAGAAGCAAGATAAACACAAAAGATAACAAGACAAACACTCAATACTTACGTCTACCACTAGACAGCAGGGACTAGGCACAGGCGGGTGCCTGCAGGTGGTGGAGGGCCTCAAACTCGCAGCAGCAACAAGGGTGGGGTTGGGAGCATGAGGGCAGTCTGGTGGAGCTGCTCTGCACGCAGAGTGGTTCCTGGTCTTAAGACAGGTCAGGGTATAGGATATAGGTTGAGTTCGTAAATGTGTAGCCTTGGTTTATGTTGTCCGACTTGTATCTTCTCTCTTACGGGGTGGGAGTTTATGTTTAGAGTGTGGCATTACATGTTTACGATAAGTTTAGAATAGGATTGTGAGAAAACAGGGCTGATTGCAGAGGCCCCATAACTTTTTGCCCCCATTTTCCTCTTTTTGCTGGTGTTTTCCTGACTTTGATGGTGCCCTGGGTACTGCTAACCAGTCCCAGGGCCTGTGCTCTGTGTAAAATGGATATGCAAATTAGGCTAATTATAATTGGCTAAGTTAACCTACCTATAAGTCCCTAGTATATGGTAGGGCATGTAGGTTTAGGGACCACAGCATAGGTGGTGCACACCTAGGTGCACTGCTGAGGTGCCCAGTGTCATTTTAAAAGCAAGCCTGCCTTGCTGGCTGCTTTTAAATTAAAGTTATATGCAAATTCGACTTTGGTATTAAAGGTACTTCCAAAGTCTTAAACTACCTTATTTTTACATATAAGTCACCCCTAAGGTGTGCCCTATGTGCCCCTAGGGCTGGGTGCCATGTAACTATAAGCAGGGACTTTATAAAAATAGATTTATAAGCCCTGGTGAGGTAAAAACAGCCAAATTCGTTTTTCCCTCATTGAAGTAAATTGCCTTCATAGGCTAGAATGGGCAGACTTTATTTAAAATTTTAAAGTCTCCTTAAATGTTACATACCAAGAATTTGGTATCAAATTAATTGTTGTAATAAATCCCACAACTTCCAGTTGTTGGATTTAATATAACTGGTTCAGGTAAAAAGTTTAGACTTTACCTAAAAAGTTGCCAATTTCAGCTCTGCATTGTTTTTTCTGCTGTGCTCTGATTGGCCAGCCTGTAGCAGCTTCTGCCAGGCTGCCTTGATGAGGTGTGAAGTGGCCTGGCTTCACACAAAGGAATGTGCTTGGGGGAGAGAATCGCCTCAGCAGATGGTGAGGCAGGAAGGGGGAGGGCTGCCAAACTGGTCTTCAAAGGCAGAGAAGGACATCTGGAGCACCCAGCAACACCCCCACATCCTGCAACCCCAGACAATTAGGTGCCCCCTTGATTAGATTAGGAGAGGGCAGGAGAGGGGTGTGTTTATGATTTTTAGCCACACCAGTGGGTGGGCTCAGCCAGATGTAACCTCCAAAAATCAGATTCATCCATGTTGGATTTTTAGAGACTGTTGCCTTCTGGGATGGATTTTTGCCACACTTCCCAGGAAGTGGTCATCACAGGGGGACGACCCTGTCCCTGATTGGAGAACCAGGGCCCCCCTGCTTTTCACCCAGGAGCAAGGATAAAACTGGCAGACCTGCACCCACACCTCAGATCCCCACCAAATTTCAAGAAGAAAGAACTTAAGGAGAAGAAGGACTGCCCTGCTGGACCCCTGGCCTGCACCTGGACCCTGCACTCAGAAGGACTGCACCAGCTGCACACTTGGGCTTCACCACAAGAAGGACTTTGCCTGTCTTCAACTGGTTCAAGGAGGGACTCCCTGTTTGCTACAGGTGAAAAATTGCTAAACCAGAGTCCCCTGCACCAACTCCTGAAAAAAAGAGACCAGTTGACCACTGCCCAGTTGCCAAAAAGGAGTTTGCGCCAGGTGCATTCTGGGAGTTGAAGTCCGCACCCCCCAAGGACCATCACAGAACTTCTGGACCCTTGGGGTGAGCTGTGGACCCCAAAAGAACCTTAAAAGAACATCTGGGTGAAGCCCCAGAAGTTTGGAAAAGATTTGAGAATTTTTGGAAAAAAGCTCCAGAGAGGGACCGACCCGTCGCGGAAATTCTAGCCGGCTTGCCTCAACCGCGACCCGGCCTGACTTCGTGGTTCGTCCCGGTAAAGAAAAACATCCAAAAAAGAGACTAAGTCCGAAGGTAAAAAGTTGACCGGGACCTCCCAGCCATCATATCTGAGGAGGGCTCCACGGACGTCGGATCAAGATCCAGGTTTACCCCGGTCGAAGGATTTTCATCTCGAAAAAACGACTAAGTCCGAAGGTAAAAATCTCCACCGAGGAAACCCACATCGCGTATCCGGACAAGGGCTCCAGGAGGTCGGATTCAACTGGCAGGTTCGTCCCGGTGAAGAAAAACTTCAAAATAAAGACTAAGTCAGAAGATAACTTTTTGACCGAGTCCTCCCGCGACCTGTAGCCGAGCAGGGCTCCATCGCGGTCGGCCTGAAAGTTTGACTTTGCCCCGGTCCTGGTGCAACCAGATGACCCGATTGGCGCTTTTTGTTTCTAAGCGCTAGAAAAGTAATAATTCTTGAAAAATTAATTTCTCCGGTTCCCTTTATCCGATTTTATTTGTTTTTGTGTCATTTTAAAGATAAAAATATAAACTATTTTTATAAATTGGTTTTGGATTTTTAAACTGTTTCCTGTGTTTTATTTGATTACTGTTTTGTGATATTTGAATGCTTTACACTTTGGCCCTCATTCTGACCCTGGCGGTCTTTGACCGCCAGGGCGGAGGACCGCGGGAGCACCGCCGACAAGCCGGCGGTGCTCCAATGGGGATTCCGACCGCGGCGGTAAAGCCGCGGTCGGACCGGCACCACTGGCGGGGTCCCGCCAGTGTACCGCGGCCCCATTGAATCCTCTGCGGCGGCGCAGCTTGCTGCACCGCCGCGGGGATTCCGACCCCCCCTACCGCCATCCAGATCCCGGCGGTCGGACCGCCGAGATCCGGATGGCGGTATGGGGGGTCGCGGGGCCCCTGGGGGCCCCTGCAGTGCCCATGCCACTGGCATGGGCATTGCAGGGGCCCCCGTAAGAGGGCCCCTACATGTATTTCACTGTCTGCTGCGCAGACAGTGAAATACGCGACGGGTGCAACTGCACCCGTCGCACAGCTTCCACTCCGCCGGCTCGATTCCGAGCCGGCTTCATCGTGGAAGCCTCTTTCCCGCTGGGCTGGCTGGCGGTCTGAAGGAGACCGCCCGCCAGCCCAGCGGGAAAGTCAGAATTACCGCCGCGGTCTTTCGACCGCGGAACGGTAACCTGACGGCGGGACTTTGGCGGGCGGCCTCCGCCGCCCGCCAAGGTCAGAATGAGGGCCTTTGTCTCCTAAGTTAAGCCTTGACGCTCGTTGCCAAGCTACCAAGGGTTGAGCTGGAATTAATTTACTGAGACCTAACTGTACCTAGGTGGAGGTTAGTGGCTTGTTGCTAGGTGTAGGTACCTACCTGCCCTTATCAATAACCCATTTTCCAACAAGGATAGATAGCTGTAGGGGTCAGTTAAGATAAGTTAATTGGGTTAGTTTAGTGTAGGGTTGTGTCTAGGTTAGGTTTTGATATGATGTTCTTAATATGTTTTAATACATCATGTTAGTATTAGAAAATTACCTCTCCATTAATTGAGTGTCTGGGTGTTCTCACATGTGCACTGGCCAAGTAGGAAGAATACCTTAGGCTTTGCTTTCTGTTTTTATTTCCATGGATGATCATGTGCATCCCCTATAACCAAGGAGCTGTCAGATTGACTTCAAAATGACATCAGCTACTCAAAGTATTTGTCATCCACAGTTCCAGCAATTCACATTGTGCATGTATACAGAGTCCTTGGCAGATTAGTATGGAACTTCAACTGTCATCGCTGAGGTCTGTCAGAATATTGGTGGAAAGTGTGGCACATATAACATCAGCCATTTTATGGTCTGTATCCTGGCACACTGTCAGCTGTCCATCACTGAGGAAACTTGCCTCTTCTGAACCACACCTATAAGTTGTAATGGTGCTCTCATGTAGGAATATTTCCAGGCACTTGAGTCTGACCCATACATGCCGTATGTCAACTTACATGTATGCATGTTCAATACATGTATTAACCCCTTAAATGCGGGCGACGGCCACTGGCCGACGCCCTCACTACCTCACTGGTGCGGGTCACGACCAGTGGCCAACACCAGGGAGGGTGTTAATAAATCCTCGGGTGCGTTGCACCCGAGGATTTTATTTATTTTTTTTCTTCTCCCGGGAGACACGGAAGCTTCCGTGTCTTCCCCCCACCCCCACCCGCCCCTTTGTGACGTCAGCACGCCGCGAGGCGCGCTGACGTTACAAAGTTGTTTTCCCCATCGAAGCAGGAAGCATCCTTGCGGCCGCTTCCTGCTTCGATGGGGAAAACGGCATTCCCCACGTTTGCACAGCTGCGATCGGGGGCCAGGAAACTGTTTCAGAAGGCCTCGTAAGAAAGGGGAGAGTCTCCCCTTTCTTACGAGGCCTTCTGAAACTGTTTCCTGGCCCCCGATCGCAGCTGAGCTGCGATCGTGGGCCAGGAAACACCACTAGACGCCAGGGATTTCACTTGGGGAGGTCGGCCCACTCTGAAAACAGGCCGCACCCCCCCAGGGGAAATTTTTTTTTCTTAAAAAAATAAAATAAAAAAATAAAATAAAAGGACAGGGGGTCGCCCGTGGGCAGGGCGACCCCCTGTGGGGGCAATTTTTTTTTTAGATGTTGTAGGGTTTCCCTGGGGGCCATTTTGGCCCCCAAGGAAACCATACAACAACTAAAAAAAATAGATCTATATATAGATCTATATATATATATCTATGTAGATAGATATATCTATGTACATGGATATATCTATAGATATATCTATGTAGATAGATATATATATAGAGGTAGATCTATATATATCAATCAATCAAAGAGATTTATATAGCGCGCTACTCACCCGTGAGGGTCTCAAGGCGCTGGGGGGGGATGGGGGGAGGTAAAGGGGCTGGGAGGTTCACTGTTCGAAAAGCCAGGTTTTTGAGGCCCTTCCTGAAAAGAAGTAGGTTTCGTGTGGGGGTGTGGAAGGTGACTCTCGTTGAGGTAGGCAGGGCCTGTGTTGTGGAGTGATTTGTGTGCGAGGATGAGGATCTTGAAGGTGATCCTTTTGTCAATGGGGAGCCAGTGGAGGGATTTGAGGTGTGGAGAGATGTGTTCGTGTCGGGGGAGGTCGAGGATGAGTCGTGCTGCTGAGTTCTGGATGCGTGCAGTTTGCGCTTGAGTTTTAGAGTGGTGCCGGCGTACAGGGCTTTTCCGTAATCAAGCCTGCCGCTGATAAGTGCGTGAGTGACAGTTTTTCTGGTCTCTGTGGGGATCCATTTGAATGTTTTTTTCAGTATACGGAGTGTGTTGAAGCATGAGGAGGTGAAAGCATTGATTTGTTGGGTCATCGAGAGGGAGGAGTCTAGGATGATGCTGAGGTTGCGTGCGTGGTTGGCGGGGGTGGGTGCAGGGCCTAGCGTGGTGGGCCACCATCAGGGGTCCCAGGTGTTTTTGTGTGGGCCAAAGAGGATTATTTCGGTTTTGCTTCAGTTGAGTTCCAGGTGGTTGGCTGTCATATATATATCACTTTTGTCAATATGTGTGTGGTTTCCCTTGGGGGGAAAGGGTCCGACTTGTCTAGTGGCAGTTTTAGTGCCATAAAGAAGCGTAGAAGGTTTATATGCCTACTGCAAAGAGCAAATCTGTATTTTATGTAAATAGCTGAGTACATTAGTAAAGTCAGCCATTACCTGCGCTATAATACCAATGAAATGTATGTGCGGGGTGGAGGGCGGCTATGGAGAGATGAAGGGCACTTTTGCTGGGTGGTAATGAGGGAATCTGAGGAGGAGGGAGTGGGAGCACCAATAATGATTGTTGGACTGGGCGCAGGAGGTGCTAAAGACTGTGACGAATGGTATGTCACAAGGTGTTTTTTGAGTGTCTTGAAAGTACGTGCTGATTGAGGGAAGAAGCGCAGGTAAGGTGGCCTCTACTGTTGCACGTATCTCACACACACCATCGATTTTGTGACTGTCTACGTAGGCTAGTGTTTTAGAGCAACAGTTTAGCCAATAGCAGAGATGGCATCTTGATGGATGATTGCTGCCTGCACTCGGGTTATGAGGACCGCTCTGACATAGGATCAGAGACTGAGACATCAGATACTGGACAGCATCTGAGGGATAGGACAATGGCGCAGACTCTGGGAGTGATTTTTCAGTCAGAGGAGTCCCATTCGATAACTCCTCTCCCAGTACATTATGAGGTAGGTGATGAGGACAGTCCTGCTGTCCCTTCGCAAGCTGTTCGTGCAACTGGGTAATAGTGGGTTAGGCCAACCCAGAGAGCAGGTGAATGCGGCAGCAAGCAGAGAGAGAGAGAGAGAGAGTGCTCTCTTGAGAGCTCCCCAATTTAGTTCATCGCCAAATTCCACCACCCAAATCATATTGTGGAGACATCAAAATTATCTATGGCAAAACAAACTGGTTTTGTAAGGCAGGCACCTGTGTTTTTGGTTCTGGATTCGGCGGCCATATAGAGAAACACACTAAACCCAAACATTTCTGGAAACTAGACATTCGGGGGAGTCCACAGAGGTGTGACTTGTGTGGATTCCCCAACGTTTTCTTACCCACAATACCCTGCAAAGCTGAAATGTTGAAAAAAACCTCAATTCTTCTCGCATTTCTATCACACAAACTACAGGAATATGCTGGGATCCACAACATTCCTACCACCCAGTGACTCCTCACCTGTCCTGATAAAAACACTACCCCACTTGAGTGCCTACACCTAGTGCCTGTGTCAGGAATGGATCACCCCAGGGTCAACAGCTGCCTCACATAAGGACCAACATTGACCGTTGTGTGATCTATTCCTGTCGCGGGCACCAGGCCTAACCACACAAGTGAGGTATCATATTTATCGGGAGACTTGGGGGAACGCTGGGTGGAAGGAAATTTGTGGCTCCTCTCAGATTCCAGAACTTTCTGTCCCCGAAATGTGAGGAAAACGTGTTATTTTAGCCACATTTTGAGGTTTGCAAAGGATTCTGGGTAACAGAACCTGATCAAAGCCCCACAAGTCACCTCATCTTGGATTCCCCTGGGTTTCTAGTTTTCAAAAATGCGCTGGTTTGCTAGGTTTCCCCAGTTGCCGGCTGAGCTAGTGGCCAAAATCCACAGGAAGGCACTGTTTTCTATGAAAAAATGTGATGTGTCTACGTTGTGTTTTGGGGCATTTCCTGTCGCGGGCGCTAGGCCTACCCACACAAGTGAGGTATCATTTTTATCGGGAGACTTGGGGGAACGCTGGGTGGAAGGAAATTTGTGGCTCCTCTCAGATTCCAGAACTTTCTGTCACCAAAATGTGAGGAAAACGTGTTATTTTAACCACATTTTGAGGTTTGCAAAGGATTCTGGGTAACAGAACCTGGTCAGAGCCCCACAAGTCACCTCATCTTGGAGTCCCCTGGGTTTCTAGTTTTCAAAAATGCGCTGGTTTGCTAGGTTTCCCCAGTTGCCGGCTGAGCTAGAGGCCAAAATCTACAGGTAGGCACTTTGCAAAAAACAGCTCTGTATTTTGTCAAAAAATGGGATGTGTCCACGGTTGTGTTTTGGGGCATTTCCTGTTGCGGGCACTAGGCCTACCCACACAAGTGAGGTATCATTTTTATCGGGAGACTTGGGGGAACGCTGGGTGGAAGGAAATTTGTGGCTCCACTCAGATTCCAGAACTTTCTGTCACCGAAATGTGAGGAAAACTTTTTTTTTTAGCCACTTTTTGAGGTTTGCAAAGGATTCTGGTTAACAGAACCTGATCAGAGCCCCATCTTGGATTCCCCTAGGTCTCTAGTTTTAAAAAATGCACAGGTTTGGTAGGTTTCCCTATGTGCCGGCTGAGCTAGAGGCCAAAATCTACAGGTAGGCACTTTGCAAAAAACAGCTCTGTGGGGCATATTTATACTCTGTTTGCACCGAATTAGTGTCATTTTTTTTTAACTCTAATTCGGTGCAAAACTAACTCCATATTTATACTTTGGTGCTAGACCCCTCTAGCACCAAATTTATGGAGTTAAAGTAATTTTTTGAAAGTGGAGACCTACTTTGCCTTAATGAGATGCAAGGTAGGCGTTCCCGTGCAAAAAATGACTCTATGGCCTTAATGCCATATTTAGGGGCATATTTATACTCTGCGGCATATTTATACTCTGTTTGCACCGAATTAGCGTCATTTTTTTTTACTCTAATTCGGTGCAAATCTAACTCCATATTTATACTTTGGTGCTAGACCCATCTAGCACCAAGGCCCTGATTTAAACTTTTTTTGCACCGCATTAACGTCATTTTATCACGCAAAAGTGGCGCAAACTTACAAAATATTGGCCCTTATTTATACTTTTTGCTGGAAAACTGCACTAACTCAGTTTTGCACCAAAATGTTTAACACCGGCTTGCACCATTTCTGTGCACCAGCCGGGCACCATATTTATGGAATGGTGCAAGTCGGTGCAAAGGGTAGGCTAGAGTAAAAAAAAATGACTTTAGTCGGGTGGGGCTGGCAGTATAGAAGAAGAGGGTTTAGCACCAAAAAATGACTTTAGGCAGGTTAGAGTAAAATAAAATGACTCTAACCAGATTAGCGTCATTTTATGGTGCTAAACCCATCATGCCCATTTCAGGGCCCCCTATGGCACTTAAAAAACAAAACAAAAAAAAATACAATCTTACCTGTACTTACCTGGGATAGGTTCCCCCATCCTCCGCAGTCCCTATGGTGTGGGTGGGGGTGCACCTGGGGCCTGGGGAGGGCACTTCTGGGCTTATTCCATGGTGTTCCACCATGGAAATAGGCCCACAGGTCCCCTAACCCCTGCCCTGACCCAGGTCCTAAAAAATGGGGCGAAGCTTGCTTTGCCCCATTTTTTGACCCCTCCTCCCTCCCTTGCACCATTTTTACATGGGAGTATAAATATGGTGTTAAGGCCATAGAGTCATTTTTTTGCACTGGAACGCCTACCTTGCATCTTATTAAGGCAAGGTAGGTTTCCACTTCCAAAAAATGACTTTAACTCCATAAATTTGGCGCTAGACGGGTCTAGCACCAAAGTATAAATATGGTGTTAGTTTTGCACTGAATTAGAGTAAAAAAAAGCGGACGCTAATTCAGTGCAAACAGAGTATAAATATGCCCCTTAGCATCAAAAACTGATACTAATCTGGTCAGATTCATTTATTTTGATTCAAAACTGCCTAACGTCATTTTTTTTAAAGCTAGCCTACCCTTTGCACCGGCTTGCACCATTCCATAAATATGGTGCCCAGCTGGTGCTAAAAAATGGTGCAAGCTGGTGCAAAACTTTTTGGGGCAAAACTGCCTTAGTGCAGTTTTGCACCAAAAAGTATAAATAAGGCCCTGTATTTTTTCAAAAAATGGGATGTGTCCACGTTGTGTTTTGGGGCATTTCCTGTCACGGGCGCTAGGCCTACCCACACACGTGAGGTATCATTTTTATCGGGAGACTTGGGGGAATGCTGGGTGGAAGGGAATTTGTGGCTCCTCTCAGATTCCAGAACTTTCTGTCACCGAAATGTGAGGAAAACTTTTTTTTTTGCCACTTTTTGAGGTTTGCAAAGGATTCTGGGTAACAGAACCTGGTCAGAGCCCCACAAGTCACCGCATCTTGGATTCCCCTAGGTCTCTAGTTTTCAAAAATGCACAGGTTTGGTAGGTTTCCCTATGTGCCGGCTGAGCTAGAGGCCAAAATCTACAGGTAGGCTCTTTGCAAAAAACAGCTCTGTATTTTGTAAAAAAATGGGATGTGTCCACGGTTGTGTTTAGGGGCATTTCCTGCCGCGGGCGCTAGGCCTACCCACACAAGTGAGGTATCATTTTTATCGGGAGACTTGGGGGAACGCTGGGTGGAAGGAAATTTGTGGCTCCTCTCAGATTCCAGAACTTTCTGTCACAGAAATGTGAGGAAAGCTTTTTTTTTAGCCACTTTTTGAGGTTTGCAAAGGATTCTGGGTAACATAACCTGATCAGAGCCCCACAAGTCTCCCCATCTTGGATTCCCCTAGGTCTCTAGTTTTCAAAAATGCACATGTTTGGTAGGTTTCACTATGTGCCGGCTGAGCTAGAGGCCAAAATCTACAGGTAGGCACTTTGGAAAAAACAGCTGTGTTTTCTATCAAAAAATGGGATGTGTCTACGTTGTGTTTTGGGGCATTTCCTGTCGCGGGCACTAGGCCTACTCACACAAGTGAGGTATCATTTGTATCGGGAGACTTGGGGGAACATAGAATAGCAAAACAAGTGTTATTACCCCTTATCTTTCTCTACATTTTTTCCTTCCAAATATAAGAGAGTGTGTAAAAAAGACGTCTATTTGAGAAATGCCCTGCAATTCACATGCTAGTATGGGCACCTCGGAATTCAGAGATGTGCAAATAACCACTGCTCCTCAAAACCTTATCTTGATCCCATTTTGGAAATGCAAAGGTTTTCTTGATACCTCTTTTTCACTCTTCATATTTCAGCAAATGAATTGCTGTATACCCAGTATAGAATGAAAACCAACTGCATGGTGCAGCTCATTTATTGGCTCTGGGTACCTAGGGTTCTTGATGAACCTACAAGCCCTTTATATCCCCGCAACCAGAAGAGTCCAGCAGACAAAACGGTATATTGCTTTCAGAAATCAGACATCGCAGGAAAAAGTTACAGAGTAAAACATAAAGAAAAATGGCTGTTGTTTTCAGCTCAATTTCAATATTTTTTTATTTCAGCTGTTCTGTAGGAAAACCTTGTAGGATCTACACAAATGACCCCTTGCTGAATTCAGAATTTTGTCTAGATTTCAGAAATGTTTAGCTTTCCGGGATCCAGCATTGGTTTCACACCCATTCCTGTCACTAACTGGAAGGAGGCTGAAAGCACCAAAAATAGTAAAAATGGGGTATGTCCCAGTAAAATGCCAAATTTGTTTTGAAAAATTTGGTTTTCTGATTCAAGTCTGCCCGTTCCTGAAAGGTGGGAAGATAGTGATTTCAGCACCAGAAATCCTTTGTTGATGGCTTTTTCAGGGAAAAAACCACAAGCCTTCTTCGGCAGCCCTTTTTTCCCATTTTTTTGGAAAAAACAAAATTTTCACTGTATTTTGGCTATTTTCTTGGTCTCCTCCAGGGGAAACCACAAACTCTGGGTACCATTACAATCCCTAGGATGTTGGATAAAAAGGACGCAAATTTGGCGTGGATATCTTATGTGGACAAAAAGTTATGAAGGCCTAAGCGTGAACTACCCCAAATAGCCAAAAAAGGGCTGAGCACTGGGGGGGAAAAGGCCCAGCAGCTAAGAGGTTAAGGCTCTGTAAGTTGGTTTTAGCCTACAACACCATTTGTCATCTTTTTCATGCTAGAATCTCTAATATAATTGTATTTTGTAAGTTTGCACCGCTTTTGCATCAAAAAGTGACGCAAATGCGGCACAAAAAAAGTATAAATATGGCCCTTAGTGTGTGGCTTTGTGTCTGACAGTAAGGCACACATGTAATTAGGTTATGTTCTCATTCACGTAGCTTCACACAATGCGTACATTTAACTGAGTTAATGGATCACAGTAAACGTTGACATGATACTGTTAAACAAGGACATTTATTTACAGGTGCAAGTGTATGCAATACAATGTCCAGTTCACTGACCCCATGAGAGATCCTGAACCATGTGTTGTACATTCAGGCCCTGATCTATACTTTTTGGGGCAAAACTGCACTAAGGAGTTTTGCACCCAAAAGTTTAGCACCGGCTTGCACCATTTCTGTGCACCAGCCGGACACCATATTTATGGAATGGGGCAAGCCGGTGAAAAGGGTAGGCTAGTGTTAAAAAAAAATGACATTAGTCGGGTGGGGCTGGCGGTATGGAAGAAGAGGCTTTTGCGCCAGAAAATGACATTAGGCAGGTTAGAATAAAAAAATAACTCTAACCTGCCTAGAGTAATTTTCTGACACAAAACAATCCTACCACATGACTCCTGTCTTAGAAAAGACAGAAATCATGCCCACCACCCCAATGGCCAGCACAGGGGACCAGGGTCCCCTGGCCATGGCCATTGCACCCTGTGCCATGTATGGGGTCCCATTTCAGGGCCCCCTACGGCACTTAAAAAAATACAATTAAATACTTACTTGTGCTTACCTGGGATGGGGTCCCCCATCCTCTGCTGTCCCTCTGGTGTGGGTGTCCCTGGGGGGTGGGGAGGGCACCTGCGGTCTTATTCCATGGTCTTCCACCATGGAAATAGGCCCACAGGTCCCCTAAAGCCTGCTCTGGACCAGGGGTTAAAAAATGGGCCAAAACAAGCTTTGCACCATTTTTTGACCCCTCCTCCCTCCCGTGCACCATTTTTGCATGGGAGTATAAATATGGCGTTAAGGCCATACAGTCATTTTTTGCACAGGAATGCCTACCTTGCATCTCATTAAGGCAAGGTAGGTTGCCACATCCAAAAAATGACTTTAACTCCGTAAATTTGGTGCTAGATGGGCCTAGCGCCAAAGTATAAATATGGAGTTAGTTTTGCACCGAATTAGAGTTAAAAAAAAATGACGCTAATTCGGTGCAATCAGGGTATAAATATGCCCCTTAGTTATAAGTCCCTGTGCACCTCTGAAGTGTCATGCTTAGTGATGGTATAGCGGAGCATACTGCAGAGTCATATTTAGAAGGTCATGTGCAGCCAACCTGTCTGGCTTTTCTTGGCCCCATAGATATGGAGTGAGGCAGTACAGCGCAATATGGGGAGACAGTCATGGGGGTTAGTGGGCAGCAGGAGCCCGTGAACACAGGTGGGCCAGCAACTGGGTAGGGGCCATTGGGCGGTGCACGAGTATCCTTCTGGAGCGTCTGCAGCAGAGCCAGAACCTGCTGGCGGCTGCAGACCCTCTCCGTCTACCCGGTAGCTTTGGATGCCTGGAGGGGAGAAACTCCCATGAAGCAACAAAGAAACCAGCATCAACTTAAAAAAAAGGAGCTGCCTTTCCACACTTCATTATCAGCTTCTACACAGATTACCGGTAGGAGGAGGTCCACCCCCAGAGTTGAGCCCGGCAATGTAGAGTTATGAGGCCTGCCTGACAACCTCTCAAACTGGGGAGAATGGATATACTTGAAGCAGGAACTTGGCCAACCTGGGGCCACAACAGAACAAAGGTAGGAATAGTCCTAGTCAGCCTCTTTGTTTAAGAAATACATCTTGCTCTGTCATACGTGACCAGCTAACTGGAGAGAGACCAGAGGGTGTTTCCTTACGGCACTAGGAGGACGTTGTTAAATTAAGGGGTAAAACGAAGTTTGCGCCTTCATTGAGATCATTGAGGAGGAAAGGGAGGAAAAGGGGGAGCACTCTAACTGTTGTGCCTGACTTATAGAAGGTGCAATCAACCCCGAAGAATGATACATCCCTAGCACTTTATTATGAGTATCAGCCCCTGAGCCGGGATCCCCTAGAAAGAAATGAACTTGAAGACTGTGAAGTTTCATAATGCCCCTTAGCACCCCCTACTGTCACCATGTGTGCACCGCATTTCAAATATGGTGCACCATGGCACAGGGTAGGGGGGCAATAGTGTAATTTTTAATGACGCTATTACTGAACTCTGCAGGAGTAGCTCCAAGATATTGGCACTACTCCTTCAGAGTACATAGGGACCTATTTGAACGAATGTCCCAGAGGGGCCAGAGGTAAGGAATGTCAAGCAATTTATTACTACTCTAAATACACATAAACTCTTGATTCAAGAGATCGTGAGTCAGACTTACAGAGAATACACTGGGACCCTTTTAGGAGAAAGCTCAACAGGGAGAAACCAAGCAAGATACTTAATAATTTCAAAACTTATTCACTGAAAGAACTGATACTCTCATAAGCTCTAAAAGTTAATACATTCACTAAAGATGACATTACAGTCCGCATTAGATCGGGCATCTCTAGGGCAACTCAAGACAGGAAGTGGGATCTGGGGAATCGCATACAGGAACTTAGATCATTAGGTGCTACAGTTCACATGAAATTCACAGCTACCCTGAGGATAATGGAGAACAATAGGATGCACAATATTAGAAACCCCACAGAGGCTGAAAATGTAATAAGTCAATTAAGATTCAAATAAGAGTGGGCATTGGAGAGCTTAGGCTCAAGGGTACCAAGAGTTACCCTCAGGAAAATGTTTGGAGGGTTCCCCAGGGTGGGAAGGGAGGGAGGGCAAACTGTCACAAATATGAAGACTCTTTTTGTACTCTGTGTGGCTTGTAAGCACAGGGTGGGAAGCATGTGGGAAAAATGTGTAAACATTATGAAAATAGTCCTCAATCATGATAATAGGAGTGTGAGTGAGAAGGAATAACTTAATGACGGAAATAAGGTAAATCTTAGGGTCCTAACATGGAACATGAACAGGCTCAGAGTAGCGGGCAGAAGGAGGAAGATAATGGAGTTCTTAAAACAATCTGACAATGACATCATAATTCTTCAAGAAACACACTTGCTTCAGGAGGAATGGCACAACGTATGTAAGGGCCAAAAATGGATTGCCCATTTGGCTTGTACAAATCAGAGGTGCAACTTGAATGGGATAGACATTCTACAAAAAAAACTCAGTTAAGGGGGTAGTAAAGGTTTTTGCTCAGATTCTGGAGGAAGACGGGTGATAGCAAATATTAAAACTCATGCAGTGACAACTTCTGTGGTAGGCTATTATGACCCAAATATTGATGACTCAATCCTTTTCAGAAGCTCTATAGTCACTTAGTTGATAGCAGGGATGCTATTGTGACAGAGGCTGTTTTTAACATATTATTTGACTCTGGCTTAGATAAGTCCACAAGCAGGCTGGTAGTAAACTCTTCTAAGATGAGGATCTGTGTTCATTGTACAATGAAGGATCTGGGTCTAGTGAATATGTGGAAGTAGAGGTAGGGCCAGAAGAGGGGTTTTACCTATTATAACAGGAAATATGGTGATGCCTCCAGATTGACTTCTTCCTGCTAGATGTTAAGTTGGTCTCAAAAGTAAATTCAGTTGTTCACTGGCCAGAAAATCTATCTGATAATGCTGCAGCGAAATTAGAAATGACCACAGACAAACCTGTAGTGGGGTTTAGATGGACACTGGATACTGGATAGAGCTATATTATTGGACCCCTCGGTCACTACACAACTTAGAAGGGATTGACTTCTTTGAGGCCAATCTAGACTCTGCCCTTCCCCAAACAGTTTGGGACACATTTAAGGCCTTTTAGGGGACAGGCTACCTAATTATGCCATTTATAGAAGTACAGAAAGTAAGTAGAAAATCTGCGAATTAGAAAGAAGAATAGAAGATCTCCAAAAGAAAATCCAATCCAGCTGTCTAGATGCAAGGGCACAGATAGATTTGGATGAAAGTGTTAAGGCTGCCAGAAAGGAATTTTCAAATTATTTGGAAGCAAAACACAAAAAAAGAAGGTTGCAGGCTAGCAAACTGACACATCATGAATATGGGGCAGGGTGTGAAAAACCTCTGGTATAGAAAATGAGGGCAGATAACTCAAAGAATTTAGTTAAAGAGATAGTTGAGAATGGGCCTAATGATCTCTGTCTTGTTGATATAGACATAGAACAGGCTTTCATTAAATTCTTTCAGAATTGGTACTAAAAAGATAAGGCGACGACAGAAGCTCAGATACTTGCCTGGCTTATGGAAGACCAACAGCTGGTATTGCAGACCTGAGAAGGAATTTACATCAGGAAAAGAAAAAATAGACAAAGTCAAAGGTATACTTAAGGGTCTAAAAATGGGGAAGGCACCAGGACCTGACAGCCTACCTTGTGAAGTCTGTAGTGCTTTGGAGGAGGAACTCGCCCTGCTCTTAACCAAATTATTTAATCAAATATGCAGTGGAGTCCTAGCTCAAACTAGTTCATGGGATAAGTTTTTTAAAACCAAACAAAGATCCTAAAAAGTGTGAATCGTACAGGCCAAAATCTCTCCTGAACAGTGATTATAGGATCTTTATGCATATATTGGCAAAATGATTGGAGAAAGTGGTCGGGGAGCTCATCCACGAGGACCAGAAGGTTTTCATGATGGGCAGACAGCTTCACGAATTGATCCATGATTTAGTGAGCATCATCGATGTAGCATCATCCTCAAACTTTCCTTTTACTATTATGACTTTTGCTGCAGCTAAAGCCTTTGATGGAGAGAGCTGGGCCTTTCTATTTGAAATTATCAGGGTGAATGGCCTTAGGGAAAACTTCTTTAGAACGGTTAAATCCATTTCTAAATCACCAGTGGTGAGAATTTCAGTGAATGGCAAATTAACAAGGCAAGTTCAGATAAGAAGAAGAGTAAGACAAGGTTTCTCTTTCCCTCCTTTACTTTTTAATCTCTTCATAGAACCCTCAGCAAGTAGAATTGAATAAATCAGTAGATTACCCCATTTCATCATCATAATTGGGAAAAGAAAGCTGCTTTGTATGCAGATGAGTTGCTGGTTTACACCCAACATTTTAAGACATCTTTCCCTGTTATTTTAGATACTCTTAAGGGGTTTGGGATGATAGATGGCTATTCAGTCAAACAACAGAAAAAGGAGCTAATGACATGGAAAAGGAAAGTGTGAGGTATGTGGGGATTCAAGTGGTGAAAATGTGGACAAAAAGGCACAATTAAGTTTTGAGAAACTGTTTAGGAAGACTTAAGGGCATATTTATACCTTATTTTCACCCAATTTGCATCATTCTTTTCACACAAATTCGGCACAAACCTTGCTCCAAATTTATACTTTGGAGTTAAAGTAATTTTTTTGTTAGCAGGAAACTACCTTGCATCAATGAGATGCAAGATAGGCATTCCTGGGCAAAAAATGACGATATGGCCTTAGTGCCATATCTACCCCTGTGCTAAAATCAAGCATGGGTGAATGTGGACCCTGGATATTGGTGTTAAATTTGCTTAGTTCCCTTGTTTAATGCCTGGGTCAGGGCAGGCGTTAGGGGAACTATGGGCCTATTTCCATGGTCAGAGACCATGAAATGGGCCCACAGGTGCCATTCCCTAGCCCCAGAGACAGCCCCACACACACCAGAGGGACGCCAGAGGATGGGGGACCCCATCTTCTGGTGAGTAAGGTAAGTACAGGTAAGTATATTTATTTGTATTAAGAAGTGCCATAGGGGAGCCTAACTTTGCCCCCCCTACATGGCACTGGATCCAGTGGCCATGCCCAGGGGACATGTGTCCCTTGGGCATGTCCATTTGGGTGGTGGGCATGACTCCTGTCTTTACTAAGACAGGAGTCATGTCCATGGGGATTGTGCATCAAAAGATGATGCTAGTCTGGTTAGAGGCATTATTTATGCTCCTGCCCATACTAGCATCATCCTTTGACGCACAACCTCCTGTTCCCCCTATGCCTCCCCCACCCGGCTAGCATCCTTTTTATGATGCTAGCAGGGCCTTACCTTCGGCTACCGTCAAACCATATATATGATGCCCGGCCAGCGTCTTGGGATGGTGCAAGCCGGCGGTATACGTTTTCACGCAAAACTGCTTTAGCTCATGTCTGGGCTTTCCTCCCTCTATATTTAATAGGTAGGACTAATATAATTAAAATGTTTATCATTTCTAAGATTACTTTTATTTTTAATATGATACTCCTAAAGTTTGGAGCAGAATGGTTCAAGAAACTGCAAGGGGAATCATCTAGCTTTATTTGGAACTACAAAGGGGTGAAAATAGCATGGAGGAAGTTGAGCAAGAGTAAGTTGGAGAGCGGTATAGCATTCCCAGACTTTCAGCTGTATTACTGGGCATTTCATCTAAAAAACCTAAGATCCCTCCTTAAAGGGAACCCCCATTTTTTCTTGCCCTCCTTTAGAACTTTGACTAAGGATCTAGAGGGAGAAGGCAAATATTTTCTATTTAAGTTTGGCCACCCTAAATACTTTAAAAAATTAGAATAAAGACTCTGTGGGTAGCATGCAAGGTGTGGCATCAGATTAGGCAAGCAGTGGGAATTCCATACTACAACAGCCTAGCCCCTATTCGGGGCTCACCAGGAACACCCATTTGCCTACAGGACAGATTGGCACTGTCTCTGAAGGATGCTGAAATAACCGGATGGGAACAGCTGTTGCAGGGAGGTGGCCTGAGATCTTGGGACTCTCTACTTTGTTTATCGAACCTCACACAATCTAGATTTGAATGTTACCAACTAAGGACTTGCGTAAGGGAACAAGTCTTCAAAGGGAAGGGAATGCAGTATGGGAAGAGGAAATACTGAATATCCCCCTTCACAAAGAAGGAGGTATCTAAACGGTACTGGCCTTTAGTTCAGTCTCAAGATGCTCTGTTCACTGTGCCAGAAGATGTTTGGGGATCAAACCTGCCAGGTATCGAGCTTACAGACTTATGGCAAGTATCGATGGGCCTACTGGTCACCAAGGAGGTTGACAAAACAGGATGACCAGAGGGTGAGGCGCTGCCCAAAGTGTGGAACAGAAAGAGCTGATGATGTTAATTTTTTCTGGCAGTGTCTGATAATTCAATCATTCTGGCAAGAGGTTGGTAAGGTAATTTCAGAGACGCTGAAACAAGCTAACATGGTAAGCCTAGTCCAAATTATCTTTGGGGTTTTGACGGGAGGAGGATCCAGAAGCGGACTTGGGAAGGCTCAGCAATATCTGTTAATTGTGCTGATTTTAATTGGATGAAGGGAAATGTGCATCAAGGATCAGATTAGTGCAACATTTTGCTAGAATGGATTCTATGAGTTGGGTAAAAAATGGCTTAAGATCTGGGAACTGTTCTGTGTAAAGTTTAAAGAGTAAGTTGCAAGTCCAAGGATTAAAGAAAAAAAATCAATAAGGGATAAACACAAGAGCGTCCAGAGAGAACTCCCGTGCAATGTTGAGAAAGGCCTGCTCTAGAGAAAGGTGTCCCTTAACCTAGAAGGCTGAAACTACTTTGGGAGCTGATTTCCTCCTACTATGTGTGCTGCAGAATGCAGAATGCAGCACACAATGTATGAGGAAGAAATGTGGACAAATAATGTTATTTCTCCTTGTTGTGCCTCCATCACACCTCATCAGGAGATGCTTAGGCTTTTGACACATTCTGAGGTTTACAGCATGGTATAAATCTGGGTATGTGTCAACTGCCATGGATGTTACGTGGGAACACCCATTGTAACACCGGTGGCATGCCTTCCTTTAGCAGTGTGAAACAATACAGTGACTTGCACTGCGTTGCCTCTCTCCATACCTACAAGGCCATGAAAAGCCATGCAGGGTGGCTTTATTTTGCCTTGCAGATATAGGTCTGCAGTGTTCGCCACTGGACCATCATTAAAAGTTACGTTCCAGCGGCACACTAGGGCTTATAAATAAGCCCCTTAATATTTGTACACTGTTGCCATTTATACATCCTTTGGATTGTGATGGGGTGTCTGACAGTCAGTGCACAGTTGCACCACACAATCTCAGTACATGTGCACAATATTGTACATTGCCACCTTCGTTTGTTGTGATTCATCCACACACACGTATTTTGGCACATGTTGTTGATATGCAAACGTTTTTGACAACATAATGTTGTTCTTTGGTGTGAAATACACACAACTACCTACATATCTAACTGGGCAGATTCACATAGGTGAGATATCAATGCATGGAATGTTTACAGTGACTGTGAAATATACACAACTACCTACATATCTAACTGGGCAGATTCACATAGGTGAGATATCAATGCATGGAATGTTTACAGTGACTCTGAAATGAAAGTCCATACACGTGCATAGTCTGCTCAGACAGTGCCCCTAGCACCCTCAGAATGAGCACTGTCTACCATGTGCTGACAGGGGCAACCCTACTCTGGCCATGCCATGAGCAATGCAATAATCCCGCTGTGGCCCCGTCCCTGCCTTTCTGCTGCCCTTTCCATGGTAGTATCCCTGCCATGGAAAGTCCGGCTGAAAGGCAAGCCATAATCAGCACCACAGTGCCAAACTCGGGATCGTCGTGCCTGACCACGACGTGCAGCACCGCCAACACGTTGGGATCTCAGCTCCTAGCGGTAGCGGCGGTGTGCTGGTAGTTTGACCACCAGCATCGTAATGTGAAGGTCAGACCCCCAAGGTTGCAGCTGTCGAACCACCACCGCAGGTACCATGTCCATAGACCACCATACTCAGAATGAGACCCTCTGTTGCAAAAATTGTACAACTGGCAAATGTTGCCATGCAACATGATCAGTCCTCTGTAAAGAAATTCTGGACTATAGTGTCCCTTCAATGTGTTCCAGAAATGGTAAAAATATTTTCCCTGCTGTGCTCATCATTAGTGTTATCCCCCTTCACTAGTTCCTGCACATCATGGCATTGGTCCCATGAAAATTTGCTCGCACACACATATTGTGTAAGATACAGCACATAAGTATAATTTGGCAGACTGTTGGTGGACAGTAAAGCAGCCGGCCCTTGTACATATCAAGGCAGAGGAAACATGACTTGAGCAGGCCAAAGTTCCTTTCAACAATGCCTCTGGTCTTGGACAGCACTTTTTTATAGTTGTGCTGTGCCTCGGTCAGGGGATGTGCAAACAGGGGCATTACCAGGGCCTACAGACCATATCCTGGGTCATCTGAAAAGACAAAGGGAGATGAGTCAGCCATGCACTTTTGCCAAACAAACACAGTGGCTTTACATATCTTGTAACATGTGAACTTGAGATTTGCATTACATATGTGCCCAGTAGAATGGTACAAGTATGAGGTACATCCCTCCTACATGTCCACTCTCTGATTTACCACACACAGATATATCCACTGGGTCATTCCTAATTTTCCATTGTTTGGTCAGTCTAGTACTTCTTATGTACTCACTAACCAGTGGGCCATTCCCATATTGGCCATTCTGTAATCTCTTGTTGATGATGGAATGGAGGAAGATGTATGCGGCAAACACACTACCAAGTTATTTGGCCAGGACATTTTTAAACCGGCCATGATGTTCCACGGTAGCCTGTACATTCATGGAGTGTATGTGTTTCCGGTTCCTTTATTTGTGTTATGTAGCTGCTGGGGGTAAAAGTTGCACATGTGTATAGTACACATCATCCTGCACATGAGGGAAGCCGGCGATGGCATGGAACCCTTGTTTGATCTCCAGCTGCTATTGTTGCATGTTGGGGAAGAGGAGGTACTGATTTGTAAGTCTTATGATGGGGTTAAGGACAGTGTTGAGGAATGCTAAGAAGGATGGCTGGGAAATAAAAGCCACTATGGGTGTGGTGATCTTGAAAGACCCAGGCACGAACATGTGTAGTACAGCCATAAGCTTTCCCTGTGGTGGATGGTGGTGTACCACCCAGTTGGGGTTTGAAGCCTAGATATTATCTGATATAGCAATTGGACGATTGATTGCCTCTGTAGCCAGTAGTAGGTGATGACCTAATCCTCCCTTAGGACAAAAAAGGCTAACTCGCTGCCGATATATAAGCTTAATTCTCCTGCGCTGCCTTTTGCGGGTGGAGGTGCGTGTGTTTGGGAAGTGAGGCTTGTGGTCTTCTCCGTGCCACTCCCAGCTGTAAAATGAGGAACTCTATGTTATAGTTCAGCTTACCAGACTGTTCTGTTTGGTTTCTTCTTATATTCCAATGCCAGTGCATCATTCCTTATGCCTGGGTTATCGATGCACAGGAATTTTGATGCATTTATATAGTTGCAGTAAATTCACATCCGATGCGTCACTTTTCCATTTCATTGTAAATATCCCTTTGTCATTTTTACGGTGAAACCTAAGCAGGGATGCCTACATTGCATACATTAATACTTACATGATGCAGTTAGATCAAGCACAGGAACATTTCAACGCAGGACGAGTAAAAGCAACACATCAGACTATATGCGTCACCTTGCAAATATGGAGTACTAAATGCGTCACCAAAGCGCCAACATTTTTTATACATTGGTGGCGTAAGCTCATTGTAAATACGCCCTACAATACATTATTTTATAGTCAGGAATGTCATAAAGTGACCAAAAATTCCCTGTTCAGAAATCCTAGGGAGTGGGGATCGAGGACACAAGCCAGGGCATATCTTCACCAATACTGTGGAGCTGGTGGAGAACTGATCTTTCAACTTGGAATCATTCCTATTTCAAGCCAGTTCCTTTCAGTGGAGCACTTTTAACCTGTCTGGTGTGCTTCTGTTGAATCCCGATGTTGGTGACTTTTCACTGCCCATTTAGGTTGGATTGTCAGCAGAGAAAATTATTTATCTAGTCAGAGACCTAATGAGCTTTTTCCGAGATGCAAGCTGAGGCAACTTTGAGGCTGTAACTTGGATCAAAGATTTCAAATGTCTCAAAGAAGAGTCTGTATTGAAGGCATTGAAGCAGCTGCTAGTTTAATAGTGAATCCATAATGCAACATCAGTCAACGTGAGGTCAAATACAGGTGTTCATTGCTAGTAATGGAGAACAGTCACTGATGAGTTAAGAATATTAAGCCATGCAGGGGAATTTCTCCAGGCCGTTCTTCAAAATGAGTGTGATGGCTGACCTTTTGAATCCATCTTTGATTAAACGTGGAAGATGTTGTGGGTTTACAGATATATTTCACAACATCTGATTTAAATGTTGTTCTTCAAACTAGGTTCTAGTGAAACGATGTCCTTCAACCCATTCCATTCGTTGGATAGTTGGGAGCCATCCGATGACATGGTAGGCATGTGTGTCAGACAGCTCCCAGCAGTCCTAGCACCCACTCACTGGGGAAACAATGGGAGTCTCCCCACGGGACACCCTTATGCAGCCCCCAGGGATGGAAGTGGAAGCGCTTCTGCTGCCACCCCTGCTCCGCCGGCATCTGATGATGTTGGCACACACAGCGCACCAATATCAAAGGATGATGGTGCGATGTGCTGGAAGCCATATCCTTCCAGCACATTGGAGGGGAAACATATACGTTTTTCTCGGAGTGTGGGGGGTTTCAAAAGAACAAAGTGTCATTTGGGGAAAGGAAAGGGATTCCTTTCCTCTGATGTTTCTTTGAGCAGTCCTGCTGCATGATCACACCGCAATCCTGCAGCAGGAATGCCCACTAGACACCAGGAATGTTGTGTTTGTACAGTAGGGGAGTGGCCCCTTTGGCAAGGGTCACTCTCCTTTGGGGGGCTTTTATTTTGCCCCTTTCTTCCCCCCTTGTGGCAGAGTGGCCTCTTTATTTTATGTCCATCTGCCCCCAAGGGAGGCAGAAACCACAAGGCACCAGAGATTTATTTTGTGTGATTGGAGAGCCACCTCTAGGGCAAGGGTCACTCCCCTTTGGGGGACATTTATTTTGTCCATTTCTGCCCCTGTTGGCAATAGATTGGGTTCTTTATTTTATGCCTATGAGCCCCCAAAGGATGCTGAAATGGGTAGACACTAGATACTTATTTTGAATCAATAGTTGTTTTTGGTAAGTGGCCCCATGGGCAAAGGTTGCCCCCCTTTGGAGGACATTTATGTTGTCTGTTTCTGCCCCTCTTGGGGGAAAATTAGCCTTTCTATTTATGCCCATGTGCCCCCAAGGAGGGGCAGAAACCCCTAGACACCAGGACTTTTTTTTTAATAAATATTTGTGTGCTTGGGGAGCAGCCCCTTGAGCAAGTGTCACTCCCCTTTGGGGGACATTTATTTTGGCTGTTTCTGCTCCCCGGAGCAGATTGGCTTCTTAATTTTAGGCCCATCTGCCCCCAAGGGGGGGCAGAAATCACAAGACACCAGGGATTACTTTAGGATAATTATTTATGTGTTTGGGGAGCGGCCCCTTGTGCAAGGGTCACACACCTTAGGGGGACATTCATTTTGGTTGTTTCTGCCCCCCTTTGGGTCAGATTGGCCTCTTTATTTTAGGCCCATCTGCCCCAAAGGGGAGCAGTAATCACTAGACACCAGGGATTTCTTTAGGACAATTATTTGTATGGCTGGGGAGCGGTCCCTTGGGCAAAGGTCACAGCATTTTTGGGGGATATTTGTTTTTGCCATTTCTGGCCCCAATTGGGGCAGATCAGCCTAATTTGTTGTAGGCTCATCTGCCCCCAAGGGGTGCAGAAAACCACTAGACACCAGGGAAGGTTTGTGAATGTTTAGTGGGATGGTGTGTGTGGACTGGGGCATAGTTTGCATTTATGAGCATAATGTTTGATTTTTCATTTTTATCCTAGTGCAAAGCTTTTGATTCTTTTGCTGTGACTGTGGTTCCAGCTCTGATAGAACTGCAGTTTGCGTAGTTGCATGTGTTTGGTAAGAAACACTTTTTTCTACTCTTTACTCCAATTGAGTATCCTTGCTATGCATTAATGACTTTTTGTTAAATGGTGTAAAAATAGCAGCGTGTTTAGCTTATGTTTTATTGTGTGTGAAATTCTCCTTGGATTTGTGTGTGATGTGTATTGTGTTGTCTTATGTGTAGTTTTATTTTGTTTTTCCTTTTTAGTGGGATATCATTGGTGCTTGCTTTGTCAGTGCAGAGCAGGTGCATGTGTGTCTAGGTGCCTGCCAAGTGAGTGGTATCCTTTTCAAGTATATTGGTCTTTGTGATAAAGCCAGACTTTGTTTATTACTTATTTTAGACAGTGTTTGTTGTTGTTAATTTATTTGTTAAGTAATTTTTTAGTAAGGATTATGGCTAGCCACAAGATGACCACACAGCAGGTTGTTGATATGCTTTTTTAATCTTCCTCTGACCATGATCATGAGACTCTGCGAGTGAGGTAGAGGAGGAAGTGCAAGATTTTGGCAGTGAATTTTCTGTCCAAGGGGAAGATGAAGTGTATATTTTAGAGGAGGACACTGATGAGCTGATAGTGCAGCAAGTGGCAACTGGCTTGCAGGCTGGGGCTGGAAGCCTTCTTATTGGTAGAACTGAAATCTAGGTCACCCCAATGATGGTACAGCCAGCATTATTTGCCTTTACTGGTGTTGCAGGGTGTAGAGTGAACACTTAAAAATGTTTGCCTAAGAATTTCTTTCAGTTGTTTATGGACAACATATTTTTGTGTGAGATTATTGAGCAGACTAATTTGTATGCCGAACAGTATTTGAGGGACAGTGCCAGACTTAAGCCCTGCTCTAGAGGTACCCAGTGGACTCCCACAAATCTGGAAGAGTTAAAGTAGTTCTTGGGTTTAACTTTTTTGATGGGTTGGATAAGGAAGCTGTCACTGTCTTCATATTGGTCTGCCAGTCCCTTGATGGCAATGGGCAAATTTCCTGCAATCATGAGTCGTGGTCAGTATTTGCTTCTGGTTCAAATGCTCCATGTTGTTAATAATAATTTAATGTTGCCCCAAGAGCACTCTGATTGTGGCCGTCTTTTTAGGATTCGGCCTCTCTTTGATCACTTTGCAGATCTACTTTCAGTTATCTATGTTACAGGGAAATAAATAGTTGTGGATGAGTCTTTGGTCCTGTTCAAAGGCTGTTTGGTTTTCAGGCAGTACATTCCTAGGAACAGTGCACACTATGGAATTAAGATGTTTATGCTGTCTGAGAGCAGTACAAGTATTACTATAATTTCCGGATCTACACTGGTAGGGATTCCACTATTGACCTCCCAGGTTTTCCATCCTCTTTTGGTGTTAGTGAGAAAATTGTGTGGGGACTTGGTAGAGGACTTTTTAACAAAGGTCACCATTTGTACCTGGATAACTTTTACAAAAGTGGACACTATTGTTTGTGGCACACTCCACTCTAACCCTAAAGGTTATTCAAAGGAGCTTGTTTGTAAAAAACATGAGCGGGGCCAGTGAACTACTTTATGTAGTGATGAACTGCTAGTTGTGAAATTTACAGACAGGAGGGATGTCTACATGCTCACTACCATCTATGATGAAAGTACTTCACCTGTGACGGGGCTCAGGCTGCTGAAGTGCACACACCTGTGTGCATTTTAGACTACGATAACCACATGAGTGTTGCAGATAAAGTAGATCAGAGATTGGAAACTTACACTGCTGTTGGTAAGGCTTACGCTCGTGACAAGTAGTTGGCTATCCATCTCTTCCATTTAGCAACCTTTAATGCATTTATTGTGTTCAATGATGGTTCTCCAGAGTCAAACATGACTTTTGTTCAGTTTCAGGAGTCTGTGATAGGCAGCCTTGTTGTAGTGGAAAAGGCAAGTGTTCCTTGAGTTGGAGGGGCAGAGGTTGTGGCTAGATTGAAAGATCACCACTTTGCTGATCACATTCCTCCTCCCTAACACAACAAATACAGTCCCTATAAGAGATGTACAGTCTGTATGCAAAGAGGAATGCTAAAGGAGAGTTGTGTGCACTGCATTAACTGTCCTTCTAAACCTGGGCTGTGTGTGCCTGCTTGTTTTAGAAGGTAGAACACACTAAATAATTTTTGGAGCACTCATAAGCACCTGTAGGAGTTGCCTGGTCTGTATCGTTTTCTATTTTTAATTCAGTTTCACAGTTTACAGCTCACAAGCTGAGTCATTCGTTCAGTTATTAACATTGCATTTCATTTTTGTGAAATCTCTTTTACCTATTGAGCCATCACTCACCCTCATGGAAAATCCAACCAGTATGTGTGTGTAAAAATAATTGTGGGTGCTCCCAAGACATACTTATTGCACTTCTCCTTTCAGTTGGGAATTCAACTCCTGAAAAAATCTGCTCCTCTGTAATCTGGCATTGAAGTGCACCCCTGACACTCTAGGGGCCTGATTTGTACTTTTTAGCGCCGCATTAGCATAATTCTTAACGCAAAAGTCGCGCAAACTTACAAAATTCAATTATATTTTGTACGTTTGCGCCACTTTTGCATCACAAAATGATGCAAATGTGGTGCTTTAAAAGTATAAATCAGGCCCTAGGTGTCTTGAGTGGACCCAATGATGAAGCATGCCACCAACTAGGTTGGTGGGTGAGTGGTCTTTTCAACAAAACCTAAGAGTGTTTTTTCACAATTTCAGTGTTTGGGACATCACAGAAGTAACAGACTTGGTAGTAGGCTCGCGTTTTGACTAGGGAAAATCTTCCAGCTCTAGGGGGCAGATGTAAGAGCCCCCAGCTCCTCCTTGTGCCACATTAGCATCATTTTATTTTACACTAATATGGCCCAATGATGCCAAAATCACTGCACCAAATTTACAAAGTGGCACAATTCATGCATTGTGCCACTTTGTAACCCTTTGCACTACATTGTACCTGTGACAGGAATAATGTATGCAAAGGGGGCGCTCTCTTCTTAAGGGAGCCAAAACAAATGGCACAAAGAAATCTGAGAGATTTCTTTGTGTCATTTTGTACGGCTCTTTTAACGCCTGCTCAGAGCAAGCATTAAGATGAGGAACACCATTTTTTACAATGGGGCTCAATGGGCTTTGCAGGATTAGCATCAACATTTTTTACGCTAATCTTGCAAAGCTCCGAACTAGCATAAAAAATTCTGATGCTAGTTCCCTAACTACTGCCATGGTGCACTGTACCTTAGATACACATTGTGGCATTGGGTGCAGCACCACTTTTCTTAAATCTGGCCCTAGATATTTGGAAAACTAGAAGCTGAGGGGAGTACAGGGTGGTGTGCCTCTTGTGGATTCCAACAAGTTTTCTTTCCCACAGTGTCCTGCTAATCTCAAAATGTGACTAGAATCACACATTTTTCTTTGCATTTCTGTGCCATATTCCCCCAGAAACATAAATAAACCACAAATGTCCTACCTACCAGTGTATACCCCGGTCACCCAGTAAAAATGATACCTCACTTGTGTGGGTGCCCAAAGCAGAGTCAGCCTAAAAATGTATTAAAAAACTGCGCTTATGAACACGCTTTGGTGCCCCCTCAATCTCTGCACGTTTTTGGCCCTACCCTTTCGCAGGCATTTTTCCCATCCACACAAGTGAGGTATTATTTGTATTGAGGCATGTTGGGGAATGATGAGTGGTAGGAAATTTGTGGCATATCTCTGATTCCAGAACTTTCATCACAGAAAAGTGGAAAAAATGTGTTTTTTAGACAAATTTTGGGGTTCGCACGGGAAACTGGATAAAAAATGTGGTGAGAGCCACACAAGTCACTCTATCTTGGAATCCTGTCTAGTTTAACAAAAACGGACAGTTTTGCTAGTTTTTTCTAGGTGCTAGTGAGCTAGACCCCAAAATCCACAGGTAGGCACATTACAAAACATGAATTTGTTTTCAGTGGTAAAATGTGATGTGCCCCTGTTGCATTTTGGAACATTTCCTGTTGTGGGCACTAGGCCTACCCCCACAAAGTGAGGTATTACTTTTATTGGGAGACTTCAGAGGAGTCTGAAAGAAAAAAAGTGTGTGACTCCACTCAGATTCCAGAACTTTCCATTAAAGAAATTTGGGGAAAATTTATTTTCAGACAAATTTTGAGGTTTGCAGGGGATTCTGGGTAATATAACCTGATAAGAGCCACACAAGTTGCCACATCCTGGATTTCCCTGCATGTTCAGTTTTCAGAAATTTACAGGTTTTCTGGATTTCCCTGGGTACCAGAAAAGCTAAAGCCCAAAATCCGCAGCTAGGCACATTGCAAAAAGCAAGTCAGTTTCATGTTGTAAAATGTGATGTGTCCATGTTGCATTTTGGGGTGTTTGTTGTCATGGGCACTAGGCCTACCCACACAAGTGATGTACCGTTTTTAGTGGGAGGCTTGGGGAAATGATGTTTGGAAGGAAGTTTGTGGTTCCCCTCCGATTCAAGAACTTTTCTTCACAGAAACGTGAGGAAAATAGGCTTTTCAACAGATTTTTAGGTTTGGATGGTATTTTGGGTGATAGAACCTGTTAAGAGCCACACAAGCCAACCCATCCTGGATTTCCTTACCTGTCTAGATTTTTAAAATGTACAGGTTTACTATGTTTCCCTAGGTGCCGGCTGTGCTAGAGCCCAAAATCCACAGCTAGGCACATTGCAAAAAACAAGTCAGTTTTCAGGGATAAAATGTGATGTGTCCTTGTCGCTGTTTGGCCCATTTCCTGTCGCGGGCACGAAGCCTACCCGCACAAGTGAGGTACCATTTTTATCAAGAGACTTGGAGGAATGCTGGGTAGAAGGGTGTTTGTGGCTTCCCTCAGATTTTAAAAGTTACCATCACAGAAATGTGAGGAAAATGTGTTTTATAGACAAATTTTGAGATTTGCAAGGGATTCTAGGTCAAATAAATGTGATAGGAGCCACACAACTCACACCATACTGGATTATACTAGTTGTCTAGTTTTTCAGAAGTGTACAGATCTGCTAGATTTCCCAGGGTTCCAGCTAAGTTAGAGCCCAAAATACACAGCTAGGCATTTTAGGAGTCCATTTTCAGTGGAAAAATGTGATGTGTCCATGTAGTGTTTTGGGCCATTTTCTGTCGCGGGCACTACGCCTACTGACACAAGTGAGGTACCAATTTTATTGGGATACATGTGGGAATGCTGGGTGGAAGGAAGTTTGTGGCTCCCGTCAGCTTCCAGGACTTTCCATCATGGAAATGTGAGTGAAATGTGGGCCAGATTAAAGAAAAATATCACTGCACCCAGTGCAGCACCACTTTTCTTGTTCCCCTTAGCACCCCCCTAAAGCCACCATGTGTGCGCCGTATCTAAGATACAGCGCACCATGGTGGTAGTTAGGGAACTAGCATCAAACGTTTTGATGCTAGTTTGGAACTTCGCAGGATTAGCATAAAAAATGTTGATGCTAATCCTGCAAAGGCCAATGAGGCCCAGTTTAAACAATCGTGTGCCTCCTTTTCACACCTGCTCACAGCAGGCGTTAATAGTGCCAAAAATGACACAAAGAAATCTCTTAGATTTCTTTGCACCATTTTTTAAACTCCACCTATAGGGGGAATGCCCTCTTTGCGTACATTATGCCTGGCTCAGGCACAATGTAGCACAGGGGGTTACAAAGTAGCGCACTGCATGCATTGCACCACTATGTAAATATTATGTGGGGAAAAGGCCACCTTAGCTTACAAAAAATGACGCCAAGATATAGCTAAAGTGGCTTTAGGCCCTCTTAAATCATGCTGTGTGTTTTTTAGATATATTTTGAAGTTTGCAAGGGATTCTGGGTAACAAAACTTGGTGAGAGTCACACATGTAATATATCCTGAATTCTCCAGGGTGTCTAGGTTTAAACATTTTACAGATTTACCAGGTTTCCCTAGATGCCGGCTGAGCTAGGGCCCAAAATCCACAGCTAGGCACATTGCAATAAACGAGGCAGGTTTCAGTGGAAAAATGTGATGTGTCCATGTTGTATTTAGGGCTATTACCTGTTGCAGGTGCTAGGCCTACCTAAACAAATGAGGTACCATTTTTATAGAGAGACTTGGGGGAACACAGAATAGAAGGACAACTGTTAATACCAATTGTCTTTCTCTGAACATGTGTCTTTTGAATGTTAAAACAGGGTGTAATAAAAAAGTCATTTTGAGAAATGGCCTTCAATTCACATGCTAGTATCAGTACCAACAAATTCAGAGATGTGCAAATAGGCACTGCTTCTAAACTCCATATATTGTGCCCATTGTGGTAATGCATGGGGTTTCTTAATACCTATTTTTCCTCTCCTGATATTTTACCAAATGAATTGCTGTATATCCGGCACACAATGAAAAACCATTGCAAAGTGCAGCTCAGTTATTGGCTGTGAGTACTTTGGGTTCTTGTTGGACCTACGAGACCTGGAAATCCCCATAACCAGAAGCGTCCAGCATATGTAACGGTATATTGCTTTTGAAAATATGCCATACTTGGAAAAAGTTACAGATGAAGACTCAGACACAAATAGCTGTTTTTTCAACTCAATTTCATTTTTTATTTTATTTCAGGTGTTACTTTCTATGAGAAAATCCTAAAAGATCTACACAAACGACCCCTTGATGAATTCAAAATTCTATCTACTTTTCAGAACTGTATAGCTTTCAGGGATCCACCATTGGTTTGACATCAATTTCTGCCACTAACTGGAAGGAGGTTGAAAGCACAAAAATAGGTAAATGGTAGTATGTCCCAGTAAAATGCAAAAACTGTGTTGAAAAAGCTGGTTTTCTGAACCAAGTCAACCTTTTTCTGAAAGATGTGAAGGTGGTGATTTTAGCAACACAAACACTTCTTTGATGCCATTTGCAGAGAAAACAAAACTGATGATTTCTTCTGCAGCCCTTTGTTCCATTTTTCTCCAAAAACCAAAATTTTAGCTGTATTTTGGCTAATTACCAGGCTACTCCAGGGGAATCCACAAACCCTGGGTATCTTTAAAATCCCCACGATGATGGAAAAAAAGGACACAAATTTGACGGGGATAGCTTATGTGGACAAAATGTTATGGGGACTTAAGTGGGAACTACTACTACATCTCGGCTTCAGATATGAAGAATGGTGATTCTCCAAGTGAAATAAAAAGAGCATCTAGATTTTGTTAAAGATTTTGTTAAAGCATCAGATCCTTCCTTGCCATTCCAAGCAGCAGAACACATAAACAACATTCCAGAACTAGAATCAATTGACCAATATAAATAGTACCTGTAATGAATGATCTTCCTCTTTTAATTGTGAATCGTTGTTCCTCCAGGAAAACATGAACTCCCACTCTCATGCACTGAACAGGACTTTCTTGATGATTGTTCTCTGAAATGAACCAAACCATTTTTTAAGGTCTACTTACAATGCCTTCTTATAAAACTACCAAAAAAGATATATCTAATGCACATGTATAGAAAACAGAAATATTTCATACAAAATACTTTTATATATTCTTGTTTTCCATATTTGACTTTATTTTTTTTAACTTTTAGGTAGTAGAGGGTGGGATAATGATAGCTTCTGTGTCTTAAATAACATCTAGATTCTCTTTTTATTTCACTTGAAGAATTGCCATTTTACTGTAAGACCGGAGGCTATCATAATGCCTTTTTTTAACGCTTCAACATCACATCAGACATATGCTCAACTGGTTTACAAGAATCTAAAAATAAGTAGAAGCATTCGTACAATCAGCTGCTTTCAGAATTTCCTCTAGCCTACCACCATTCCAAAAGACCTTACTGGTGATTGCATATCCCATTGGGTGTGCAGTAAAAATAGTTCCTGTAAATCAATTCCTGCTTCATGCATCACCCACTAAATCCATCGTGCAATAGTACCAGTGCTTGCAGCTATGTATGGTTTCACAAAAGAAATCAACAATCGATTCAATCCATCATGACTAAACTCCTGAGTTCTAGGCTCATATTGGGGGTGATTCTGCCGCCCGCCAGAATTCCGCCCCCATTATACCGCTCCGCGGTCAGAAGACCGCGGATGGTATTATGAGTTTTTCCCTGGGCTGGCGGGCGGTCTCCAAAAGACCGCCCGCCAGCCCAGGGAAAAACTCCCTTCCCACGAGGATGCCGGCTCGTAATCGAGCCGGCGGAGTGGGAAGGTGCGACGGGTGCAGTGGCACCCGTCGCGTATTTCAGTGTCTGCAAGGCAGACACTGAAATACTTTGCGGGGCCCTCTTACGGGGGCCCCTGCCGTGCCCATGCCATTGGCATGGGCACGGCAGGGGACCCCAGGGGCCCCGCGACCCCCCCTACCGCCATCCTGTTCATGGCGGCTTTCCCGCCATGAACAGGATGGCGGTAGGGGGGGTCAGAATCCTCATGGCGGCGGAGCGCGCTCTGCCGCCATGAAGGATTCCCCTGAGCAGCGGTAAGTCGGCGGGAGCCCGCCGACTTGCCGCTTCTGACCGCGGCTGAACCGCCGCGGTCAGAATGCTCGTAGGAGCACCGCCAGCCTGTTGGCGGTGCTCCCGTGGTTGGTGGCCCTGGCGGCCGGAATGACCCCCATTGTGTCTTTTGGTAAGGAAATTGTTTCAGACATAGTTTTAGTCCTCTTCATAGTTTCAAAGGTTTCACCAAAAGGGTAAAAAACGTTGTTACTTACCTCTAAAACGTTCACATCCGAAATTCTGCAACATGATATTAATCATTACAAAGATGCTAATTTTACAATCAATCTTTTAAGATCCAAATATGTATTGTTTGGCTATGAAATGACCAAAGACAGGACATTCCTCACATCCTACAAAACTTTATTCCTCGCCAAAGGCAGCCTTCTCATTCTAATACTTTTCATCAGCCTACAAACCAAAAAATTATTTACCCCACTACGTCCAGCAACCTGACTGTGTCCTGCAAAAACTGCTGATCTATAACAATTTATGGTTCTGTATGTCATACCTCTTCCAAACTGCTCAACTAACAAATTCAACAGGATCCAAACCCCTTTCATTAAATAAACAAACCCATTATGCCACAGTTCCTTGCATCTACTCCTAGAGCGCAGAGCCCAGGACTCCTCAGGCAAAATCCTCAGCCTTTCCTGAAATGCCTGACACACCTGAAGATCTCTTGACACTTTCCAAACACAAAGGTTCAAAATCTCCGACTGCACCATAGGATGTTCTTCACCATTCATGCCTCTCAATAGGCCTTCTCTTGCTGGTAAATAAAAAGGAATTTTGCAAGCTAGTTCCAACAACATTGGAAACCATGCTTGATACACCCAAAATGGAGTAGCCAACACCAACCCTCTGAATCATAGCAAACAGTTTAAAAGCATGGGCCTTCACTACCGCAAATGCTCCTGTATAGTGAAGGCAGCTGTAATACTTCAGAATCTGGAAAGTCAACCTGCTCCCAAATAAATCCATTTTCAAAGGACCCCATGCACTTTCTATTCTCTAAAAAACTCTCTTGACAACACTTCCAATGAGAGAAATCCTGCAAAAATCTTTCATTCCAATCTGCAGAAACATTCTCTTTCCCAGGAAAATATTCCCCTTTCAAATTGATCTTGTGTATTAAACAAAAAAAAAAAATTATTTTGCTAATTCTGAAAGACTATAGTCCCCTAACCGATTTATATAAGCCACTGCAGAAACATTGTTCATGCTCAAAAACATTGCATTGCTCCTCAAAACATCTTTGAAACTCATGAGCATATAAGGTCCTGCTGTCATTACTAAGCAATTGGTACGGAGACTCATTTCCATCTCCAACTATAATCCACCAGTCTCTTGAGCACCCAAACCTGCATCCCTGAAAGACTTGCATCTGAATCCAACAAAAGTCCAATATACATGAAACAATTGCAAGCCCATTCCAAGAGTCTAAATTTTCCAAACACCAATTCAGCTCCATCTTTGTCTCTGATGGAAAGACAGGAGTCATGCCCACCTCCCCAATGGCCAGTACAGGGGACGTATACCCTGGCCTTGGCCACTGCACCCTGTGCCATGCAGGGGGCCCAAAGTTAGGGCCCCTGATGGCAAAAATAAATAAATATAATAAATGCTTACCCAGACTTACCTGGGATGGGGTCCCCCATCCTCTGGTGTCCCTCTGGTGGGGGTGTTCCTGGGGCTTAGGGAGGGCACCTGTGGAACCATTCTTGGTGTTTAACCATGGAAATGGGTCCACAGGACCCCTAACACCTGATCTAACCCAGGCGTTGAATAATGTTTGGCCCCTCCTCCCACCCGTGCGTCATTTTAGCATGGGGCTATGGGGATAGCACCATTTTTAGATGGGAACACCTACCTTGCATCTCATTGACGCAAGGTAGGTGCACACATCCAAAAATGGTGCAAGTTCCTATATGGAGTTAGGTTTGCACCAAATTTGCGTTAAACAAATGACGCAAATTTGGGGCAAACAGAGTATAAATCTGCCCCTTAGTCCCCACGTCCTAAAATGGCTGTCGAACATCTTTGTTGATGTGAGGCAGTCAATCAGATCTTATCTTTCGATCTGCCAGTCTTGCAGTACTACTGTGTCCTGATAAAGCTATACATTTTGAACCTTAATTTCTTAAAAACTAATGAATAGATTTACACCAAATCACAAAAAAGCACAAGTTCTGGTTAAATATCTGCCTTTTAGCTAAACTAATATTTAATTTAGCCGATTTGCTTGTAAGTGTGTCCAATCTTCCTATGGGAAATTGCATTGGGGAAAACATGTTTTTGCCCCCTCCCCTCTTTTTCTCACTCCTCCCTACATGAATCACACCAAAACCTTCTAGGAAGAAGGAAATGAGATGGCTGAGCCAATTATTTAGAAGGTTTCAAGCAGATTTGTCAAACAGCTCAAACCAAAAAAAAAACACTGTCCTATGGACACCCAGTCCTAACAGCAACAATGCAAATATATATTCCATTTTTTCTTTTGCTGAAAAATAGTGACCTTTGATAAATCTGCACAATACAAAAATGGAGATCACCCTATATGGGTTTAGCAAGGCATACTTTTGTACAAACCTATCACGCCTGGGTCAAAAAGGTGCAAAGGTAAAACATTTTATTGTTTCTTTCCACTACAGAATAAAACATTGAACGGTACTACACCAAACTTGACATCTCATATACGTTTAAAAATATCAACTACATTTGTCTAAAAAATGTCCATGTAGGACAAAACAAAATAAACTAACTTTACCATAATAAATGATAAACAATGTATGTTACAATCATAGCTGTTGATAATCACTGTTGGGCATTTTTGAAAATGAAAAACTCGTCTGAATTCAAACTGTTACCTACCTTGGAAAGACAGGTATCACTATACCCATAATCCACTGTGGTCTATGCTCCTGTAATTGAAGATTTTACTGTGTATTCCAGAAATCTAATTTACACAGTAGTAACATATGCAATTTGGCCTTTAATTTAACATGATTCTGTCCTTGTTTAGTAAGCTTCAAAACCACTAATACCGCTGGAAAACAGAGGATGGTTGTTGAGCCCAGATTGAAAAGTATGCATGGTTCTATGAACATACTTCTCAAACAATTGGTTATAAAAAGCTGTATAAGCTCTAAGGTTCAAAATACTTACAGGAAGATTTAAGAGCCCCTAGCGCCTCCTTGCACCCCATTAGCATCTTATTTTTAAGCTAATGTGGCACAACGAAGCCAAAATCGCCACGCCAAATGTACGAAATTGTGCAATGCATGCATCACGCCACTTTGTAACCCATTGGGGGGAGGGCTGAAAACAATGACACAAAGAAATCTAAAAGATTTCTTTGCGCCATTTTTCTTGGCACTTTTAATACCTACTCAGAGGAGGCATTAAAAGGAGGCACTCCATTGTTTGCAATGCGCCTCAATGGGCTTTGTAGGATTAGTATAAGAATTCTGACGCTTGTTCCCTAACTACCTCCATGTTGCACCGCATCTTAGATACAGAGCACACATGATGGATTTGCGGGGTACTGAGGAGCACTAGAAAAGTTGCGCTGCACTATATGCAGCACCAATTTTCTTAATCTGACCCTTTAATCTTTGAGACAGCATTAGCTGCAGAAGTGGATATTGAAGAAATTGTAAGCTCTGTATATCTTTTTGAAAATAAATTTACGACAGGATGGAAATATTTGGACTTTCTCAGAATAGTGGCTTGTCTCAAAGTAGTGAGAATATTTGTACTTATTTCGGATAGGCAGCCCTGCAGCAAGAAGTGATGAACAAATACACAAGGGATTACATGGGGGAATGCCTCTGTATCTTTCATCCTACAGTTTTCCCCTTTGTGAATAAAGCAGGTTGGCCGCGGACAGAGAAGAAGGTTGTTTACTCCCAACAATGCTTTCAGAAGTGGAAACACTTTTTTAACAGCACATGTCCTTTTAAGGGACAGCGTTGGACTAAAAAAACAATAAAATGTTTACTGTTTGGGGATTCAAATGCATGGATGGACGTTTGCGGGTTTTCCCAAGCCACACTACCTGCATTGGTAGTCAATCATGGAAAATGTGTGGTGTATCCTATTTGATGTAAGTCTTATCGCAGGTTGTTTCCTATTTGCAAAATAGTCTATGACAGCTTACCAATCCTACCTGGTTAGTGAACAGGCAAAAATAAAGATGGTGCTCTTATAGAAAAGAAGAGAAAGAAAGCAGGAGGAATTGTGCAGCAGATCTCATGATCTAAATTGTAATCTAAAATCTAAATGTGTGAATTCTGTTTTTTGTAAAGTCTGGTTATATACTAAAAGTGAGGGAAATTTAAATTATGACATTACAATTCATGTAATTTTGCAAATTTTATTTTATGCTTGATACATTAAATTCACAAAATGAAATCATATTTTGGATTCATTTAAAAATGCACCATGGAAAATGACTTTAGCTGGGTGGGGGTGGCGGTATGGGAGAAGGGGGTTTTACACCAAAAAAAGACGTTAGGCTGGTTAAAGTAAAAAAAGCTGACTCAAACCAGCCTAGTGTCATTTCTTGACACAACACCTACCGTACAACATGACTCCTGTCTCATAATAGACAGGAGTCATGCCCACAACCACAATGGCCAGCACAGGGTACAAGGGTTCCCAGGCAATGGCCATTGCACCCTGTGCCTTGTGGGGGCCCCATTTCAGGCCCCCCAATGGCAATTAAAAAAAATATATATATTCACCACTACTTACCTATACTTACCTGGGATAGGGTCTCCCTGGGGAGGGCACCTGTGGACTTCTTCCATGGTGTTCCAGTATAGAAATAGGCCCACAGGTCCTTTAACCCCTGCCCTGACCCAGGTGTTAAATAATGGCGCTAAGTTAATGGCGCTAAGCAAGCTTAGCGCCATTATTTAGGCCTGCCTCCCTCCTGCGCACCATTTTTGGACAAGAGGATAAATAAGGTGTCTGAGCCTTAGAGTCACTTTTTTGCCCGTGAACGCCTACCTTGCATCTCATTGACGAAAGGTAGTTTTCCGCTAGCAAAAAACTTTGGCGCTCGACGGGTCTAGCTCCAAAGTATACATTTGGAGTAAGATTTGCACCGAATTAGCGTAAAACTAAATTACACTAATTCAGAGCAAGCAAGTATAAATCTGGGCCCTAATTTTTTTACCACAATTTTGGCATTTTTCTAAGAGGTATTCATTTCTCCCTATTCTTTGGGATCACAACCTACTTCCAGTTTATGGTGGAAACCTGTGTGAAACCCATGGGTGCTCTAGAAAAGCTATAGACTTCGGAAAAATAGACAACCTTCAGGTCCAGGTAGGCTGGTGTATATCAAAGGCATTTGTGTTGCATATGGGGACATGACAACACTGCCTCCCATCTAAGGTGCTCTTCAGCTGTCAGTAGAACCTTTACCCAGTCTGGTGGAGATGCAGGGAAAGGAGAGAGGGATCCTGCTATGAGCTACTGAACACATTATCTTACTGAACATGGGTGGCATTCTCTTAAACCTCTACGATGTGAATACAGGAGTTCCCTGGAGTGTCAAACTTTGGAACTTGAGCACATCCTGTGTCTTGCCACTTTACGCTGAGTTCTTTGGCCCTTTGCAAATTGATCCTCAATACACCATTGGATGAGCTCCCTGAGTCTTTAAATACCTAGGGGATAAGATGTTTTGCTGTATAGCGGAACCTGGGTAAGGTACTCCAAGCCTTATAGGGCAGTGTGGCATTCTGCCAAACCCTCAAAATGCCAATTATGGACAGAATTGTGTTGTCTAAAATAGTTATTTTACCAGGAGTCCTACACTACTTTGTTAACCTACCCATGTAGATACTGCAAAGCTTCTTCAGGGAACTAAACACCTTGTTGTGTGACCTAATCTGGGATGGGGGTGAGCGTTTTGCTGGACGTGCTGGAGGTGCTGAGGCACCCAACAAGTATGGGAGGATTTCTCATTGAATGTAGAATGGGGGTGTGCGGAAGTGGGGCTCCAAATGGTAGGATATTGTTCTGCAACTGTTAAGACTTGCAAGCTACATAAACTGGTAAGCTGGTAAAGGATGGTTACTTACCACAAATTCCTGACCTAAGCCGCACTGATATGGTTGATGTGGAATCTACTGATGGAGGGCCCTTCAGAGTCACCAACACATGATTGTGCAGATACTGCTGACTTTTGGTGGTGGACTCAAGTTCATTTAATGGATTTGTCCATGGTAATGGACGAATTACCAGCTCAACAGGCCAGATGGGAAATCAAGCTGCGTGGGCTGTTCAGGGGGAAAGAATAGAATCAAGCTCTGGAGTGGGTACACAAGGTTTCACATAACTCTTGGTACAAATATTCCTGAATTAACTACCTACACAGATTATACTTCTCTCCACGTAGACTAAACAACTTGTTCCAGTTAGACACCGTACACTGCCTGCATTGCTCCCTGGCTAATGTTGAATTCAGACATTGTGTATGGAGTTGTCATATCATAGCGGATTACTGCAACAGGGTCGTGGGGGAATGGAGTGCACATTGGGTAGGCGCAACCAACAAACTCCTGGAGAATTGCATGCTGGGTATTGATCCAGGACAGAAGAGCAAAAAAGTAGACAACAGATTCCTTGACCGTTTCCTAGTTATTGCCAGTAAGGACATAGGGCCAGATGTACCAAGAAGGCCTTTTGCGAGTCGGAAATAGCGATTTTTAAGAAATCGCTATTTCTGATTCGCAAAATGCAATGTTTCACATTTGCATTTCGGTAATAGCGATTTCTTAAAAATCGCAAATGCTATCACCGAATCGCAAATTGCGATACCGGCCCCATTCGCACCTATGGGCCTGTAGGCCCATATCTGCAAATTTTTTGCATTTCCAAAATTGTGATTTCTTAACTGGAAATCGCAGTTTTGGAAATGCAAAACCCCAGGGTGCTGCACTCCAAAATATTTTTTTACAACATGTAAGGTGCACACATGCCAAAAGGGCATGTGTGCTTTACGTGTAAATTTTAAAAATGCATTTTAAATGCATTTTTTAAATTTGCACATGGTTACCACCAGGTTCAACCTGGTGGTAAATAGCGATTCCTAAATGCCCAATTCAAATTTAGGAATTGCTTCTTACATGTGCTTTAGAAATCGCAAATAAGGAATCCTTATTTGCGATTTCTTATTTAGAGAGTCGAAATTTGCGACTCTCTAAACAGGGTTGCAATTTTAAAGAATCTCTATTTTAGCGATTCCTTAAAATTGCTTTCAGAATGCCTTTAATACATTCTGAAATGGCTTTTTGCATTCGCAAATGGGCATTCCCACCGTTTGCGAATGCAAAAAGCTTTCATATATCTGGCCCATAGATCTTCAAGGGTGGTCGCCAGAGGAACTACCTCATAATAATTGGAAAAGAGAGGTGGAGAGCTGGGGTGTTGCTGAGGGGGCCATCATACAACTTGAGGAACTAAGGAAAGTTCATAAGGAGCCCATTGTTGACTTACTGACAGAAGTCCTTGTAACCTTCATAGATGTGAGCAAGTGTGTACTTCTTTCAATTCCCTTAGGGACACCTGCTCCTAACCCTATTGCAGGCTCCAGGCCCATGCTTCCCTGCTGATTATCAAACAAGTGACAGCATCCAGAGGTTGTTAAAAAACTACTACATTTAATGATACACCGGTGGTGAGCAAACAATAATTACCTATACCTGTACTGGGTGTTGTAGATCGAAAATGTGTTCCAACTTTGTTACACGTAGTTAGAAGGAGAACATCCTTAACAGAAACCTGAGCGCATATTGAACGTTTGTTAAAAGAAATCTGAAAATGCGGCCCTCCATGGTCAAATTGATGTTCTGGCACCCATTATCAACTCTTCTCCCAGCCCCCACTATTCTCTATTGTACCTGTGCTCCTCCAACCCCTCTTGCACACCATCTGTTTTCATCTTTGTACCTGAGAACCTCTTTCCTTCCCTCCATTGTTCAGCTTCCATAACCAACACCTCGCACCTCACACCACCCTCCATTTTCTGATTGCTTCTCCAGGTCTTCCGACCTATAATCCCCTGTCATCTTGAATGACCAGACCCTCCTGATTGACTTCCATTTTCAATTAGCTCCACCAGTCCCCCCAACCACACTCCATTGCCAGCTTGTTCTCCCAGTCTTTCAAGCCCACCCTCTGTTGCCAGCTTGCTCTCCAGCCCCTCCCACATGCTGTCTGTTGTCAACTTGCTGATCCAGCCCTTTAAGTTCACCCTCTGTTGTCAGGTTGCTCCCCAGACCCTCCCACCTGCCCTCTATTGTCACCTTGCTGCCCCAGCCCCCCTTGCTTACCCTCTGTTACCCAGGTGACACCCCCCCCCTCTCTCACTCACCCTCCTTTGCCGGTTTGCTGCTACAACCCTCCCACCAGCCATCTGTTGCCAGCATGCTTCTCCAGCCCCATTCATCAAATTTCAGCATGCCTCCCCAGCTCTTTGTAGTCAGATTCTACAGCGGTACTTCAGTGCCCTGGGTAATTGAACAGAATTGTAGCACATTTGGCCAAAAGTTAGAACTTTATTCAGAAAGTGTGCTTTTTTTATTGATGTAGACATGGGTATGACTTTAAGAGGTTAAGATGCTTGGTATATTTAGATGGTTGGTCCGATGGGAGTCAATGATTTCCTTTAACATGTCACAAGTGATTTAAAATGTGAAGTCGTAAGTAGTACATAGTGGGCGCCTAAGTTATAGTCAACTCAGTAGACTATAACTGGTGAATTTCAATGTTTCTTTAAATGTTATTATTATTTTATTTTAACACCTAACTATAACATCACTTTTAAGTATGGCTTTTTTTTGCAATGTGACCTAAGATCTTATTACATACCCAACTATAACATCCTTTTAACCTTTGCTCTTTCAGTGAACATATATGTTCAGTGAACTTTTCCATCAGATCAAAATGCAATGATTGTGGGGTTTGCAATTGTGTGAATGTTAAAGGAAAATATATAAATAATAAACATTGTCTCATAGAAAATAAACATAATGAACCCAATTCACAATGCAATGTGTAAAGTGCTCCTTAAGTGCAGAACTACTGCTCCTGACAGTGCTTTCCAGTCTTTACTTTGGAATGTTTTTGTAAATGTTTTTTTTTTTTTTGGGGGTAAGGCAGTATGGGAGAAAACAGGGCTGATTGCAGAGGCCCCATAACTTTTTGCCCACATTTTCCTCTTTTTGCTGGTGTTTTCCTGACTTTGATGGTGCCCTGGGTACTGCTAACCAGTCCCAGGGCCTGTGCTCTGTGTAAAATGGATATGCAAATTAGGCTAATTATAATTGGCTAAGTTAACCTACCTATAAGTCCCTAGTATATGGTAGGGCATGTAGGTTTAGGGACCACAGCATAGGTGGTGCACACCTAGGTGCACTGCTGAGGTGCCCAGTGTCATTTTAAAAGCAAGCCTGCCTTGCTGGCTGCTTTTAAATTAAAGTTATATGCAAATTCGACTTTGGAATTAAAGGTACTTCCAAAGTCTTAAACTACCTTATTTTTACATATAAGTCACCCCTAAGGTGTGCCCTATGTGCCCCTAGGGCTGGGTGCCATGTAACTATAAGCAGGGACTTTATAAAAATAGATTTATAAGCCCTGGTGAGGTAAAAACAGCCAAATTCGTTTTTCCCTCATTGAAGTAAATGGCCTTCATAGGCTAGAATGGGCAGACTTTATTTTAAATTTTAAAGTCTCCTTAAATGTTACATACCAAGAATTTGGTATCAAATTAATTGTTGTAATAAATCCCACAACTTCCAGTTGTTGGATTTCATATAACTTGTTCAGGTAAAAAGTTTAGACTTTACCTAAAAAGTTGCCAATTTCAGCTCTGCATTGTTTTTGCTGCTGTGCTCTGATTGGCCAGCCTGCAGCAGCTTCTGCCAGGCTGCCTTGATGAGGTGTGAAGTGGCCAGGCTTCACACAAAGGAATGTGCTTGAGGGAGAGAATCTCCCCTCAGCAGATGGTGAGGCAGGAAGGGGGAGGGCTGCCAAACTGGTCTTCAAAGGCAGAGAAGGACATTTGGAGCACCCAGCAACACCCCCACATCCTGCAACCCCAGACAATTAGGTGCCCCCTTGATTAGATTAGGAGAGGGCAGGAGAGGGGTGTGTTTATGATTTTTAGCCACACCAGTGGGTGGGCTCAGCCAGATGTAACCTCCAAAAATCAGATTCATCCATGTTGGATTTTTAGAGACTGTTGCCTTCTGGGATGGATTTTTGCCACACTTCCCAGGAAGTGGTCATCACAGGGGGACGACCCTGTCCCTGATTGGAGAACCAGGGCCCCCCTGCTTTTCACCCAGGAGCAAGGATAAAACTGGCAGACCTGCACCCACGCCTCAGATCCCCTCCAGAATTCAACAAGAAAGGAACTAAAGAAGAAGAAGGACTGCCCTGCTGGACCCCTGGCCTGCACCTGGACCTTGCACTCAGAAGGACTGCACCAGCTGCACACTTGGGCTTCACCACAAGAAGGACTTTGCCTGGCTTCAACTGGTTCAAGGAGGGACTCCCTGTTTGCTACAGGTGAAAAATTGCTAAACCAGAGTCCCCTGCACCAACTCCTGAAGAAAGCGACCAGCTGACCACTGTCCAGTGGCCAAAAAGGAGTTTGCGCCAGGTGCATTCTGGGAGTTGAAGTCCGCACCCCCCAAGGACCATCACAGAACTTCTGGACCCTTGGGGTGAGCTGTGGACCCTAAAAGAACCTTAAAAGAACATCTGGGTGAAGCCCCAGAAGTTTGGAAAAGATTTGAGAATTTTTGGAAAAAAGCTCCAGAGAGGGACCAACCCGCCGCGGAAATTCTAGCCGGCTTGCCTCAACCGCGACCCGGCCTGACTTCGTGGTTCGTCCCGGTAAAGAAAAACATCCAAAAAAGAGACTAAGTCCAAACGTAAAAAGTTGACCGGGACCTCCCAGCCATCGTATCCGAGAAGGGCTTCATGGACGTCGGATCAAGATCCAGGTTTACCCCGGTCGAAGGATTTTCATCTCGAAAAAACGACTAAGTCCGAAGGTAAAAGTCTCCATCGAGGAAACCCACATCGCGTATCCGGACAAGGGCTCCAGGAGGTCGGATTCAACTGGCAGGTTCGTCCCGGTGAAGAAAAACTTCAAAATAAAGACTAAGTCAGAAGGTAACTTTTTAACAGAGGCCTCCCGCGACCTGTAGCCGAGCAGGGCTCCATCGCGGTCGGCCTGAAAGTTTGACTTTGCCCCGGTCGAGGTGCAACCAGATGACCCGATTGGCGCTTTTTGTTTCTAAGCGCTAGAAAAGTAATAATTCTTTAAAAATTCATATCTCCGATTCCCCTGAACCGATTTTAATTGTTTTTGTGTCATTTTAAAGATACAAATATAAACTATTTTTATAAATTGGTTTTGGATTTTTAAACTGTTTCCTGTGTTTTATTTAATTACTGTTTTGTGATATTTGAATGCTTTACACTTTGTCTCCTAAGTTAAGCCTTGACGCTCGTTGCCAAGCTACCAAGGGTTGAGCTGGGATTAATTTACTGAGACCTAACTGTACCTATGTGGAGGTTAGTGGCTTGTTGCTAGGTGTAGGTACCTACCTGCCCTACCAATAACCAATTTTCCAACACAGTACAACATTGCACTGCATAAAACATTGTCCACCTAATGTTCATTTACTGAAAATCACATTTTTCTCCATCTGGAGAATCCTTTTTTTCATGGACAAAGCCATAAACCTTGTAAATGTTTGGGCTATTACATTCCTCAAGAAAAGCTGGGGGAAAGTGATTCACTCATGTCCTTGGCAGAAGTAAAACTCCAATCATTTACAGAGTGGGAAGAGGTCAGAGAGGAGTTGTCCATACCATTATACTCACCTCCATATGGCTATTCTAGACTTTAAAGTTAAATCACACTTTTAGCTTGCTAGATTACTTACCAGTAACCTTCATTACTCTTAGTACTCCTCTTCAGGCTATCACATAAAAGGTGATCTCACCTTCATGAGATAGGAAACTCCAGGCTATGATGATGATTACAATTTGCCCACCCTTCTGTGTGCCCTAAAGAGGTTTTCGTTCCCGGCATCCTCCTGATGTAGCATGCCTAGAGGAAGGCACTTAAAGTCAAGGGAGGGATTAGTGGATCATAATAACTGGGGTGAAGGTGAGTAGGACTAGGTCTAAGGAAGATTACAGGTAAGTAATTGGGCCACTACCTCCATGTCCCTCATCCTTGTCCCAGCTATAACTTGGAAATACCAAAGCAAAGAATGGACTTCTTCTAAAAAACAAACCCAGAATGAAGTGACTTCAGTACAAACCCAGTAATTCATTGAAACCCCTCACAATTATGACATGACAAGCAAACATAGCTGCTGACATACATTTGTCCATTCTGCAATCCATGAAATCCATAACTATGTAAAAAAGTGTGAAGTGAAGCACAAATAGCAGCTCTGCAGATCTCAAACATAGGACACTGGTGAATCCTGCTCGAAATGTTCTTGTGTGCGTTCTTTTTGTATGTATGCATAGAGCTGGGATATCAAGCACCTCTGCCGCACTTCTGTGAGTACGGCAGTCAGGGGCTGCACTTTCGGGGGTTCTCTCAATTCCTCCCCCAGTAGCGTTCCCATTGCGTTTTGAGATCGGTAAAACTGATATTTCAGAAGAGGAGTTGACCCCCCACTCGCTCTGCAAACTCCTCCCACGCCTCCATGCTCCCTTCACAAAAAAAACTCCCATAGTCGTAATTTTCAACCTGCGCATGGCCTCCAGGACCCCTTCATCCCTCCATACTGCATACCACGTACACCACCTCAGTGGCACCTGCGGGGAATACAGAAGACCAAGTCCCTGCCGGTGTATTTAGTCATGCCAAGCCCATGTGGTGGCATCTAATGATACAAATACCCCAAGCCTTCTAACCGGTGGGCAGAAAATTTTACTCAGTAGCGGGTCTGGGTCTGCTAGCTCCGGTTCTATTTTTAAGAAGGGCAGATCCTTGGAACCATGTATCCATCTGTGGGCAAACGTAGTAAGTGCAACTCTGTAATATAACTTCAAATCCAGTAGGTTAAGCCCACCCATCTCGTACGGCAAGGTCAGAGACATCCACTTAACTCTAGGCTGCTTCCAGACCCAGGCCAACCGAATACACAGCACCCTTCGGGTTACAAAAAACTTTTTCAACAGCAACATGGGTATATTCTGGAAAAGAAACAGGTACCTCGGGAGCACTACCATCTTCATGAGGGCTTTTCTACCCACCAGAGACAGTGGCAGGCTGATCCATCTTTCAACATCTCTTGTCAATGTTTGAATTGTGACCTCATAATTATCTGCCTGTACTATCTTAGGATCTGTGTGAACGCGAATGCCTAGGTATCTAACCGGCCCATTTCCCACTGAAGGGGGAACTCCATCGCCACTGGCATTGTGACTGGTGTCAGGGGGGAACATGATGGACTTACCCCAGTTGATACATAATCCTGAAAGGCTCCTTATTTTATTTTCTCCCTCAATATCGGTACTACATTGCATTGGAGATCCTGGATATATAACAAAGTGTCATCCGCATATGCGGAGATCACCAGGCTATAGTTCTGAAAATTTTGGCCTTGATGCCTGTGATACTCCCTCAGGTCGCATGCCAGGGGTTCTGCAACTATGGCATACAGCAGGGGCAACAGCAGGTACCCCTGTCTGGTGCCCCTCGTTACCCAGAAGGCATCCGAAACCGTACCATTGATCCGCAGCCTGGCCAGTGGCTCCCCATATAGCGTCATCACCAGTCTCAAATATACATCCTCTACCCCCATTCACCTCAACACTGCTGTCATGAAATGCCACCCAACTGAGTCAAACGCCTTTCTCTACGTCCCAATACACTGCCACTGCTTTTACCTCCGGGTTAACATTCTGCATTGCCCCGAACAAGGTGCGGAGGTTAGCAGTAAGACTGCAGCCCAGAATGAACCCTGACTTCTCTGGTTTAACCAGTTTCGGTAAAAATTTAGCCAGCCTGTCCGCTAGGACCTTCGCATAAATTTTGGTATCGACATTTATCAAAGACAATGCGTGCTAGGACGAGCACTGCTCAGGGGATTGACATGGCCTCAGCAATGCAATTAACATTGCCTCTCTCATTGAAGAAGGCATTATAATGTCTTTCACCGTCTGTGCATAAACTTTACTCAGGTGGGGGAACAGAATATCTTTGAAAGCCTTATAAAACTTTACTGGCATCCCATCCGGTCCCGGAGCCTTCTCCTCCACCATGCCCCTCAGAGCCCTGCCCATCTCCTGCAACGTCAGAGGTGCCATGAGGATCTCTCTAGCTTCCGCTTCCAACCATGCTAATTTTATATGTAGCAGATAGTCTGTCAGTGTTTCTGAGTGAGGGGCAATTTTGGAGGTATACAGGACCTCATAATATTCACAAAACCTGGTCACTCTTTGTTCTGGGTCTGTGAGTTCTCTGCCATCTTCAGCCTGCACCGCTGTGATCGGGTCCGTCTCTCTACTTGGACGTATCATATTTGCCAACACCGTCCCCGGTCTCTCCCCCTCCCCATAAACTTGGGCTGTTGCATATTTACCCATGTGTTGGATCTCAGTGAGCGCTGTGTCCTGAAATTCCTCCAGCTTAATGCGCATGTCTCCCAAGACCTGGCCTTTAGTTGTGCTTAAGTGTGTCTGTTTTAATTGAGCTAGCTCTTGTTCCAACTGTCTAACCTTCCACGGACTGATCGCAAGACACACACATGTTTTGCTATAGTTATACCTCATATGTACACTTTGAATACCTCCCATACGGTGCATATGCTGTCCACTGACCCTATGTTAAGTCATAAAAAATCCTGCCTGGCTATAGCCAGCTCTTCTCGAAACACCGAGTCCAGGAGTGAGTACGGAGAGAATCGCCAGTAAGACCGGGAAATGGTCTGAATATGTTCGGGCCAGGGGGCTTCTACCCTTAAGTTGCCTAACTTGTTGTTAGAAACCAACCAGAGGTCGATTCGTGTATATAGGTTGTGTGCTGCTGAGTAATGAGTGTATCCCTCCTTCGCCGGGTGTCTACATCTCCACATGTCTCCACATGTCTACCAATCCCAGTTCCTCTGCTATCTCTTTCAGTGCCCTAGCTGCTGATGCCTGGTCTTCTATGTGCACCTCCCGATCTGTCGAGTAAAGGGTCCAATGGGCAGTTAAAATCTCCTCCCCAAACCTGTGGGAACCCTCCCCAATTGCCAGCTTTAGCTGCTAGATTGTCATAGAATTGTGGGTTATGGAAGTCAGGCCCGTAGACCTCCACTAAGATGAATGTGATTGCACCATTGCTGCAATGTGCGACAATATATCTGCCATTGGGGTCTGTTTTGACCTCCTGGAGGCAGAGCCCGAGGACCTGGATGCCCAAATCAGCACCCTTGCGATTGGCAGGTATATGCCAATGCCAATATGTTCCCCTGCATTCTCCTGGGGGAAAGCATAGGGCTGGTAGGAGCGGCAGGTCCTCCCCATGTCGCTGTAAATAGGGTACCACCTTCCGGGTTTGCCTAGCACTGTTTAAGCCTCTAACATTCCATGTTATCATCTGCAATACATTCGGGCCCCTGCTTCTGTCTGGTGCTCAACTGCTACCTGTCATTAACTACGAAATGCGTAAATATTTGTTTCTGCCATACTGCACCTGTGTGTCTGTGATCTCTGTACTGCAATATGAACTTTTAGAACATATAACTCCCAACGTTTCCCCCCCCACCCCCACCCACAGCAGGCATTGCCCCAACCATCCTGTCAGTTACTTACGCCCACCCCCCTCCCTTCCAGAGGTCAATTAGACCTGTTTGTGAACAAACAAGTGGTACACACTTTAGGGTGGATGTTGCCCAACCGACCTTTTCAACACTGTAGTACCAGCCACGCATCAAATGTTAACGTTTACATAGCATGATATGTGAAACTGGTGCCCAAACCTGTCATCTATATGCAAAATAATTTTTACTTCTCTGCTAGTCCTCCATCACTAAGTGCCATCCCCCACGCATATGCATTTGTGATGTCTTGTCGCCAGCCTCGTATCATCACCCCTGGCGCGCTAGAACCTCTTCTCCAGGCAGCATGTAGTTCACACAAGTCAATCTCCATTATCTCTCGATTAGGTGTCTATTGTGTCCCTCCCTTTCCCTTCTGCCGTTCTGTGCTCCTGGAGGCAGAGCCCGAGGACCTGGATGCCCAAATCAGCACCCTTGCGATTGGCAGGTATATGCCAATGCCAATATGTTCCCCTGCATTCTCCTGGGGGAAAGCATAGGGCTGGTAGGAGCGGCAGGTCCTCCCCATGTCGCTGTAAATAGGGTACCACCTTCCGGGTTTGCCTAGCACTGTTTAAGCCTCTAACATTCCATGTTATCATCTGCAATACATTCGGGCCCCTGCTTCTGTCTGGTGCTCAACTGCTACCTGTCATTAACTACGAAATGCGTAAATATTTGTTTCTGCCATACTGCACCTGTGTGTCTGTGATCTCTGTACTGCAATATGAACTTTTAGAACATATCACTCCCAACGTTTCCCTCCCCACCCACAGCAGGCATTGCCCCAACCATCCTGTCAGTTACTTACGCCCACCCCCCTCCCTTCCAGAGGTCAATTAGACCTGTTTGTGAACAAACAAGTGGTACACACTTTAGGGTGGATGTTGCCCAACCGACCTTTTCAACACTGTAGTACCAGCCACGCATCAAATGTTAACGTTTACATAGCATGATATGTGAAACTGGTGCCCAAACCTGTCATCTATATGCAAAATATTTTTTACTTCTCTGCTAGTCCTCCATCACTAAGTGCCATCCCCCACGCATATGCATTTGTGATGTCTTGTCGCCAGCCTCGTATCATCACCCCTGGCGCGCTAGAACCTCTTCTCCAGGCAGCATGTAGTTCACACAAGTCAATCTCCATTATCTCTCGATTAGGTGTCTATTGTGTCCCTCCCTTTCCCTTCTGCCGTTCTGTGCTTCAGGAATTGGGCTGGGTTTTTGTGGACCCTGAAGAGGAGCAGTTTGCCATCCACCACAACATCGTCGTTTCCCAGCGATGAATTATCTCCTGGCCTTCTGCACCTGTTGTGTAAAGTCCGGATATAGTGAGATCTCCGCTCCCTCATGTTGCAGAGTCTTAAGTTCTCGAGCTTGTCGCAGGGCAGCATCCCAATCCCTGTAATTCAATAGTTTAGCTATTATGGGGCGCGGTGGAGCACCCAGTGGCAGTCGAGCCAGCAAGACCTCATGCGCTCTTTCCACCACAAATTGGCTAGAAAATGTCTCATGCCCCAGCAGATGAACAAGCAGTCGCTCCATGTTGTCTGTGGCTATGGATTCCTCAATTCCCACTATGCGTAGATTGTTGCGGCTGAAGCTAGCCTCTAAGTCTTCAACCTTAGCCCGTACAGCTTCCCGCTCTCTACCCATCTTGATGTGTCCGGAGGACATCGTTGCCTGACCATCCTCCATCTCCGAGATACACCTCTATGACTGATCCAGCCTGTCCGCATGTTTATCCAGGCGTGCCATCATTGTGTCCATTCTGTAAGAGAGAGTCTATTTTGCTGTCTATCTGGGTCAGGCTTTGTTGCATTGCCGTTAGTATTTGCCTGAGTTCAGGCTCCTCCCCTTGTGGCATGTCTCCTCCTCCCGGTGCACCCGCCGCCGCTGCCCGGTTCCTGGTGGGTGCGTGCGACCTGCGTTGCTCAAATTGTAGTTTAGCTTGGTTTTTGTCTGTTTTTCCCATGGTACGAGATCTTGTCGACATGCCGATAGTGCACTGCCAAGAGGCTTCACCTCAAGTTAAGCACCCCTCACCCATTCATGGCCGGTTAGCACTCAGAGTCTATGCTACACCCCATGGGAATAGGGCGTGTGTCACCCCCCAGCCTTTGTGCAATCAGCCCTCTCCGGCTCTGCCTCCTCGCTTTAATGTGACTGTCTATGGTTGTCTAACTAGGCACCTCCAGTCGTCACACAATGCATTGCAGTGGCATTTGCTGGTTAAGTTGTACGTTTACTCCATCCAGCCGTCCCACCAGAGTCCTAGGCCACCAGGGACTTGTCGCTCACCTCAGCGCATGTTCTGCCCGCTCCGTCCCCAGTCGATCTACAAAGGGGCCGCCGCACTCACCTCCAGGCACCTGTCACACCAGGCGTGACCACCAGCGTTCAACACTGTCCCTGAGGGTGGCACCCAACACTCTATCACTCCTGCGCCTCTGGGGCCAAGTCACTCCAGCCAGCTCACCGTTTGCCATGCAGCAGTGTGTCTAGGTCACCTCCACCATTCACTGTTTTCATCTCCGGTTTGGTAGTCTCAGCGTGGCCGATCCGAGCGTTCACCACCCCGTGAAGGGAGCAACGCCTCCAAGGGCTTCCGTCATTTCTTTTTGCCGTCGCTCCTTTCTTCCGACCCGATCACACCCGGTCCTCCCTCTAAGGCCTCGCACTGTCCGAGGCAGGATTTTTCCAGCACAGGCCATCCCCTACGTCTCCTCAGCGACCCAGCCTCCGCGGTCTAGTCTTGTGCCCCGCCTCTCCAGTCGCGCTACTTTACCACAGATTACTGGGGTCCCAGCCCCTGGGGCGCCATTCTCAGCGGTGTCCCGAACACTGTCGAGTCAGGTCGGCATGTAAACGTACGATTTTAAGACGGATTGTAGGGCGGCTGGCGGAGCTCCTCTACTGCACGGTCACCTTCCAGCCGGGCAAGCTCCAGCCTTCCAGATACATGCATACATTTTTAACCACATAAGATTATGAAGAATCTCCCCCATAGCAGGTAAAGGCCAGCCAAATCATTTTGGAAGAACTACTACTTGAGCATTTGCACTGTATGATGCCATCTTGGGTACAAAAAGAAGCACTGAGCCTTGAAGCTGTCCCGATTTTTGAAAATCAAACAAAGAAGATCTACAGAAGAGCACTTTACTTCCCTATGCTTTTAAAATAATGGCCACCAAAACAGCTGTGGTCATTGTGAGGAACTTCACATTCACTGAAATCATGGGCTCTGAGGGGTGACACTGAAAAACTTAAAAAAACAAAGGGGGGGCCAATGTATGTGCCATGGGTTTCACTAAAGGTCTTGACAAAACCTTAAAGAATCACTTCAGCATAAACTCTTCTTCCTGGAAAGAACATGGTTCATTAAAGGCTTTAATGGCTGCCGGTGTGATTTAGGAATGGAAAGGGGATGCTTGAAATTGAATTGGTAGATGACAAAATTGTAAGATCCCAGGAATAACAGCATTGCAAAGGATCCAAATTATGGGACTAATTTTATAATTGGAAGGACATCCAATACCTAGGCCAGGATTTCAATATAAATTCTATAATTCTAGGTAGCTTCAACTAATTGAATGTGCAAACCTATTTGCTGTAAAACCTCTTTATCTATTTTCAGACCAATATCCTGCATGGAAGAGGCATTCCCATGGATGAAAGTGGGGATGGAAGGAGTGCAATTCTCCAAATATAATCTATTGCCAAAGGCTTCAGAAGACAGAAACAAGACTTCCTCGGCCAGAAATAGATCAGTGGAATCATTTCCCTTTGTTCTCTCTGAAATGTGGATAGCATCTGAGAATTATGAGAAAAAAAGGAAATGCATATAGAAATACTGCATGACATCCACCTCCAAGTTCCCTCAGTAAGACTTTGAGATGCAAAGGCGAGCTTCTGCTGGGATTCTCCAGATTCACCCACCGATCAAGGAACTCCTGATTGAATCCAAGTCCAAAATTCAATCCCAGTAGTCTTTAGAGCTAGGTTTCTAGAACCTGTTCATGTGGTTCCAAAAAAGATAGAGTAGAGCCATTGGCACCATGAACCTTGATGTAATCTGAGATGCACACATCTCTCCTATCTATTGTAACCATAAAGTCTCCTCCTGGAACGAGAGAGATAGTCTCGTAGTGTCTCCATTTTCAAGTGAATTATCCACTCATTGACTTATTTAAAATTTATTGCCATGCTAAATCTTCCTGACACCTGGAGGGCTAAAAAAATCATTGAGTACGGTCCATTTCCTGCTTCTTGCAAAGGGAAAGATATTGCTGCATTCTTTATTTCAAGATCCTGGATTGGTTGAGGAAATGCCATGCAGTCTTCTTGATCACTGAGAGATAAAAATTCTATTTGATAATGTTTCCTGATTATCTGGAATACCCACCCATCTGAAGTGGATTTCTTCCAGGCCTCCACGAAGTACTGGCTCCATCCTCCAACTTCCTCAACTGTCTCATTTTTTAAATAGTCAAGACTTGTATTTTATCCACACCATGTTTCTACCTTTGGGGATGTCTTTTAAAAAAAATAATTTTCCACAATCTTGGTAGGATGTCTGTTGTCAAGATCTTGAAAGCTGATGAAATGATTTACTGAAGACAGTTAAGGGAAGAGGAATGCCTTTTCTTTTTAGACAACTTATTTACTCTTCAAGCTTCTTCTCAAAGTGATGAATACCATCAAAAAGCTAATGCAAGGCTGATGATTTTTGTGAAGCACCCATATGCCAATTACACAGATACAAACTGCCTCAGACAATGAGAGAAGCACCCCAAACCAATACAAAAGTTCCCACAATGTTGAATAGGAAATAGTCAGGCAGGAATTCAATTTGCATTTCAATTTCTTCCAAAACAGGGAGAGCTTTCACCCCCGTCCTCTATTGCTTTGAACAGGGACAGAGAGCAGAAACTGAAATGAGCGGAAACGAGAGCCAGAGAGAGCCGAGCCAAGTGATGAGCGCCGTCTGCCATCTGTAACCGCATCCATGTCCGTGTCCGTGTTCCTGCAGGGGTGCCATGGACAAGGCGGGACGGGACAGGAGAGGAGGGGAAGGTAAGGCAAGGCGAGGTGGCTGAGGGGCGGCACGAAGTGCTGGCACTGAGAGGAGGAGGTCGCAGCAGCATGTAGTGTGAAGTGTGGGGGCAGAGGGTAGGAGAGGTGCCAGGGTCGGGCTGGGTTGGGCTGGCTTGGGCCGGGGTGGAGCTGGCTGTGTGGGCATGGGGAGGTGTCTGAGGTCTGAGGTCTGTGGTTATAGGACGAGCAGGACCAGCAAGGCAGAGGCTTCACCCACTTGCCTTTCTGCCCAGCTTGCCGTCCTGCTGCTTTCGGCATCTGGACCATCTCTCCCTCCTCCCTCCCTCCTGCCCCCTGGTCCCTCCTACTCGGTTCTGCCCCCCCATCCCTCCCATCCTCGCTTCCCCACTTTCCTTTGTCCCTGTCTTGCGGCTGGGCCCTCCCCTCACCTCTGCCTTGCGTCTTGCACCTCGTACCCGCCTGGGCCCCCAAGCCTTCAGCTCCTGAACACCTGATCTTCCTGAGCCTGCCCCGGTCAGGGAGCTGGTGGTGCCGATGACCAGGTAGGGGCAGAGGGGAGAGGGCGGTAAGGGGGGTCGGTGCTGGTTGGACTGCTTGGCCTTACCCTTGACCGCACCTTCATTTGTTCTGCCCCTCAGGGGCTCCCGCAGCTAAACAGGCTACACAGGCCCCCTGGTCCCCAGCACTTAAACCCTCTGACCCCAGGCTAGATGCTGCAATCCTGAAGTAAACCCAACCCAACTAGCCTGGGGGACAATTTCTGAATCAACTAGACCTACTATTCAGTGTGCAGGCATCAGGCCACAGGTGGGCGTGCCCCAGCATCCATGGAAGCGGCCCTCCTAGGGTGGGTGCAGTTTGCGGACGCTGGTGAGCCCCTCTTGCCAAGCCAGCGGCATCAGTAGCACCAGCGTTGATACCTCCATATACTCTTCAACTCGCACTTGACTCTACCTCAGCGGAACCCAGTGTTCTCACAAATGACAGCTCAACAGCCGACCGTCATCTCTTCCACGCTATCACTTCCACTACCACTATCACCTCATCAGCAGAAACCCACAGGTAGCGCAGGAGGAAAAAAGGGAAGGAAGAGAAGGACGGAGACCATATGACCATGTGATAAGTCAAAATAAGAAAGACGCCCCCTAACAAAACCGCAATGGGAAAAAGGAAGAGGAGACCTCAAACTCTGGATAGCCGGCATGAGGCACAGAATGCCCCACCCCTCATTGAGATTGAGTCAGAGCCAGATCAGGAAGGAGAAGGAGAGCAACCCATTTCCAGACCTTATGCTTGGCACAATCTAGACCCGATAAACAGCCTGGAACAATCTACAAAACGCTGCATCACTAACTTCCAATCGAAAATCTACACCAAGTTCTCCTTTCTAAAAAATGGTGACCTGTCCTCCTCTCCAATAGCAATGACACACAGGGGCTACAGCCACCATTAATCCCATTGATCCTTACAAACACAGCGGAAAGCTCTCCATCACGAAATGACTCTGCCACAACGGGGGCTTCATCGAGCCTAAGCCCTGTTCAGCCTCCGGCAATCAGCAAAACCTTAACACCCCTGGGTAAACCTGCAAAATTCTTCAGGGCAGAGGTGCATGAGGAGCCCAGGCAGACTCCAGGGAATTCATGGTGGGCTTCCCCGCAAGAGAGCACAGCCTACCAAATCCATCTAGCCCTCCATGGACAGAAAGCGGCACAGCCCGACTTTATCAATAAGGTGGGACAGCTCCCCACATATGCCCTGGCCATACCCTTGATGGCTCCAGATGTTGCTTTCCAGGGAACCGCAACAAACGAAGGATCTCAGCCCCACTCCCCTTTATCTCTCCTAGCAAATACGAAAACAGAGGGCCTCAGTACAGGGGCTGATGAAGAAACTCTATCCTACTTAAACACTCAAGAATGGGAAGAAATGCTTGTTCCATACTCCCAAGACTCCCCTTCTGCCATTGGACTTACTTTAGAATCCAGCCAGCAGTCTCCAGTTGACAAAGCAAGGACCAACATGACCTTTCCACCTTTTAGTCAACCGTCTCCCAATGTCGGCACAAGAACTAGAGCAGTCACAGACACAAGCGCCGCATCAACAACTGGTCAGGACCCTGCTAGAAACCGTCTCAATCCGCAAATGGATGGGTCCTGGGCCTCCCTGCTTAACAGCACTCCACTATCAATCTGACAAAATGGACGTCCAGCTAACTCTGCTCAACACCTTGGCAGTATTCGTAGCAGGCATTGATGAGAAATTAGGTGACCTCAAATCCATCTTCACGCATTTACAAGATAACTCCATGAGCTTTTCCACAAGCTGCTCATGCGGGCTAATAGACAAACTAGCCACATTACCTTTGATGCTAACCAACCTCGGTGCATCTCTGGAAATGGAATGGGAGCCTCCAGTCAGCACCCACACTTGCACCCCTCATCGGACATCTCTACATATGTCCTGGGAAAAATTTACTTGGATCCATTCGAGACTACAACCATCGGCCTGGGAACAAAAAGCGATGACAGGGCAAACGGTCCCACCCAGGAGACTCCTGCAATAGCAACCTCTTGCAATTTGATCCCAACAGTTACTGCACCCAAATGTTCAAGGTATACACTCTAAATTGGCAGCCCTGTGGATAGCAATGCCATGGTGAAACCCAATGCCAAGCAGAGACGTGCTCAGTGGAGGAAAAGCCGCAAAGAAGGGAATCACAGGCAATGGAGCAATCCCGGAAGCTGCCCCCAAACTAACAATACCTGAAATCTGGGCCTCCAATGAAGCTATGTCTCATGGGTCACCAGGCTCCAGCAACAATCTCTGAGGTTCCACTGTCGAATCTGGCCATCAAGCAGAAGAACACAGCCAAAGGTGACCACACCTGGCCTGCAAAAGGGGCGGGCATCGCCAGTTAACTCCAATCCCAGCTGCCCAAGCATTCCGCTGTGGCTTCATTTTCCGGAAGTTACAGTCAACTTAGACAAGCACCTCCCCCTATTCCCTCCCTGGTCCAGCTAATGGCCCCTACTCCACAGGAACTGGGGGCAACTATTATAACTTCTCGCCCCACACATCATGTGCAAGTGGGGAACTCTTCAACCAACAGGTCAAACGACTGCTGGAATATGGTAGGAGACCCCCCCAGGGAACCCCCTGCCTCCGCTGCAGAAACTCAAAACTTGACTAGCTCCCTCAACCACCAACTCATAAATTTTTCATCTTCACTACAAATCTAGGGGAACTGGTGATATCTTGAATAGGGGGAATATTCTTCGGCTTCTTTCAAATATTTCCTCCACAAGCAGCCTCAATTCAACTGATCTTCTAGCAGTAGAATTTCTCCACCTAACTAACGCCATTGCTCCTGAATCCACTAAGGCCACATGGAAGACAAGCCTAATTACCCAAACAATCTTAGGAGAAAGCTACTCAACTCCTTGGCTAACACCGCGTCCTTCCCTTGAATCAGGCCCCCAGTGCAGGGAAACACGCTCCATACTTAGGAGCGCCCCGGGCTGCTCTACTGTGTCCTTACGTTCCTCCACTACTGCTAGGGGTGACTCTCAGCCCCAAAAAACTCTTCACCTCAGCCAATTTCTCTTTAAACAATAATGATCTAAGGTGGTTTTTAAAAACAATCAAAACAATCAACTATTGCAATAGGCAAGGGTGACAAACCTCAGACAAAAAGCTGGGTTCCACATCGTCAAAGGAGATCTTCTACATTTGATCTTGGAATGTAAACAGCCTCCTTTCTAAACTTTTGGACCTTGACTTCATCCAATATATCAGTACTTTTGACATTATACTAATGCAGGAAACTTTGCTGGATGAACCATTCCACTTGCAGGGCTATATGTGCTTCATCACTCCAGCAAATAGGAAGGTGAAGTATGGACACCCGCAAGGTGGCTTGGCCACTTATGTCTCTTTAGCAATATCGGTCAGAGCCACCCCTTTGTACTCCACCTGCTCCTCTATCAATATTGTGTCAATTGCCACCATGATGAGTGCGCCCACCCCAGAGATAGTTCTCGTAAATACCTATCTTCACCCCAAACTTAAACTCAGTGATGCTAATAACCTAGTGGCTCTCCTCAAACTATATAAGTAGTGGCATCATAGCCGACACGGCCGACATCATCGTCTCAGGCAATTTCAATTTGCATCTACTAGGATCCTCAACAGATGAAACCTCAATTGCCCATTCCGGTGCTTGGGACCTTCCTCTACAAGGGGCCGACAAATACGGCCGTCCCACAAAGACCAGCAGGACCTTGCTCAATGGCTTAGAATTGTTACACCCAAGATCCCTAAACAGCAGATTTACTGAGGACTCGCCTCCAGCAGCATCATATTTTTCTACCATAGCCTCTAGCACAATTGACTACACGTTTGTCACCCTTCCACTATTCAAACAAGTAGCCTCCTACCACCTATGCAACAGGAGAAAGAGCGACCACTGCCTCCTGGAATTATCCATCATCATGGGGATAACCAAAATGGGGAAAATTAATATTGCACATACTATCACTTTCACCACAAACTGCAAAGGTGTCAAATGTAGGAAATCAAACATTGATCACATCACCGAAGCAGCAATGGAACTCACACTTGAACTAGAAACAAATAACGACAGCGAAGTGCAGAAATGGGAACAATTCACAACCAGGCTTAGTGGAATTTTAGCGGAGCCAATTACTAACAGGCGACTGTTACCTCCTTCAGCCATAACTCACTTGGCACAAGCCCACAGGACAGCACTATGAGACACAAAGAGAGAAATCAACTCAAGTATAAGGCGTCTCTGTGGCAGCCCGGTGTAGGAGGCTGGACTGGCTTGTAGTGAGTACCAAGGGGTACTTGCACCTTGCACCAGGCCCAGTTATCCCTTATTAGTGTATAGGGTGTCTAGCAGCTTAGGCTGATAGATAATGGTAGCTTAGCAAAGCAGCTCAGGCTGAACTAGGAGACGTGTGAAGCTACTACAGTACCACTTAGTGTCATATGCACAATATCATAAGAAAACACAATACACAGTTATACTAAAAATAAAGGTACTTTATTTTTATGACAATATGCCAAAGTATCTTAGAGTGTACCCTCAGTGAGAGGATAGGAAATATACACAAGATATATATACACAATAGCAAAAATATGCAGTATAGTCTTAGAAAACAGTGCAAACAATGTATAGTTACAATAGGATGCAATGGGGAAACATAGGGATAGGGGCAACACAAACCATATACTCCAAAAGTGGAATGCGAACCACGAATGGACCCCAAACCTATGTGACCTTGTAGAGGGTCGCTGGGACTATTAGAAAATAGTGAGAGTTAGAAAAATAACCCTCCCCAAGACCCTGAAAAGTGAGTGCAAAGTGCACTAAAGTTCCCCTAAGGACAAAATAGTCGTGTTAGAGGGAAAATGCAAGGAAAACACAAATCAGCAATGCAACAATGATGGATTCCTGACTGGGGGTACCTGTGGAACAAGGGGACCAAGTCCAAAAGTCACAAGCAACTCGGAGATGGGCAGATGCCCAAGAAATGCCAGCGGTTGGTGCAAAGAAGCTCTTACTAGGCTGAAGAACTGTGAATACTGCAGGAACGACAAGGGCTAGAGACTTCCCCTTTGGAGGATGGATCCTCCACGCCTTGGAGAGTCGTGCAGAAGTGTTTTCCTGCCGGATGGACGCCAACAAGCCTTGCTACACGCAAATCGTGCGTTTGGCGTTTTTGGACGCTGCTGGGGCCCAGGAGGGACCAGGAGGTCGCAAATTGGACCTGAAGAGAGAGGGGACGTCGAGCAAGACAAAGAGCCCTCACTGAAGCAGGTAGCACCCGGAGAAGTGCCAGAAACAGGCACTACGAGGATGCGTGAAACGGTGCTCGCCGAAGTTGCACAAAGGAGTCCCACGTCGCCGGAGACCAACTTAGAAAGTCGTGCAATGCAGGTTAGAGTGCCGTGGACCCAGGCTTGGCTGTGCACGAAGGATTTCCGCCGGAAGTGCACAGGGGCCGGAGTAGCTTGCAAAGTCGCGGTTCCCAGCAATGCAGCCCAGCGAGGTGAGGCAAGGACTTACCTCCACCAAACTTGGGCTGAAGAGTCACTGGACTGTGGGGGTCACTTGGACGGTGTCGCTGGATTCGAGGGACCTCGCTCGTCGTGCTGAGAGGAGACCCAAGGGACCGGTAATGCAGCTTTTTGGTGCCTGCGGTGGCAGGGGGAAGATTCCGTCGACCCACGGGAGATTTCTTCGGAGCTTCTGGTGCAGAGAGGAGGCAGACTACCCCCACAGCATGCACAAGCAGGAAAACAGTCGAGAAGGCGGCAGGATCAGCGTTACAGAGTTGCAGTAGTCGTCTTTGCTACTATGTTGCAGGTTTGCAGGCTTCCAGCGCGGTCAGCGGTCGTTTCCTTATCAGAAGGTGAAGAGGGAGATGCAGAGGAACTCGGCTGAGCTCATGCATTCGTTATCTAAAGTTTCCCCAGAGACAGAGACCCTAAATAGCCAGAAAAGAGGGTTTGGCTACCTAGGAGAGAGGAAAGGCTACTAACACCTGAAGGAGCCTATCAGCAGGAGTCTCTGACGTCACCTGGTGGCACTGGCCACTCAGAGCAGTCCAGTGTGCCAGCAGCACCTCTGTTTCCAAGATGGCAGAGGTCTGGAGCACACTGGAGGAGCTCTGAACACCTCCCAGGGGAGGTGCAGGTCAGGGGAGTGGTCACTCCCCTTTCCTTTGTCCAGTTTCACGCCAGAGCAGGGGCTAAGGGGTCCCTGAACCGGTGTAGACTGGCTTATGCAGAATTGGGCACATCTGTGCCCAACAAAGCATTTCCAGAGGCTGGGGGAGGCTACTCCTCCCCTGCCTTCACACCATTTTCCAAAGGGAGAGGGTGTCACACCCTCTCTCAGAGGAAGTTCTTTGTTCTGCCATCCTGGGCCAGGCCTGGCTGGACCCCAGGAGGGCAGCTGCCTGTCTGAGGGGTTGGCAGCAGCAGCAGCTGCAGAGAAACCCCAGGATGGGCAGTCTGGCAGTACCAGGGTCTGTGCTACAGACCACTGGGATCATGGAATTGTACCAACAATGCCAGGATGGCATAGAGGGGGCAATTCCATGATCATAGACATGTTACATGGCCATATTCGGAGTTACCATGGTGAAGCTACATATAGGTAGTGACCTATATGTAGTGCACGCGTGTAATGGTGTCCCCGCACTCACAAAGTTCAGTGAATTGGCTCTGAACAATGTGGGGGCACCTTGGCTAGTGCCAGGGTGCCCTCACACTAAGTAACTTTGCACCTAACCTTTACCAGGTAAAGGTTAGACATATAGGTGACTTATAAGTTACTTAAGTGCAGTGTAAAAATGGCTGTGAAATAACGTGGACGTTATTTCACCCAGGCTGCAGTGGCAGGCCTGTGTAAGAATTGTCAGAGCTCCCTATGGGTGGCAAAAGAAATGCTGCAGCCCATAGGGATCTCCTGGAACCCCAATACCCTGGGTACCTCAGTACCATATACTAGGGAATTATAAGGGTGTTCCAGTAAGCCAATGTAAATTGGTAAAAATGGTCACTAGCCTGTCAGTGACAATTTGAAAGTAATGAGAGAGCATAACCACTGAGGTTCTGGTTAGCAGAGCCTCAGTGAGACAGTTAGGCACCACACAGGGAACATATACATGCACACCTATGAGCACTGGGGCCCTGTGTGACAGGGTCCCAGTGACACATACATATAGGCCACAAACCTATGAGCACTGGGGTCCTGACCAGCAGGATCCCAGTGACACATAACAACCATACTGAAAACATCATGTTTTCACTATGAGCACTGAGGCCTGGCTATCAGGATCCCAGTGAGACAGTGAAAACAGTGACAAACACCCTGACATACACTCACAAACAGGCCAAAAGTGGGGGTAACAAGGCTATAAAGAGGCTACCTTCTCACACCCGGGCAATGCAGACCTTCTGACAATCCTAAGGCACCACAAACAGTCACTGAATAAGCTAAAATGGGCAGTCAATAGGAGTCGCAGTAAAGATTTGTGGGCCAAGCTACACTTTATGCAAGGAGCAACAACAGCGCACGCTTCTGGCATACAATATGCAACCTTACAGGTCCACATCACTGTGACATTACATTGCATATACCAGAAGCTGTCTGGGCCTAACATCTTGGAGTCCATTTCAACGGCCTGACATCACTTAGCATGGCCACACAAAGCTCGACTTCACCAGGAACTCTTCTTCCACATAGGCCCTTATTAAACACTCTGCTCACATTACTCAATGACTTGGTTACAATAAAAAATCAGATAGCCAAGGGCAGGAGAGAAGGTGCCCTGGGACCGAATGGACTTCCACCTGCAGTCTTCAAGCACAACATAACCTTCTGGTAAAAGATTTGTGAACCTCTCTACCTGGAAATAGGTCTGGCAGGAATGATTCCACAGTCCTGGAAGGGGTCCATAATCGCCCCCATCTTTAAAAATGGGGACAGGTCGCTCCCCGATAGCTATCGTCTGATTGCCTTAATTGACAATGACGCAAAGTACTTTGCAGGTCTGTCATTAGATCATCTGCTTGCATGGTCTCCTGAAAAGGGAATAATCCCTAAGATCCAAACAGGATTCTCCAAACATACTGACACCATCACGAACATCATGGCCATTGCCCTTTTAACCAACAAAGCTATAACACTGAAACGTCTGCTCCATCTGTGCTTTGTTGACTTTAAGGCCACATTTGACCAGGTGGACAGGAATTTGCTGTGGAAGAAGCTTGAAACTTTGGGGCTTCCACATCCACTCCTATGCCTGATATTAGCCCTTCATTTGGACACATGGGTCCAAAGAAAATTGGGTACAGGCACTCATCTTTCAAGGCAGATCCCTACCACCAAAGGTTTAAAACAGGGTTGTGTTTTGGCCCCCACACTGTTCAATCTATATTTAGCAGACTTAGCGAGTTCACTCACCCTCACAAACTCGCACCCTCCAAAAATTGGGGACCTGGAACTACCATGCCTCATGTACGCTGACGATCTCGTACTGATCAACCACACGGAAATAGGCCTTCAGAGACTATTAAACGCCACTCAACACTATTCAGCCACTAATGCCTTGACAGCAAACTTTGGAAAAACATGTACACTGTCAATTAGATCAAAGGCACCCTCGAGAGCTTGGTTTTGGGGTAAGACACGACTTGTTCAAACAGACATCTATAAATATCTTGGAGTCGTTATTGACAAATCGGGGAACTTTGTGCATCAAAGGAAAGGCCTAACGGGAAAAAGCCTAGCCCTAGTGCTTCCTCTAAAAAGACTAAAAACATATCTTAATGGACCTTCATATACCCCCTCTTAAAAGTGCTAAAAGCCAAGCTCCTACCCACAATCACATACAGGAGCGAAGTACAAAGAGGCAGGGATTTAGATAGCTTAAACCACGCAGTGAGCAAAGTTTACCGGACGATCTTCAACATCCCCAGATTCACCTCCCCCGCCCAACTGAGACTGGAGTTTGGTCTACTGAATCAATCCCTGGCTCGACGCGTTACCTACATAAACCGATGGAGCAAAGCCCGTGGTGCCCCCAGGGCACTCTTAACTACCATGTGTGGCAAGAGCTTGAACGTAAGAACACCTCCCCATTCAGAATCTATTTAGATGATTCACTTAAGAAGACCGGGCTCACCGACGTTTGGAAGATCTCAATCCCACACAACGGCTTTAAGAAAGTAGCTGGGAAATCAATTAGGCTTCAGCCACTACTGGAGAACAAAGCGGCCTTCTCACCGAGATCTCACGCATGGATGACTTTGCACACTTACACATCTTTAGCACCACAGTCATGCCTAGCCCAGAGATTCTCGAGACAAATAAAGGACCAATTCTTAAAGTATCGACTTGGTCTCTTTCCACTTGCTTTAAATGTGGCCCCCTGGCTGAGGGACGTAATCAACCTTTTCTGCCACCTGTGTCGCAAGGATACGGAAGCCCTCCTGCATGTCCTATGCTCATGCAACCATCTTGCACTAGAATGAAAAAAACAACTAAAGAACAAATTTAATGAAAAAAGCATTTGGACACGGAGAAAAGCAGTGATGGCGTGCTTTGCACCTGGGGACCTGTAGTTGAACTTTGCTTTGGTGAAGTTTCTATTGCAGGTGAAGCAAAAGCAAGTTTCAGTAAATCAGCACCATCTCCCCTGTGATTCACACGAGGATAGTACACAGCTGAGCGCCTGACAATGGACTTCAATGGCATTAAGTGATGCTCTACTCACACCGGAGCAAGCAAAATCTTAAGTAGCAATATTTTGCAATGTTTTAAAATGAGCTCCTAGGGAGCGCATATCGAAATGACTGGACAATGCGCGTAATCCTTTGATGATGATTTAGTAACATCACAAATGTATTTTTAAAAGTGTTTGCTTCTTTTCACCTTTGTTGTGGTTTTAAGTAACTAAACAATAAATCTTACCACTACTACTCTACCTCTTTGAACAGTTTTTGAAATCCCACAGCGAGACTGGGAAGTTTATGTCTTGAAAATACCTTCTTTAAATTGAAAATGAGAGACAGGGTAAACTCTCTTGAGTGTTGAATTTATTTTCTTATCAGTTGCATCCTTTAGAGCAAGCATACAGAATTCTGGGAATGGAGCCCTTCACAACAAAGTTTTAACCGGCCCAGTGTTATTGCAAATTGTTTACCCTCCAGATGGATCACTTCTCAAATAGGATTCCAGTAACAATAGGACAGTAATTCCCTTGCTTGGAAAGGTCAATTCAAAGTCATGTAATCCACAATTCTCTTCCACTTCACTAGCGTAGAAGGTGTTCGATATTTAACATACTCGTTCAGCACTGGGTATTCTCATTGTACAATCAGCCACCCTCTGGCCCTCCCACCCCCAACTGTGGCTACTATTTGCACGCATTTATTTACAAAGCTGTAAATATTTTATAGCAAAATTACAGTCATCTACCATTCTCTTAGAAGTGCATTCATCTCATTTATGTAGCCTTCCAAACATCAAAAAATAACGTGCTTACATTTTCAAATGGATATTAATGTATGGAAATTGCCTGCAATTCAGTGACTATAGCTGTGCATAAACATGCAATTTTAATATAATAGTAGGCTGATGCTAGAAATGATTGTAGTTCATGTCCCATATTTGTGTCAGTCTTTTAATATTTTCCATCTCAGAAAGAACTGCGTTTCCATGTGCTTTCATGTCTAGAAGCAGAATGGTTTCACACTCTCATAATACCTTGCATCAGCCTTAGTTACACCACGTTGTAAAATTATGCCAATCGTATTAGGAGATTTTATTACATCTGACTTTGTTTCATAAATAGTTGTGAGATATTTCAACCCATAAAATGTGTAAAGCCTGGGCGTGAAATCAGGTTCACGAGTTAACGTAACGGTGAATGTAGAAGCCAGTAGGTTAAAACCTCAACAGAACCGTTATCTATGACTGGGGGTAGAGGTGTCCAGAATGTGTGATGCTGTTATTGTTGCCAATTTCATGGTCTTTTTTAACATGTTTTCACAGAGTTGGCAAAGTTAAAAAAAAATATTATCTTGCTGTATCCTTTCTCATATAGGTTTCGCTGGAGAAAAGACAGCGAGACCTCCGTTTTATATTTGTGTAATCGAAGAACTCTTCACCAAATAAGGTTTTAAGGGAAAAACCTTCTGTAGAAGCATTTTGATGCAAATTGTACTTGCAGGTGAAGTTTTGCAAAAATGACAAAATGCATAAGTTTGTGAAGGTGCAAAGTTCGTCATCTGAAAACCTTCCCAGATAGAAGTAACATTTTCAACACTCATAGCACAGGGACAGTTTTTAAAATATATGCCATTGTTAACTTTAGGTAAATGCTCACAATCGCATGTTACTAATACTGGGAATTACATTTTAGAATTTTTCTGATTCGTCCAGGGTATATTTAGCTGCTACGGTTTCTTTTTTCCTTTTGTAAATTACATTGAGGCCCATATTTATACTAAGTTTGCGCTGAATTAGCATAATTTTGTTACGCTAATTCAGCGCAAACCAAACTTCATATTTATACTTTGGTGCTAGACACATATAGTGCCAAAGTTATGGAGTTTACGTTGTTTTCTGGATGGGAAAACCTATCTTGCGTCAATAAGATGCAAGGTAGGCATTCCCGTCCAGAAAAGGACTATATGGCCTTTGTGCCATATTTATCCCCCCCATGCTAAAATCCAGCACGGGGCATGGGGGCCTCAAGCTCAGCACCATTATGTAACGCCTGGGTCGGACACCATGAAATTGCCAAAAAGGTGACCTTCCCTGTCCCTGGGACACCCCAACCCACCCCTATCTACACCAGGATGTCACCTAAGATGGGTGGCCCTGACTTGGGGCCCCCTGCATGGCGCTGGCCCCAAAGTCCATGCCCAGGGAACGAATTGGGGTGGTGGGCATGGCTACTATCTTTACTAAGACAGGAGCCATGTCCATGGGGCTTTTGCCCCAGAAAATGGTGCTACACTGCCTAGAGGCAATTGTTTTTGCCTCTAAACAGTGTAGGGCCATAATATGGCTCACAAGCCCCGGTTCCTCATATGCCTCCCCGGCCCTGTTAGTGTCCTTTTCCAAGGATGCTAATAGGGCCTTAGCGCCGGCTAGTGCCATTCCATAAATATGGCGCCTGGTAGGCTCTAGGAATGGTGCTAGCCGGCGCTATACTTTCGGGCGCAAACCTGCATAAGCGCAGGTTTGTGCCAAAAAGTATAAAAATGGGCCTAAATGTGCAAATATTTTCTGAGGCGGTGCAGCTAGTTTGTGTCTACAGAGGTGTGAAAACTAGTAGGAAAGTTATGAGGGAATAATAGTTGTTAGATCTGGTAAACTCGTTTCGATTGTTCACCCACAGTTTTTTTAAATAGAAACTCTCTCAGAGGGCATGGTGCTCCACGCCCTTAACCATGAATACTAATGCAAAATGACATGTATAATTCTGGGCAGTACAGAGAAAAGTCTAACAAAAAACATTCCTCTGTGTCTTGCAAACTATTCATATAAAGTAGTGAGAATAACCAAGGGGGTCATTACAACATTGGCGGTAAAAGGCGCTAACCGCCGTGCAGAAGACCGCCAATACACCGCCGCGGCGGCTGAATTCCGCCACAGCTATTATGACACACCTCTTGCAATCCGCCGAAATTCAGACACCCACACAACACCGCCACACCAAAGGTCAGTGTTAAACTGGCGAAAACAAATCCTCCACCTCCACGCCAACAGAAACATGCCCATGCTATCACGACCCACGAATCTACGCGGCGGTCTTTCAACCGCGGCCTTCCATTGGCGGTCCACACCGCCGCGCTCAAAATACACACACATCTCCAAAACACCGCCACATTGGATAATTACGAATACACACCCATGATACACATACAAACAACACTCCCACACACCAAACACAATATAAAACACACACCCACATCACCCACAAACCCCTACTACCAAACATTAGACACGAAGGCGACAGAGAGAGAGCACAGAATAGACAAACCTACTACACAGAGGCACACAACACCATCACCCACACAACATCCACACTCAAAACACCACACACCATTACACTCACCACACTCATCACCACTTAAACCACCCCACACATCACCCACACCACCCCATGGCACGGCAAAGACACCCCCGCTTCTCCGAGGAGGAGCTCAGGGTCATGGTGGAGGAAATCCTCCGGGTAGAGCCACAGCTATTTGGCTCACAGGTACATCAATAGCCAGGAAGATGGAGTTATGGCGCAGAATAGTGGACAGGGTGAACGCCGTGGGACAGCACCCAAGAAATAGGGAGGACATCAGGAAGAGGTGGAACGACCTATGGGGGAAGGTGCGTTCTACGGTCTCCAGGCACAACATCGCGGTACAGCGGACTGGCGGCGGACCCCCACCTCCTCCCCCACAACTAACAACATGGGAGGAGCAAGTCTTGACCATCTTGCATCCTGAGGGCCTCGCAGGAGTCGGTGGAGGATGGGACACTGGTAAGTCAATTCTTAACTATCATATCCCCCACCCTACCTGCATGCAATCACACACCCCCTCACTCACCCCCTCCCCTATCACTACAACTCCTCACTAATGTACCCATGACACAAACCACCCATCCCAACACCAAGCCCTGCATGACACAACAAAGCATGGACACCCCTCACTAAAGCATGCCCACTGCACATACCCAGTACACCCCCCCAACCATCACCACACAAACTCACACACAGGAATGCATGCACTGGGGTACACAAACACCCACCCATTGCACACCATTACACACACACATGCAATTATCATGCTCTTATGCCCCTGCAAGAACCCGAAGGACCATCACCACACCAGAGGGTCCAGACAACACCACTCCACCCCCAGAAGAGGCCCACATTGACGATAGCAGCTCTGCCCTACTGGATCCTGATGACCAGCCCGGACCAGTGTGGGCCTCGGGACAGTCGGTTCCCCTTGCACAGGCACAGCCCAACACCGACCTCACACCCTCTGGTAACACCAGCACAGCACCCACCCAGCGGGCCCAAACCTCCCTACCCAGGACAGGTCAATCAGCGGTGTGTCCACCACTACAGGGCACCCAGGCTAACCCACCACCCCAACAACAACAGGGACCTGGGGGCAGTGGTACTGGGCAAACGGTCCAGGGGACGGAGGCACAGGAACACAGGGGAACTGGGAGGGCTGCTGTGCGACAGGGGGCGGACAGGCCAAGGGAACCCACTCTCCACGAGGCCCTCTCCTCCATCATGGGAGCACACCACCACTCCCAGGAGACGATGGCCACGGTTCTGGACAAGTTGCAGGAGACCCTGAGCCTGCAGGACGAACTGTATTTGGGGTTCATGGAGGAGCTCAGGACCATCAGCTTCGCCCTGGGCACCATTGTAGGGGTGCTGAAGGACATACAGCAGAACTTGAGGGACAACGTGGTACTCCAAGGGGCCCCTGACACTAGCCAGGATGATGAAATGCCCACCACCTCCGCCGGCGCTAGTGGACAGGACGCCCCGCCACAGGACCACCACACCAGCACCCCACCCCCTGCAGACGGACAACCACCACGCAAGCGGTCCCTGAGATCCAGGAACAGGACAGAGCAAGATGGCAAGACCCCCGCCAGGAAATTACACCACCCTGATTGTCCTCCCACTGTCTCACTTTGTTACCCTGTCCATACTTTAACTGCCCCAGCTCCTCTTCCTATGCCCAGATGGGCAGTGCACCTGTGAGACTAATAGACTGGACTCTGCCATGGACATTCCTCCACCATCACCCATCCTCATTTTACAACCCCCTCCCATTTCTGAGCACTTCAATAAACACCCTTGAAACACAAAATAATCTGGAGTCAGTCTGTGATTTAGTAAAAATGTATTATCAATGACAGTGTCATAATGGGTGTACCATTCTAAAGCTAACATACCTATGTCACACATCACAAGCCCTTGAAGGATGCAAGCAGTTGACACGTAGGTAACCACACCTGTGAAACCGTAATGGAAGGGTACAACTCAGTTACCAACTGTTGACTTAATTTGAAAAACTGGATAGAGGTAGACGTGTGAAAGTTAATGTAATGCTAAAAATGAAAATGTTCTCACCTGTGTCTCACTGGAAATATTGCTGTATGACTCACTCCCTGTTGTCGTTGTCTTCTTCATCAGCTTCATCCTCATCACTGTCCACAGACTCCACAGGCTCCACAGCTGCTACAACACCGTCATCTGGATCATCCTCCTGCAGAAAAGGCACCTGGCGTCGCAAAGCCAAATTATGGAGCATGGAGCAGGCGATGATGATGTCGCACACCTTCTTCTGTGAGTAGAATAGGGATCCACCTGTCATATGGAGGCACCTGAACCTGGCCTTCAGGAGGCCGAAGGTCCGCTCGATCACCCTCCTAGTCCGCCCATGGGCCTCATTGTAGGTACCTCTGCCCTGGTCCTGGGATTCCTCACTGGGGTCAATAGCCACGAAAGGTTGGGGTAACCAGAGTCCCCCAAAAGCCATACACGGTGCCTCGGGAGTTGACCCATCATATCAGGGATGCTGCTATTTCGTTCGCAGGATGTAGGCGTCATGCACTGAGCCAGGGAACATAGCATTTACCTGCGAGATGTACTGGTCTGCCAAACATACCATCTGTACATTCATGGAATGATAACTCTTCCTGTTCCTGTACACCTGTTCACTCCTGTGGGGGGGGGGCAGAGCTACATGGGTACCATCAATAGCACTTATGACGTTGGGGATATGTCCAAGGGCATAGAAGTCACCTTTCACTGTAGGCAAATCCTCCACCTAAGGGAAAATTATGTATCTCCTTACGTGTTTCAGCAGGGCAGCCAACACTCTGGACAACACGTTGGAAAACATAGGCTTGGACATCCCTGATGCCATGGCCACTGTTGTCTGAAAAGACCCACTTGCAAGGAAATAGAGCACTGACAGCACCTGCACGTCAGGGGGGATTCCAGTCGGATGGCGGATTGGTGACATCAGGTCTGGCTCCAACTGGGTACATAGTTCCTGGATTGTGGCACGGTCAAACCGGTAGGTTACGATGACATGTCGCTCTTCCATTGTCAACAGATCCACCAGCGGTCGGTACACCGGGGGATTCCGCCATCTTCTCATATGTCCCAGCAGACGGTGCCTACGAAGGACAACAGCGAAGAACCAGTCATTATTCCTCCAGGTATGTACCCACAGTCACACACAAGACTACAGCACTCACATAACCCTTCCTGTATGTGTGTTGAATGTAGGCCTAGCTATGTGTGACGCAGTATGAAATGAAGCCATGTGGGCCCCTGAAATGGCGGCTGCCTGACCTCTAAACTGGGACAATGGGATTGTGGAGTAACAGCGCTGGCGTTACACACCGTCGCGGTAGGCGGTCGTAGACCGCGGCGCAATGCTGCATTGGTTAACATTGGACCCTATGGGTCCCAGGAGCCAATGAACAGGTGCGCTGGCGTTGATGATGCGCACCGCCGAGGACGTCACCGCCGCGGACGTCACCGCCATTTTCTATCTGTTCAATCACTAGATACCTGACCTTAGACAGGAGAGGACCTACACTGCAAGTGCTGTGTGGCCTCGGTCTGGAAGCGACGATGGCTGCTGCGTCTGGGGAAAGGGCCCCTGCCTTCACTGCACAGGAGTTGGAGATACTGGTAGACAGGGTCCTCCCCCAATACACACTACTCTACGGTCCTCCAGACCAACAGGTTAGTACACAGGGAGCACGTTGTATGGGTTAGGCCTGGGTGGAGAGGGCTGGTTGGAAGAGGGAAGGGGGCAGAGTCCATAGAACATTAATGCATGGGAATGAATGGGCCACATGGCCAGAGTAGGGAGGGGGCCACTCACAACGACGATACAGTTGGTAATGACTGGTCCTCTTTCCTTGTGCATGTCATGTAGGTCAGCGCCCACCAGAAGAGGGACATTTGGCGTGCCATCGCCAAGGAGGTCCGGACCCTGGGGGCCCACCAGAGACGGGGCACCCACTGCCGTAAGAGATGGGAGGACATTCGCCGCTGCAGAAAGAAGACGGCGGAGGCTCAGCTGGGGATGGCCTCCCAACGTGGGAGGGGTGCCCGTCGCACCATGACCCCCCTGATGTTCTGGATCCTGGCGGTGGCCTACCCGGAGTTGGATGGGCGCTTGATGGCATAACAGCAGACACAAGGGGGTGAGTACAACCTCATTCTGCTGACTTTGCGTGCAGTGGAGGTGTCTGGGTGGTGGAGGTGGGCTGTGGGTGTCCGTAGGCCAGGGCGAGTTCGGTAGGCAAGGCCCCTCCGTAATGTAGCCCATGTGGCACTCTACCCCACCTCAGCAGAGTGCCAAGTCGAGGTATAGTTGCCCCTGTGGCATCCATGTGCGCCGATTTCCACCATTGCCATATAGGCCATATCCCAGAAATTGCATGTGCAGAGGGCAGGAGCACAGCGTAATGCAGGGGGCATCTGCGTTTGTCTTGTCCGCCAACGGTAGCGGTATGCCATGCACTAAAACCCTCTTTCTTCTGTCCCCCCTTTTGTCTGCTCTCCCTGTCCTTTTGTACATCAGCATCAACAGGCGGAGGTACAGTGGCACCGGAGCACGAGGGAGCTGCATCCCACATGGCCATGGAGGGCCACACCACAGACTCTGAATGCATCAGTGGGACGGAGGGCGAGGGGAGCTTCACGTCGGCCACCGGATCACCAAGCAGCGACACGGACTCGTTCGACGATGGGAGCTCCCTTGTGGTGGCGGCACCATCTGTGCCCCCCACCTCTGCAGGTACAGCCGCCACCTCCCCTACCAGCACCGCCCTCCCAGCAGCCCCTCAGCGTTCGCCCCGTGCCCGCTCACCCAGGAGGGTGGGCATCACCTTCGCCCCAGGCACCTCAGGCCCTGCCCCAGTCACCCATGCTGCCCTCAGTGAGGAGGCCATTGACCTCCTCAGGTCACTCACTGTTGGGCAGTCTACCATTGTGAATGCCATCCAGGGTGTAGAACGAGAGTTGCAACATGGTAATGCATTCCAGGAGGGCATTCATTCTGGTCAGGCTGTCCTTCAGCGAACCCTGCAATCATTGGCCTCAGCACTGATGGCAGCAATTGTCCCTGTGTCTAGCCTCCCCCCTCCAACTTCCTCCACCCAGACCCAATCTCCTGTACCCCAGCCCATCCCAAGCACACCTACAGACCAGCATGCACACAAGTCAACATACCCAAGTAGCTCAAGCAAACATAGGCACCACACACACCACAAGCACTCATGCAAGCCTCACCCACATACAGACACAACAACATCCACTGCCTCCACTGTGTCCCCCTCCTCCTCTTCTCCCTCCTCCCTCCCAGTGTCATCTACACTCTCACCTGCATGCACTACATCTACAGCCACTAGGACTCGCACCAGAACACCCAGCACCACACCTCGCTCACCTGCACTCCCCACCTCCACTGCCATTTACACGTCCCCTGTGTCCTCTCCCAGTGTGTCTGTGACGCCCCCTCCCAAAGTACACAAACGCCAGCAATCACTCACCCAACATCCATCCACCTCACGACAGCCTCCAGTACCTGCACCTGCACCCAAAACACCTAAAGTGACACCTCCGACAACCACCTCCTCTTCCTCCACTCCCAGACCCCCTCCAGCTACCCAGCCCAGTGTTCGTCAGAAACTCTCCCTCTGTAAAGTTGACCTTTTTGCCCCCACCCCACCCCCTCCAATTCATCAGTCCCGTCGTGGCGCCTCAGCCAAAAAGCCTCCAATACCAGTGGTGCCTGTTCAAGGTTTTTGGAGTGCACCGGCCACCAGGGCAGGCAGTAGGACCCGGAGCCAAGGAACTGGCAGCCCACCCCCTGTAAAGGCAATAAAATTGGAGAGTGGACAACGGGACCGTGTTAAGACTCCAGGTGGGAAAACAACTGACATGGGTTCCAAGGGGATTGGAGAGTCAGCTGTGACTCCACCAAAGGTGGGGAAGGGCCAGAGGAAGTCTGCCCAGCCTGTTGTGAGTGTCACGGTGGAGAAGTGCGCCATCATTTCATGTGGTCGAGACACAACCGCCAGCACCGTCGGCACTGGTCCAGAGACCACCGCCAGAGTCACAGCCCAGGAGGGCCCCACTATCGTCACTGGTCAGGAGACCACCGCCAGAGTCACAGCCCAGGAGGGCCCAAGTATCGTCACTGGTCAGGAGACCACCGCCAGAGTCAGTGCCCGGGAGGGCCCCACTATCGTCACTGGTCAGGAGACCACCGCCAGAGTCACAGCCCAGGAGGGCCCAAGTCTCGTCACTGGTCAGGAGACCACTGCCAGAGTCAGTGCCCAGGAGGGCCCCACTATCGTCACTGGTCCAGAGACCACCGCCAGAGTCACAGCCCAGGAGGGCCCAAGTATCGTCACTGGTCAGGAGACCACCGCCACCGCCGGAGTCAGTGCCCAGGAGGGCCCCGGCTGCCACAGCCCCGCTAGGCAATGATGAAACGTCATGCCACACACCAATGTCCAGTGTATAGAACGTCATGCCACACACCAATGTCCTTATCAGAACCGCCATGGCAAAGCACCGCTGGACTGACCTGAACCGCCATGGCAAAGCACCGCTGAATAGTCCTGAACCGCCATGGCAAAGCACAGCTGAACAGGGCAAAGACCGCCATGGCAAAGCACCGCTGAACAGGGCAAAGACCACCATGGCTAAGCACCGCTGAACAGTCCTGAACCGCCATGGCAAAGCACCACTGAACAGGGCAACGACCGCCATGGCTAAGCACCGCTGAACAGTCCTGAACCGCCATGGCAAAGCACCGCTGAACAGGGCAAAGACCGCCATGTCTAAGCACCGCTGAACAGGGCAATGCACCGGGTAGGAATGAATGGCCCGCCACATCAGGCATCCTTATCCCATGTGCAGCTGGGACAGTGACAGGACACGACCTTTCACGGGGAGACTCATCCAGTCTGGGCACCAGTCCCCCCCAGAACCAGTAGAGACCTGCATCAACTTGAGAGACTGTGGCTTTGCTCTCCCCAGGAGGGCACAGTGGGCAAACCACCCACTGTAGAGACTTGAGAGACTGTGGCTTTGCACTCCCCAGGATGGCACAGTGGGCGAGCCACCCACTGTAGAGACTTGAGAGACTGTGGCTTTGCACTCCCCAGGATGGCACAGTGGGCAACCCACCCACTTGTGAGACTTGAGAGACTGTGGCTTTGCACTCCCCAGGATGGCACAGTGGGCAACCCACCCACTGCAGAGACTTGAGAGACTGTGGCTTTGCACTCCCCAGGATGGCACAGTGGGCAACCCACCCACTGTAGAGACTTGAGAGACTGTGGCTTTGCACTCTCCAGAAGGGCATAAATGGGCATGGAGCCCCGTCGTGGATCCGGCTTTGCAGTCACCCGGCTGAGGTGCCCCCCTTCCCTTCCCCCTGAAGTGCCTGTAGTATTTGTATCTGATGCCCCGGCAGTGTTCTCTCCGATTGTGGTCAGGTATCGTTTGTGGGCCTTGCCCATGTATTTTTGGACTGATGATGTACGGACATTGTTATGTACATATCTGCACTACTTCTCGTATTGTATATAATTATGATTGATTTTCAAATATATATCTGTATATTTTTGTATGACATGTATATTGGCACATTACATTGTTTGACCGATTTTCACTTTGTGTTTTCATTCTTCCGGGGGGATTGTGGGTTGGTACTGTGATTTTTGTGAATGCATTGGTGTGTATGTTGTAATATGCGAGGGTCGGCGTGGGGGTGTTTGGTGTGTGTGTCCCTAACTTTTGCCTCGCCCCTCCCCCATGTCGTAGGTGCAGTACTCACCGTTGTCTGCGGCGCCTACGTAGCTGTTGGTCGCAGAAGAGCAGAAAGACAAGGGCAGGGAGTATTTGGAGTTCCGGCTCGATGGATTCCTCGTTCTTCATGGGATATGTTAAGGTGAGCGTTTTCCCCTAGCAAAAGCTGTTTCCGCCGTGTTTTTATCCACGGTGATTCCGCCCCAGAAAAGGTGGCGGATTGGCGGGTTGTAATACTGTGGGCGGTACATTGTCTTCCGCCTGTCTGTTGGCGGTGACCGCCGCGCTGCTTGTCTGTACCGCCGTGGCGGGCGAAGTGTTAAAGTGGCTGTCTTTGTTGGCGGTTTCCGCCAGGGTCATGATTCCCTTTTTTTGTCCGCCAGCCTGTTTGCGGTCTAACCGCCGCTTTAACACCGTCCGCCAGGGTTGTAATGACCACCCAAGTGTTGTCTTGAATGGTCCTTGCCCCGTGGACATGCATCTCACCCATTATCTACTCCTAACATTCAGACTGCCTAAGAATTCTGTGAGAACACCACAGAATGTATGAATTGTACCTTAAACCTCTGGACTGCGATACCCAAACTAGTCTTGGTACAGCAGAGTTTCAAATGTTAAGCTTCTGTTTTGGAGACCATCATTCTTCCTTGCATTTTAAGTTTGGACAGCAGTTAAGAGTTTTCTCTGATTGAGCAAAGACCACATTGTTGTGCTGCTTCATATTTCTGTGCGGCTCGTTCATTGGTCGAAAAAGAATGTTGATGTTCTGCTTGTTGATGAGTCATTTGTTGGAAATACTGACAATATGAATTGGTCCACATCTTCAGCTATTGGCTGAAAACAAAGGAACCCATTCTGAAGAAGTTGGCGCCCAAGACCGTACAACAGAACACAATGTTAACGTAACTTCGAATTCCATGGGCCCTTTAGATTTATGTAAACTAATGACACCATCGGTTTTATAAAAATGTAAATCAGAAACTGAATTGAATAACCATGATGTTAATGCAAGGAGACCAGAGACATCTTCGTAAGAGTGGGCTATTGAGGAGGTGTTGCTTTTACTGTAGGAAAGAAGAGGTGTGCCTATTGCGTTCAGCCAATGAGCACTATTAAGGAGTTCATGGGAAGATTGAAAAAAAGTTGAATACTATTGCACGTGGGTTGCCGACTGCTATCGGGCATTCCTCAGTCACAACCTAAGTGCTTACTGGTGTGCAGTTGAAAATCAGCATCAAATTTTGTTTTCTCGTGCATCTCAAGATCGTGTGGTTAGGGTCTGTCAACTGATTCAGAATCCATGTATTCCACAGAACCACTGTCCCTGCAGTATTCCCATGAAAATGAGTGGTTTCACCATCTTGGTTGTTGAACAGAGAATCTTGGTAGGTGTATGGTGAGGTACCAGTGTCAGTATGTTTTTGGACCGGTAAATCAAGGCTGCCTTTTGTGCAGTGCAGCAACTTTGAACTCACAGCAGTGCTTTCAATAGGCCGGTATTGTCTGGTGCTGGTATTTCTATTTAAAACTAGGCCTGGGTGGAGTTCGCGGAGTTCGCAGAGTTCTGCTACGTGGAACTCTGCGAAGTGCCAAAAAAACTGTGTTCCGTGAGTGGTGCAGTTTGGGTAAGTGGCAATGTTTGTGCTGATTTTCAGCACCAGGAGTTTCGCTAACTTCTAACCACTAACCAGAGAACTCTAACTTCTTTCTTCCACTCGAATACATTTTCTACTTGAGTGGTAGCTTCCTCAACGTGTGCAGCAGCTTTCCCATCATGGGTGGGTACGACTTGCTGCGACCACCCGCATTCAGAAATCTTGCTCGCACTCACCAACATAGCAATTTCTCTCACTCGCCAACTTAACGTTGGTGAGCTGGGCAAGAGTAAAAACTCTGCTCCACGTCACTTCGTGGAGTTTTTGGAAAACTATGCTCTGGGCAGAGCACGGAGTGGGCAAAACTCCACAAACTCCACCGGCAGAGCGGAATTCTTTGCCCACCACTACCTAAAACACTCACTCACAGTGAGCCAGTAGTGAAATTTAGGGACTCCTTTCACATTGACTCATTTCTGCAGACTCACGGACATTGTAGTTATCAGGTTGTATAACTTATGCAACTGGGAGGTAAGTTTTTTGGGCACCGAATAGAAACATCCGTAGACCATTTGTGCCATCATTAACTTCTGCTTACCCTGATGGGCGGTTTAACTTGTTTGCTCTGCTCCATAATGGTTCAACAACAAGGAGTAAAGCCACCATCTCTATATTTCAGTAGCATCCCATTTATTAAAATGTTAAAAGTGATACCTAAATATGTAAATACAAACATAAATACATACTTACAACTCACCATAAAACATCTTTCTGCACTGCAAGTGAAAATAAATGCACCCACCCTCTTAAAACAAGTTATTTGGACCATTGTACAAAAAGACATACACTGCTTATTTGAGTGATACAGTGGAATGGTTGAATTCCACTTCATTACAGCATTATATAGATGACAATGGATGAATAAGCTAAGCACTCACCACTGGCATATGCAGTGATTACCAGTTCTTGAATTTCAAACCCAGCAAGATTGACTATTCTTCCACCTGTAGGCTTAGGAGACCTACAATAAGTTGGGCAATAGACTAATTTAGAAAGAAAAGAAAGAAAGAAAGAAAGGAAAAAAGAAAGAAAGAAAGAAAGAAAGAAATCAGTTGTTGTGCACCATGTACCAGAAAGCAAAGCCATAAACCAAAAGAGCACAAGCTACTCAACCACCATGGGGCAAATTGAAGGCCTACGTCTGGTCTCTTCTTAAACCCAGCTGAATGTCTGCTACATATAGGAAGGGGAATGTCAATGATTATCCTCTGCAGCCTGATTCTGTTGCGGGTGGCTATATCTTTGGTAGCTGAGGGAGCAAGAGGGGCATGGGGCAAGCAGGGGTTACTGGCCCCAAGTGTGTGAGTTGTTTACTCCTGATGCCCACAGCCTGGCCTACTATGGGTCCTGAGCAACTGGGCTAAGTACTACTCCTTCCACACTTGACTCTCAGTGATAGCAAAAGGTCATGCAGTCCATAGCTCTTTGGAAGATGAAGGTTCAAGGTAAGCAAAGGTCAAGGCTCAAAACACACACAGTGACCCTAGTGATTGTCCATTCCAATATTTACAAGGAAGTGTTCTGCAGAGTCCTTCCTCTCCCTCACCCATGCTAAGAAACATGTATCTGTGGTTTACTAGAGGCAACCCCACATGTTCTGCTCACACTAGTAAGGCTCAACAAGGTCTTAACTTGACCCTGAAAGTTCAGCTCACTATGGCGTTAATACAATACATTTATGCACTTCTGAAAAGGTCTGCTGGCCCTGCTCCAGTCTTACCCCTCTGTGGCCTGAGGAAGTGTTCAGGAGCTGGAGTACGTCTTCCTGTGTTCCTGAGAGATGCACAGAGTCATCCCATGGTCAGCTGGAGGGGTGTGCTGAGGCAGTCACAGTTGGAGAGGGAATCCCAGTAGAGCAGGTAGCTTCTCCTTTATGGTTCATGCAGGTAAGGTGATGGGGCAGCAGCAGAAGATGGATGGTGTTTTTTTCTCTTGATCTTGAGTCACTTAGATGGTTGGGAATAGTTTTCCATCCAGGTGATGGCCCGATGTCTTAGTGGTCCCCTCCTGGCACATGGCGATAATGGGCATGAGTCCAATAGTATAAGTTCCACAGGCGACGGTCCTTTTGGCCTGTGGCATGCACGGTTACAGTCATGAGCAACAGCCTCAAACCTCACAGACAAAAGCCTCAAAGATCTTAAAAGCCCCCTCCTAGTGTATGAGGGTCTCATGCATAGACGACAACCCAAAAACGTAATGACTGGGATTGCCGAGTTCCACAAGAAGGCAGGTGTCTCTCTCTCACAACAAGAGTCCCCAGTGGACCAGATGTCACTCACTTTGCTCACTGAGATCCACTCTCCAGGATTCCTGCTAGGCCTTGATTCCTCCAGGCATTCTCCTCCTCCTCTCAGGGCATGTTAATTTTGACAGGGAGGAAGAAGGATGGTGCTACAGGCACAAGGCGGGTGTTCTTGGCTTCCTGGGTTATGACCTCACACTCAGTCTGGTGACAAAGAGACCTACGTCCCATGGTCGTAGAAGCTAAAAGTCTTGGTAATCTTACCTATCATGATGAATAGCTGTTGGGACTCAGGCTCCAACTTTTATAGTCCACATCCAAACACAGATGTAAATTATGGCTAGACAAAGCATTTTTTTCAATGGCAAATAGCCCCAGGTCATCTGCGAATAGAAAAATGCTTTTAGGGATGTACAAATTCCAAATTGCGTTTCAGTAACATATCACTGAACCACAATTTAGACTTTGCGATTTGGCATTAGGAAGCAGCATGTTGAAGGTGACCCTTCCTAATACTGAATCAGAATAGTATGTACGAATGTTTTGCGACAAAAATGCAGTCACAAAACATTCACAGTTTACTACCAACTCAAAGTTTGTGGTGACCAATTCGCAAATAGGATGAGGTCCCCATGGGAGCCCTTTCCCTCTAGAGTGGTTGAGAAAATATTTTTTTCTGAAAGCAGGCAGTCATCCAATGGATCACTTCCTGGTTTTAAAAAATGAAGAGAAAGTTTTTTATTCTTTTTCCTTTAGAGAAAATGGGCTGCATTGGTGGTCTGCTGACCCCAGAAGTCCAACATTCCTGTGATTTTTGCAATTCCCAATAGGTCGCAAACTAAGAACTACCTCAATAATATTCATGGCGAAGGTCTGTTTGTGACCCAGTAGGAATTGGAAAAAGTATAAAACACACATGAGTACATTAGTGTTTGCAGATTCCAAACAGCAAATCACAAACATTTGCTATTTAGTAATCACAAGCACTAATGTTAGTACATCTGACCCTTAGTGCTTGGTCTTTTAATGTTTGTTTTGTGAGGGCCGAACACCTTTTCCTCTGTCCTGCTATTTGTCAGAGGGACAATCTGCCAGAGTAAGAGCATCTGAAGATCTGATTGACCCACAACACAGGGCAAGGGAGTAAGCAGGGATCACAAATGGCTGCCAGTCTCCACTGAACTATGTCTCACAGAGGCTCAATGGCCTAAACCTTCCCCTCTAGTATGATTCCCAGGTCCTACAGTGCCAAAACTATGATATCAACCATGTCGTCTGACAATGTGCCCAGTTTCCACTGACCAGTAATTCTTCCTTGAATAAATAGACCTTTGATGTGCACAGAGGATGTTGTCCTCTCATCCTCCAGTCTGCCCTCAGGAATGCAAAGAATCCACATCTCCTGTCACTCTTGCCAGGCCCTGGGCATCCAAAATGGAACCCACATGCTTTATGTTATGTAACATACACAGGCTTGTAAACAATATAAAATGCATGTTTACAAAATCATACGATGTCAAGCAGTACATTTTGTCATTACGTAGGCCAATAGTGAGTTAAGTACACAGTAGCAGAACTTCACATGAGTGGACCGGTATCCATCACTTCAGTAACACAGTTAAAAGGCCTGGTTACACTACTGACCCCTCTGACACACTAAACAGGAATGCTGCTATCACTGAGCTCCTGTCACTTATATCCTGTCCAGCACAGTATCATGAGGAAAGTGCTTGGTGTACCCCTCCCTCTCTGACAAGACTCCATTGCCATGAGTCAGGCCAAGGTCATGGTGCACATGCATGATTTGTGTTGACCTCTGGCCAAACATCAGTACCAGGAGTCCAGATTTCAACGAAGCTGGGGCACTCAGCTCAGAGATGCTCATCTCGCAGCCTGCAGGGGACCTTTCCACCCCAACAGGGCTTTAAGCACTTCTTGTAACAGGCATTTTCTCCTTTCTTCAACTGCTTTCCTCTTGAACTGGGACTTAAATGTGTGGTGTACACATTCGAGTATTACCAATGATAGATTCTGTGGTCATAGTGTGATCAAAGCGTATGCACACATTTAAAATTGGGTCTCAGCTCCATACAATCATTTTCCTCCTCTGGTTTCAATTGGTCTCCCACTAAAAAAATACCTTGGAATATGGTTCTTTGATACTTTTATTTCCTCTGTCTCCCTTAAGCTTAAATACCTTTTACTTCGTTGGAAACATTACTGTCCTCCTGGTCACCTTAATTGTTTTCCTGTGGGGTTGGTTAGACTCAATTTCAGTGATGATCTCTCCAATAATTCTTCATACATTATCTATGATACCAGTCCATATACTCCAGATTGGGCGAGTATTTCATTCTCACATTACCACCTAACTTGTTTACAATTTAAGGAAAATAGAACATATACCTACTTGATTCATTGATTTCCACAGAGGCGACTATTTGGACCATTTGTGTCCTCTACACAGTGGCACAACAATAGCCCTCACAGTGCAGGGGGTCCCGAGCTCCAGGGGGCTCCCTCAGTGGCAGGCAGTCACCCACTAGTCAGCACTGACTGTGCATGGGTGGCGGGCCCCTCGACTAAGAGGCCCTGACTGGATCGGGGGATCGAGATGGGGTCCCCCACACATGTATTTTGCAGGGGTCCCCTTCAAGTTTGGTTATGCCGCTGCCTCTATAATTGGTGGCTTGGCACTACCAGGAGGTGAGATTTTCTACCGTTTTCGGCATTTATTTACTAGTTACAAATAAAAATATTTTCGCACACCACTCATAATAGTTTATATTATTTTATATGGCATAGAGCGTACAGCGTTTTGTGTGGTCCTGATGAGGACCGGCTTCCTTCTGTTTATCTCTACAGATCAAAAAGCCTCTGCTCTCGGTTTATGTGGTTGGACTATAAAATGTGATAGGGCAAAACCATTCAAATCACTTTTTGACTGTTTTTGAAAATATTGTATTGACACAATCAGGCATTGTTTGTTTCTTTGTACTCTTTTGCATTCACACTTTTTTTGCTTTTCACAAACACTGTAGCTGCTCGTCTTCTTATGGAGCACCTAAATGCATACATATGCTAATTACTATGCCTGAAACAAAATATGATTCATTATTCGGGATAAAGTATAAATAGTTTATGTGTAAATTATTTCAGTGATGGATTGCTGCATGAGGACTGTTAAATAAGCCACCATACAAATGTGTAAAAGCTGTACTTAAGTAAATTCGACAGATTCATTATTGGTTTAACAATCTCTCAACCCAGCACAAAATGTGTTTATTCAGATTTCCAATCTGCACCCCGTTTTGAGGCTTACAAAGAAGAGGGGAAGAGTAGACTTTGTCTGCAAGCATTAGCAGTGAACCAGCGAAGTGCCAGTAAAAAAGCACAGGGCAGCTGGTAACCTTTGAAAGTAGTGAGGCGAGTGAAGTGCCCCACCGGTTCCCAGAAATCAAAATAACCCCCACTCCCTCCAAAAACCTAAAATCCTCCATTCGAAAGCCCAAACTAAAAGAACCCCTTCCTCCCTCCAAAAGGCCAAAATAAAGGGCCAGATGTATCATGAAGGCCTTTTGCGATTCGGAAATAGCGATTTTTAAGAAATCTCTATTTCCGACTCGCAAAATGCCATGTATCACATTTGAGAATCGGTAATAGCGATTTCTTAAAAATCGCAAATGCTATTACCGAATCGCAAATTGCGATACAGGCCCCATTCGCACCTATGGGCCTGTTGGCCCATATCTGCAGATTTTTTGCATTTCCAAAATTGCGATTTCTTAACTAGAAATCGCAATTTTGGAAATGAAAAACCCCAGGGTGCTGGGGGCCTAAGGCACCCTCTGCTGCACCCCAAAATTATTTTTTTCACCATGTAAGGTGCACACATGGTAAAAGGGCATGTGTGCTTTACAGGTCAATTTTAAAAATGCATTTTAAGTGCATTTTTTAAATTTGCACATGGTTACCACCAAGTTCAGCTTGGTGGTAAATAGCGATTCCTAAATGCCCAAATCGCATTTAGGAATTGCTTCATACATGTGCTAAGGAATCGCAAATAAGGATTCCTTATTTGCGATTTCTTATTTAGAGAGTCGCAATTTGCGACTCTCTAAACAGGATTGCAATTTTAAGGAATCACTATTTTAGCGATTCCTTAAAATTGCGTTTAGAATGTCTTTCATACATTCTGAAATGGCATTTTTCATTTGCAAACGGGCATTCACACCGTTTGCGGATGCAAAATGCTTTCATACATCTGGCCCAAAATTACTAAACTAACATTTGAAATAAATATAAGATAAATAAATGATACTCACACACAAGTGGAAGAGCTCCTCTAACCAGTCCAGACGCTGCTCTCATCCTATTAACCAGCATGAGACAAACACCAGGATTGTATGCAGCGGATTGGCTAGATGCTACTTCAGGCCCTGGGGGCCTGTGCTTGCTCTCCACCCAGCTGTCTAAGACAGTTCGGGATGGAGAGCTTCAAAGTGCTCATGTCAGACTGTTCATCCCAAGACAGCCAGCCAAACTGACACGCGCTCTTTGGAGTGTCTGGCCAGCCACTGCCCCAGTCCTCCATGCTGCCAATCAGCAGCAGAGGACATGTTTCATATGTCTCGCAGTGGGGGGGGCACGCTCTGTCACCCTTGTGAAGAAACCGCCACTGGTGGTCTGGTGCTGGCACCATAAATTCAACATGAGTTAGCCACCAAACAGGAAACTAGCAGTACTACGTATAAAAGTATGAATGAAGACAAGGCAGCAAAGTGACTGGGCAAGCAAATGTCAAATAAGTAAAAAATAGCAAGGAAAACATGGACGGTGGAGCAGGCTCAGTTGTCAGCTGTGGTGACTGCTTACACATGCCAGACATTCTGCAAGAACACTGCATACTAGCATGTATGCGACCAACCTACATCATTAAATCGTGATTCTAAGATGAATCCCTTCATTTGGGGTCAGATGTATCATGAAGGCCTTTTGCGATTAGGAAATAGGGATTTTTAAGAAATCGCTATTTCCGACTCGCAAAATGCCATGTATCACATTTGCGAATCGGTAATAGCGATTTCTTCAAAATTGCAAATGCTATTACCGAATCGCAAATTGCGATACCCGCCCCATTCGCACCTATGGGCCTGTTGGCCCATATCTGCAGATTTTTTGCATTTCCAAAATTGTGATTTCTTAACTAGAAATCGCAATTTTGGAAATGCAAATCCCCAGGGTGCTGGGGGCTTAAGGCCCCCTCTGCTGCACCGCAAAATTATTTTTTTCACCACGTAAGGTGCACACATGCCAAAAGGGCATGTGTGCTTTACATGTAAATTTTTTTAATGCATTTTAAATGCATTTTACAAATTTGCACATGGTTACCACCAAGTTCAACTTGGTGGTAAATAGCGATTCCTAAATGCCCAAATCGCATTCAGGAATTGCTTCATACATGTGCTAAGAAATCACAAATAAGGATTCCTTATTTGCGATTTCTTATTTAGAGAGTCGCAATTTGCGACTCTCTAAACAGGGTCGCAATTTTAAGGAATCACTATTTTAGCGATTCCTTAAAATTGCGTTCAGAATGTCTTTCATACATTCTGAAATGAGATTTTGCATTCACAAACGGGCATTCGCACCGTTTGCGAATTCAAAATGCTTTCATACATCTGGCCCTTGGTCCTTACTGCAATTCATACTTTTTGACTGACAGAAAGCTCGCCGCCCAGGGACAACTGTATCCCATCCCAGGAAATAAGTGACAATGGAGAGCACTGACAACCACTGGTACAAATTAAACACTAGTAAGTGTAACAACTGGTATTTACAGTGATTAGAAATGGCAGATCGGTAATGTGAAATAAAACAGAAAAACACATGATAATTACTAATATCAAGAAATGTGAGAAAGCACTGACTCAAATTGTACAAGTTATAATGCACTACAGAGGAATGACAAGATACACTAATAGTCAACTGCTCCATAGTTGTCACTTTAAAATAGTGTGGTATAAACCTAATATTTATATCCACAGCAGTATGTTGTGTATTATTATTGTTACTTCAAGGCACTCATAACAGTTTAGAGTGCAAGGTATATTTTTGTAATGGATGGCTCTCTTGGAGAGCCTTTAGCATGAATGACTGGGTTCTAAATGCAGAGGTTCACTGCTATGACATAACAATGATGGCAAGAAGGGGTGTCGCTGACAAGATGGCAAGCTAGTTGCACCCAACTGGAGCTCCAGCCAGGCATAACATTATCCTGTACAGATTCTGTGTCCTCGAGCCCCATCGACCCTTAGCACCAGTTGTATCCTGCTTCCTGCAGCTTCGAGATTGAGCGGAGCTGTTTGGCCATGGTGACCCTGTCATTCTGGGGATTGGGGTGCGCCTGGAGGGAGACTGGGTCCCGCCCATAACATGGCGGCTGCCCAAGCACATCACCAGGGGAGAAGAGCTGTGAATCCTAGGCTGCCATCAAAAAGAACTCAAGGGGCTAGGCAACGGTGGTGCCATAGCACGTAGGTCTCTGCTGGGTCCTTCCTGGTCCCCCCGCCTGAACTGCAGCCAGAGGCACGCATCATGCTAGGAGCACTGGGGAAGTGAGGTCCTCCAACGGGTCCTAGACACAACCGTGTTTAGGAGAACTCTGCTGCAGTGAGGAGAACAAAGCAGTGGCCCCTACTGACGGGCTCAGATGCACTTGAGGGGCTTGTGGCTGGCTCCCTGCTTATTGAGCACTGACTGGAGAGACAGCAGGCCACAGTGAGGAGAGCCCTTGTCTCACAGCTGCCAGAGCCCAGGGAGAGACAATTGGTGAACAGTGGTCATCTGGTATCAGCCAATGCATCTCACAACACAGTCTGCAGCATGATCATGGTGAGCTGCACCCCGCAGGAGGCACTGTGCCATCCACGGATGCTTAGTCCATGCAGAGTCACTGACTGAACTGTGAGGGACCCCCTACTGAAACATGACCACAGCCCCTCTTGCTGCCCTGCGATGAGTCTGGGGGAGCGTGACCTGGATGACCTGCTCCCAAGAATAATCCAGCAGATAAAAGAGACAGTGATACTGATGCTGCTCTTGGGAGTGGTGTGGATAGTGTCCTGAAAACCACAAATGAGATGACAAAACTTCTGAGGCTCAGGGAGTTGGGAGACAGGGGACCTTCCCCTCTCCATGTTATGATTTGCTCCCCGGGGCCCTGAAGGTGTATTCTTTCCGATCTCAAAGTCCCCTGGTATTGCTAGTCCCTTCCACCCTTTATTGTGCCACAGACTGTGGAGCTGAACCCCCATGATCTACCATTGGGTGGATAGTTGTGGAGTGTAGGGAATAGGCAAGGCCCGCTCCCCGTGTGTCTTGGCACTGTGGATTGAATGCTAATTTGGAATCTAAGGCCGTTGGAGGGTGGTTCAAATTCCAGAGGCTCAACTTTCTTTATGGCACCTCTGATTTCAAGTGCGAGGGGGTTTCAGCTCCTTTCGGGCCTTGGCTCCTCTCGACTCCCCTGGTGGCCAATGCAAACAAAACTAGAGGAAGGGGTCTTGATCATCATCCTTCTGCTGTTTTCTGTCCACTGCCAGTCAGTCCAGTTTAGTCCTCAAACAATTGCCACCTTATCAACTCCTGTAGTGAAATGACTAAGGATAAAGACCTGAAAAGCCCTGTCAGGGTAAAATCGACAAGTACTCCAGAGCTGTTGAGTAACCTCTGGGAGACAAAACTGAATCCCCCGTGCTGGAAAATGCACCACTTCTAACCGTGATTCAGCAATCCAGAACAGCCCTGAATTCGAAGAACAGTGAATTCTGTTTGGAGGTGTCGCTCTTGAGCCAACACCTCCGTAAACTTAGCACACCATGTAACAGCTGCTGAGGACAGGTTGTCCGAGTTAGAGGGCGCTGCACACTCCCTGGGAAGAGAACTTACAGACATGAAGGTACTAAAGATCTAGAATGAAGAGTTGTTGATGCAGAGAACCAATGGGGATTCAATAATTTTAAACTGGTGGGCTTCCCTTTGGGGGATGGAGGGTCTAGCATGACAAAACTTTTGGGACAGTGGTTGTGATCTACCTGCACAATGACTAGCTTATCAAACTTCTTTGTCACTGATTAAACCCATATGGCACTTGTGACTAGGCCACCACCTGGTGCCCCCCCCCATGTGCAATTATAGCAAGACTTCTGAATTTTGAAGACCAGGACATAATACTCAGGGAGGCAAGGTAGGTTGGGGAAATAAAGTGTGAATCCTCCACTATCATGTTGTTTCCTGACTTCTCCTGTGAAGTACAGAAACAAAGAAGGCAATTCACGCTGTTAAAGCCAAACTCCAGACCATGCAGCTGCAATATATGTTGCTTTTACACGCAAATATTGAAAGTATTGTTCAGAGACAAATCTTACTTTTTAATACTATGAAGGATGATTGGAACTGGCTAGAGGAAGATCGCCAGCTCTGATCTACACAGAAGTTGCCAAAAGACCTGGCTGAAAGGGGCAAACCAGGGGCCAGAACCAAGCTCTGATCCTCGAAGCATAAACACCAAGATCGAGCCATAGGAGCCAGTGGCGGACCCCAATAGAGGGCCAGCAGTGGTAGGACAATGGGAGAAACGTTGTCGCAGTCGGACGGGGAGAGGGAGGAGAGCCAGTCTTCACTGACTGGCGGAGAAGACAAGGGCATTGAGCTGAAAACTGAGGTTAAAATGAGCTGTGGTCCTGAAAATTGCATTAAAACCTGAACTGGTGCAAGTTGAGACTGATGAACCTAAGAAAACCTGAGGCAAATGTGTTTGATGGGGCTCTGCTGGAGGACTGATCCAATCCCCACAGGATTTTGCTGCAAGGTGTAAGAATGTGGCCGATGTGAGAAGACCTCTCCCCTCTTCCTATTTAGCTTCAGTGAGAACCGGGTGTGCAGTGTGAGAGGAGAGGGTCAGGTGTGCTGCCGTATGAGAGTGATTGCGAAAATTGTGTTTGATATGACTGCCTTTCCAGTTTGTACCCTGTCCTAAGAAGTGGGATTGACTGTGGGTTGAGAGGTACGAGCTTCATTTTGTGTGTTAATTGTTAAAATTGGATGAGGTGGGCTACAGACCTCTCAAGCCCTGCATGCAAAGTAATTTCTCTTTTTGCACTGTGGGTTTATCCTCGTGGGTGGAGGGTGAGGGTGGGGTGTGGTGGTATTCTAGGGTGTGTTCAGTTGTGAACTGTTTGCTAGATGTTGTTATGTTGATGCACAAGCAGCGAAGTAAATGACAAATGCGGTGTAGACTAGAAACAAATGACTGGGCAATGTTAAAAAAGTCGCAGTGCAGGTCTGACTCAAACGAATTTGCTCCGGACAGCTGACTGTACCATCCTCACCGGTAATGTTAACGGGTTGGGCAGCAAAGTTAATGGGGACTGATTGCAACTTATATTAGACATCTCAAGACTGATCTGGTCCTACTACTAGAAATCCAATTACTGGGGACTCAGTGCCATTTCTTAAACCTTACTGGCCCATGCAGGATTTCCACTAGAGGAGTGGTAATCACGTTTTGTAAGATGCTCCTCCTCTTCCAGATCCAAAAGTCCTGGGTAGAGGAAGAGAGAAACTATGGAGATGGGAAAATAAGGTGTGGATTGATGGGTGCTGCGGGCGTGACGGGGACATTGTCAGACCCTTTGGCCTTTTGTAGGATCTCAGGTCTGCATGTTAAATACCACACACTGGCACAAAATTAGGCCAGAACCTAGATTCTAGACACACAACATCTCCTTTATGAGGTAGGAGATAAAACGGGTAAGTTCCTGGCATGGCTTAGTCATCTGGAAGCCGAGGCCCGATGGGTGAGTAGAATTGTAAATATCGCTGGCCAATCTTACACTAATGATAAGAGAATAGCCAAAGAATTTGTGAGACACTATGAGGCCTTTTATACGACATGACCCATGGCGGGGACCCAGTGCATTGCAGGTTGATTCAGTGTACGTGTCGACCCTCCCAGTGGAAGACTGCCTGGTCCTTGAAGAAGAAATGACCCTCTCAGACATGCAGGTAGCTATTGCACAGTCATCCTCATGGAAGATTCTGGGTCCCAATGGCTCCTGACTCAATTCTTTAAGAAGAACCCTGGGGTCCTCTCACCCCATCTCCTCAATATGTAGTTGGAGGCCCAAGATGTAGGAATATTGCTACTGGATTTTCAACACATCACAATAGTAGTAAGTCATAAGCAAGGGAAGCCCAGCAACAAGTTGTAGTTCCTATTGCCTGATTTCACTACTCAATGTTGTAACCAAGATCCTGACCACAAATAGGCTACAAGACTTATTGGAGTCCTATCCCCCCGATTCACTAAGATCAGTCAGGGTTTATGCCGAGGAGGCCTGCTCAATATATCCTCCGTAGACTCCAAAATTGGTTAGTGGAATTGCACCCCAGATGAAAACCTCACATTTTTCTCTCATTAGACATCAGAAAGGCCTTTGATGCAGAACATTGGCAAATTCTGATGCAAACCCTGGAGAGATTTAGGTAGGGCCATAAAATCTAGGCCTATATAGCACTGCTATACCAAGCACCCACTGCTGTTGTACGAGTTAATAGGGTCCTCTCTTCTGAGATTCCTGTTGAAAAGGGGACTTGGCAAGGATGCCCTTTGTCCCCACACTTGTTTGCCCTGATCCTGGAGTCACTGGCCTGCTAGCTCCATGACTACCCTGAAATTATGGGTTTTTGAACTACTGAGCCCATCTGTGGGTTGTGAAAAGATTTTTGTCTACGTGGTTGACATCCTTTTATACATTAACCAACCAGAAGAGTTGCTTCCCAGGGAGTTTCAGGTCTTTGAGAGCTATGGAGCTAACATCATCTGGGATAAATTGGTCTAATACCCTGCGGGCAGGGAGCCAGATATGTCTGCCCACTCAGGGAGGCCACAAACAGATAAAGAAGGATTCCAATACCTATGAATTTATGAAACCTCAGACCAAGAGCACTGTGCAGAATGCACTGTTAGGATGGTGTAGCAGAATGCCATGTAGATGCAAACCACTGGAAGACACTACCAATAACAATACTTGACAATGATCACCCCGCACAAATTCCTGCATGTATTGCAAAGCACATATTACAAAATCCCAGAGGAGATTTTCACTAAGATTGATGCAGAAGTTAGAAAACTATTATGAAATAACAGGCACTCCAGGGTAGCACTGCAGATGCTGCAACAACACCAATACAATAGTGGTATCAGAGCTTTCTACTGGGCGGCTCACTAAATAGTCATCAATGATTGGGGTAACGCGAGTAGTGATCCGCCCACATATGTGTTAGAAAGAGCAGAGGGCCTGATTGAAGAAGCCCTAGCGCCACCTTAGTGCCACCTCAGCATTATTTTTTTCTATGATATGGCGGTGCTAAAGTAGCTTTTTACATGTGCCATATTAACAACGAGTCGCAATGCATGAATTGAGACACTTTGTAAACACTTGCACCACATTATGTCTGCACAAGGCATAATGAATGCAAGGGGGGCATTCGCAAAAAAGAACAAGTGATGGACGGAATGATGAAGAATGTCAAACATTCACCCCCGTACAGGGATCTTGGCCTAAATCCATTGTTTTTTTGCCAGACAAGCCATATGCAAATCAGTCTTGACCCTGTTTCCCATGGGAACAGTCGAGTCTGAACTGCCAAGCCAGGTCTTCCCTGGGCTGTAAACAAGCATCCTAGGACCGGTTTCACGGTATCACCCTTCATCAGCGAGGCTAGCGTAATTCCAGTGGCATTGGGAGCAAGGGACCCACGTCTGGGCATACCCTTCCCACTTGGGACAGCAAATACAAAAAGAACAAGTGATGGACGGAATGCTGAACAATGTCAAACATTCACCCCCAGTACAGAGATCTGGGCCTAATCCATTGTTTTTTGGCCACCCATGCCTTTCCAGTCTGGACCAAGCCATATGCAAATCAGTCTTGACCTTGTTCCCCATGGGAACAGTCCAGCCTGAACTGCCAAGCCAGGTCCTCCCTGGACTGGAAACAAGCATCCAAGGACCGGTTTCAGGGTATCACCCTTTATCAACCAGGCTAGCTTAATTCCAGTGGCATGGGGGGGGGGGTGGAATAAGGGACCCATGTCTGGGCATACCCTTCCCACTTGGGACAGCAAATGCGAAAAGAACAAGTAATGGACGGAATGCTGAACAATGTCAAACATTCACCCCCAGTACAGAGATCTGGGCCTAATCCATCGTTTTTTTGCCACCCATGCCTTTCCAGTCTGGACCCAGCCATATGCAAATCAGTCTTGACACTGTTCCCATGGGAACAGTCCAGCCTGAACTGCCAAGCCAGGTCCTCCCTGGACTGGAAACAGTCAAGACTGATTTGCACATGGCTCGGTCTAAACTGGGGTTGCATGGTGAGCAAAAGAACGATGGATTAAACCCAGATCTGTGACTGGGGGTGAATGTTTGATTGGTTCCGCATTGCATCCATCATTTGTGTTTTGCTTTGCAAGGGGGGCATTCCCCCATAAGGTGGGCCGAAAAAATGAAGCAAGGAAGTCTAACAGATTTCCTTGTGCCATTTTTTTGGGCACTTTTAATACCCGCTCAGAACAGGTGTTAAAAGGGGGCATGCCATTGAATACAACGGGCCCCTAGGTACTCTGCAGGAGTAGCGCCAACATTTTGGCTTAACTTATGCCTAGTACATCAATACAGTCAGGAATTCTGATGCTATTCCCCCTAACCCTGTGGGATGTTGTGCTGTATTTTAAATACAACGCACACATGGTGGCAGTAGGGGGGGGCACTAAGGGGTGTAAGGAAAGTGGCGCTACATTGGGTACAGCACCACTTTTCTTAAATCAGCCACACAGTTTCAATGCTGGTCCTGCTTGTATTACCTCAATGGGGGGAAGGGAACAGGATGACTACTGCTGGCAACTCAGATAACGATACAGGTGTGGATCAGGGCTATCAGGTTTATAGGATTGGAGAATAGAAGCACCCAAGAGACCCCACTCTGGATAGAGGCGACATTTAAGGAAATTGGGAAGCTGAGGGGATTTTGAATGTGGGATTTAATAGGTATATCTTAAAATAGGTGATTTCCAAGAAGACAGCAGCCTAAAACCCCTCAGCTCCTTTCAACGTGACTACCAATTACAAAGCACACAAATGTTTAAATATATGCAGCTTAGTCACACATGAAGTGCAGTGGGTCTACAATTTTCTAACATACTTGAATATGCACCTCTGGTGGGTAGGCTGCTCCTGGGAGAAATACAAAATGATCATTCATAACAACCCTGACTCCCAAAAGACAGTGAAGTGAAAATGGGAAGTGAAGTGGTCGAACTGGATGAAACGGAATGGAAGGAAGCATTAATGCCCCCCCTAGGGCAACTCAAGGATACGACCTATTCAGTTAAAAACTTTACACCGGGCTTACTATGATTGTGACAGACTATACAAGATTGGGAGGGCAGATTTCCCTGGCTGCCTGCAATGTAGGATTAATTGAGTCCTTCCTTTCATTTGGAACTGCCTGAGCATGCAAATATATTGGCGAACAATACTGCGTGAACTGGGAAAGATTGTATCCACTTGAACTCAAGTATGTTTCTTCTTGGCATACCCACAGAGGTAGACATTCCACATGCCAATCTCCTTTTTAGCAACTTGGGCCTAGTGATGGCAAAGAGGGATGTAGCAAAACACTGGGGAGCCTCTGAGATACCATCTCTACATGAGTGGAAGGCGGGAACAGACCTACACATGGCAGCTGAGAAGGGTACTTATAAAAGTAGAGACTGCTCGCATTCATTTCACAAGATATGGGGCAGCTCGATGAAGTACTGAAACAATGGAGAATGGCAATGTGACCTCTCCAGGCCTTCCTTAAAGTTTGGAGATTTATATCTTATTGTTTTAGTATGAACACTTGTCGCCTACCTGATTGCACTTCAGTTGAAACCTGAGAAATTTGTACACGCTGACATTGCGTTGCCGTACTCCTGCTCTGCATAGTTAATGTTTATCAGTGAGAGTTTGAGCGCCTTTTTTGCTTGTATGAAGGGTAAAATAATTATTTTATTTTTTTTAAATGATGGTAGCAGGAGAACTTGTTAAGCACTGTTGCTAGATCATAGAGGAATTGAAGGCTGTTCTGGCAGGGCTCTTTGAGGGCCTGTCATAGATGCACTGACAAGCAGGGATCACAAGTTCTGGAGGAAAGGGAAGGGGAGGCACAAAGAGAGGTGGGAGTGGATGGCAGGAGACCATGTTTATTTCTAAATGTGGGACAGTTAGGAGAGGCCATCTTAATATGGCTCACCCATTACTCATCTGGCACAGTGACTGTTGAAAGTAGGGCATATACATTTTGGGTCTATACATAACACAGAATTATAGATGGGTAGAAAAGAATTACAGGGAAAATTTCCATCTAAGATTGCTGAGTGACATTATAAACAGTTCATGCTTACCAGTAGTTGTTTATTTGATTCCACTTAGAACTTGTAGTCAAAAACATCAAACCTGGGATGGATGGTAGCAAAGCGTGATGTTGCACAAAGATGGGGATCTAGGAACTCCCTTCGATTACATGCCTGGGAGATGGGAATGGAGCACTGCAACGTGATGGAATGCAAGGTATATGTGGGATGAGGATGCTTGAATAAATTTGGGAAAATCTGGGATGGCTGGGAAATGAATACTGACAGGGTACTTGAGTGAATCTGATACAGACACCAAAGGTATGTTGGAAGGGAGAGGGTGCCAACATGAACGATCTGGAGGTGCACGTGTTGAGATGCTTCAATGGGGGAAATGTGGTGTGGGCAGTGGGTGATGCTGTTGGTCTTTTGTTTCTCTGAATGTACTTTTTTCGTTGTGGTCAGGGAATTGGATCTGTTGAGTTAATGTTTAATGTGCACGCTGAAGTATATAAAATGATAAAAATACTTAAAAAAAATCCCTTTAATTTACAGTTACTCATCTATAACTCGATACATCTCTTTCCTACTGTAGCTTTTGCGAGTCCTAAACAACATGCTGTAGATATGTGTTAGAACGAGCATCCTTGTTGTGGTTTACCCCTAAATGTTTGCCGTCAGACCTCCTATTTTTGTTGACTTTAAGAATCTGCATACTTTACCTCTGTTAACTAGTGCTAAAGTGCTAGTGGTCTTTTCTTAAAACATGGCAACAATGGCATATACCCAAATGGCATATTTAGGGGGTCATTCCGAGTTTGGCGGGTGGCGGTTGCCGCCCGCCAAGCGGGAACCGCCAATTGGCCGCTCCGCGGTCAGAAGACCGCGGGGGCCATTCTGACTTTCCCGCTGGGCCGGCGGGCGCCTGCCAAGGGAGCGCCTGCCGGCCCAGCGGGAAAGGGCCTGCAACACTGAAGCCGGCTCCGCATTGGAGCTGGCGGTGTTGCAGGTGTGCGACGGGTGCAGTTGCACCCGTCGCGCTTTTCACTGTCTGCTAAGCAGACAGTGCAAAGCATACTGGGGCCCTGTTAGGAAGCCCCAGGACACCCATTCCCGCCATCCTGTTTCTGACGGTGAAAACCGCCAGAAACAGGCTGGCGGGAAGGGGGTCGGAATCCCCATGGCGGTGCTGCTTGCAGCGCCGCCATGGAGGATTCGCCCAGCCGGGGCTAATCCGGCGGGAAACCGCCGGACCCGATGGGCAATGAAGCACCGCCAGCCTGTTGGCGGTGCTTCAGTCGTTCGTGGCCCTGGGGTCGGAGACCGCCAGGGTCAGAATGACCCCCTTAATTTACTTCTAACTCTCTAGAAAAGTGCACAACATGTGCCCAGGGGCTGCAAACGAAATGCTACAAATAGACCTGCAGCACTGATTGTGCCACCCACTTAAGTAGCCGGAAGTCAGATTTTAAATTACAATTCTGACAATGCCACTTTTAGAAAGTTAAAAGAACAGATGATGGATGGAATGCAGAACAAATCAAAAACATTCAACCCACATCCCAGATCTGGGTTTAATCCATTGTTTCTTTGCTTGCCATGCCAGCTCAGTTTGGACCCAGCCATATGCAAATCAGTCTTGAACCTGCTCCACATGGGGACAGTCTTGCCCAAACTGCTAGTCTAGGTCCTCCCTGGACCAGAAACAAGCATCCTGGGACCTGTTTTGGGGTATCACCCCTCCTCAGCCAGGATAGCTTGAATCCAATGGCACAGTGGACATGTGACCCATGTCTAGGCAGACCTTTCCAACTTAGGGCAACAAAAGCAAAAAGAACGGATGATGTACGGAATGCAGAATAAATCAAACATTCACCCCCAGTCACAGATCTGGGTTTACTCTGTTGTTTTTTTGCTCACATGCCACCCCAGTTTGGACCTAGCCATATGTTAATCAGTCTTGACCCTGCTCCCCATAGGTACAGTCCAGCCCTATTTGCCAAGCCAGGTTCTCCTGGACCGGAAACAAGCATCATGACACCTGCCCAGAATCGTTCATCTACGGCAGCCTCAATGATGATGCTGGACTTCCCATCACAGCTTTGCAGATCCTCAGAGCTGATGAATCACAAGCAGTTCACCCCATCCCCAATGCCGAACATTGCTTCACAAGCCCTGTTAGTGGGATCCTCAACAGGGACACAACAGGACCTTACACCACAGCCTAGCTGCATCTTGGAATCATCACATCACTTCAGCTGCACACAGCATCTTCAACACAGATTCACACAATGCTCAGCAAACATGATTTAAGCTACTTTATTCAGTGGGCCTAACTGGGTCCCTGTAGCCGTCCCGCACCTCATCCCAGTTCACCTGAATATGTGACTTTGTCCCTCTCCAGAGCAACCAGATATCACCAGATGATGCTTTATGCTTTTTGATTATATTCTACAGTTTATTCTTAAAAAATTCATAACTTTGGCTCTACTGTTTGGATTTTTTGTATTTTAGTGTTTATTTTTCTAACCTGGCACGGGACATTTTTGTGTTTTTTATTTTTTTTAGTCCTCATACACCCCCGATTAAATCAACTCCATATCATTCAACCAAGCAACTGGTCACTTTCACATATGGAGATACATATCGCCCGGGTGGAGGGGGGCCCGTGTCTCTCTCATGGTCTCAAAACTAGACCATTTGAGAGTTATATCGGACTGACCTTAATCATCGGACAAACTTAAATTAATAATACAATTTTAACATACCATATTATACACCATTGTCCCATAGTCGTGACCATACCTCCACCTTGCCTAACCTATTTTAATCTTTAGATATTACCTTCCTCCTCAAGATCACATTAAGTGCTTCAAACCAATCCCTAAATGAAGGGGGGGGGAGGATACCCATTTGCAACATATTTCCCTCCTAGCCAAAATATTGCATAACATCTCTTAATCTCTTCTTAACCCTACCCCTAACCTCACCTTCTTTCGGTACACCAAAAACTACCAAGGGGAGACTAGGCAAAATCTGGTGTTCCACCACCTTCATAATAACTTTGCAAATTTTAACCCAAAACCCTTGCAGCAATGGGCACTCCCAAAATATATGAATATCTGAGGCTTTCGATAACCCACATTTTGCACAGTTGACCAAGTCCCCTCCTCTCATCTTCGAGAGCTTTGCTGGAGCAACAAAGACCCTATGGACAGTAAAGAGGTGATTCCTTAATAGAGATGCTAACTTAACTTCCTTATTATATTGTCCACAAACTGGTTTTCGGCCCCCAACCTTTCTGAAAGCTTCTGGGGCCAATTCCTGTAAATACTTCAGTCTAGACAACTTCCCATCAGTCTATTCTATAAGATCTTACCAAGCAAGTAATACACCATTACCAACTAAGTCCCCCCAATGTTGGAACCCTGCTCTTTTAAGAGGTAACGCTAGCACATCCATAAGACATTCAGGCGTCCCTAGAGAATCCCATACCGGAGCCCAAAAAGTGTAATAGTCAATTCCTACTATTCGCCGTACATTATACCACACTTTAGCTGCATCTTGCAAAATCTTCAGCCTCACTTTCTTAAAGAACTTGGGGTCACCAAATTTATACAAAAAATGTTTTGCTGCACCATTTACTGGTGTTACCATACGATGGAAACTTTCTCCAACCGCTGAACAATCTATTGTAAATCCAGAAGAGAGAGGCATCCTTTCTCCTTCCTCCTTCACAATTTCTTCTATGCAATCCTAGGACCTTTTTGTGCCCAAATAAACAAGTTGAGCTTTTGTTGAAACCTGCTCAAGAGTTTACCATCCATTAATAGAGGAATAGAATTAAAAAGAAAGTTCAATTTAGGCAGGATCACCATCTTGACCAAATTTACCCTCCCAATCAATGTAAGAGGTGTGTCCATCTTAACATTAACTTACTACATTCTGTTACTACAGACCTGACATTTACTTCTGCAATTCGCTCAACCTCCTGATCTATTAATAGGCCTAAATACCTCATAGATGTTGTCGTATGCCAGTTATTGGCCTGCACGTTCCATACCATTATTTCTGTCTTATCCGGATTAATATGATAGCCCGAAACCCTCCCAAAACCTTCTGCCAAACTCACTAATACCGGATAAGAATCAGATAAATTTGAGTTGTAAACTAAAAGATCGTCAGTAAATAAGGCAACCTTCTTTACCCACCCTTTGCTACTAAAAGCGGAGATTTTTGGTTCTTGCCTAATTCTTCTTGCAGAAGGCTCTATATACAGATCAAACAGTAGAGGGGAAAGAGGACAGCCCTGTCTTGTACCTCTAGTGCTCTTAAATGAATCTGTAAGTGCTCCATTCAGCAAAACCCTTGCCTCTGGAGCTTGATAGATCAAATGAATTGCTCGACAAAATTTGCTGCCCAAATTGTTCTGTTCTAGAACCAGGTTTAAATACTTACAATTGACCCAATCAAATGCTTTCATAGCATCCAATGCTATAATTGGCAATAGATCCTGATACGTAATAGCTAAGTCAATGGCACCAATTAAACTGAATGTTTGCTCATGCATAAACCTATTCCGTAGAAAACCCTTCTGGTCTGGATGGATTAAATCACCAATAACCCCACTCAATCTATTTGCTAACACCTTAGCATAAATTTTGTAATGCGTATTCAGCAAGGATATTGGCCTATATGATTCACACCTTACCGGGGATTTACCTGGTTTTAAAATGAGAGAAAGGGTAGCTTCCCGTCATGAAGCTGGTGGTAACATGCCATTTTCAAAAATTTCTGAAAACAATTGAGCCATCGAGGGGATTATAGAATCCCCTAAAATCTGATCAAATTCCACCGGAATACCATCTGGTCCTGCTGCCTTCCCCATGCTAATCTTTTTAAGTGTTTCCCATATTTCTCCACATGTAATATGTCTGCTTAAATATGCCTGCTTGTCCTGAGTGAGACGGGGGAGAACATCCATATCTAACCAATTCTCAACAACATTAACCTCCATTTCCCCGCCCTCCTTATATAAAACTGCAAAAACTTCAGGAAGGCCTCCCTTACATCCTCTGGGGATATCAATCTAACCCCTGTATGTCCATCCAGCAGCTTGTCTATACTACCCTGAGTTTGAGCTTTCTTCACTTTCCAAGCCAATAACTTCCCCATATTGTCTCCAATCTCAAACTGGATCTGCTTATTCACCTCCCATCTCTTCTCTATTCTACCGTGTAGAGCTGCCTCCAACTGCTTCCTCAGGTTCCTTCTCTTATTATTTCAACATTCTTTGTCGCTGCCCATCACCGAATCAACATCACATAATCTTATCTGATTCTCAATATCAGCCAACTGGTCCCTACACTGTCTTCTTTTATAACTAGCAATACTTATAATCCTCACCCTCATTACCGCCTTATATGTATCCCCCACTGTCCCCATAAAAGCTGAACCATAGTTAATTCTAAAAAACTCCACAATATCTTTCCTAAGCTAACCTATAATATCCTCTTCCAACAATAAAGTCCTACTCAAAGTTCATCCTCTCCCGCCCGTCTCCTGGGAGCAATAAATACTTAAAGTCACTGCAGCATGATCAGACAAGTGAGCAGGGGAATAAATGACATCCTTTACTAAATCACATTGGGATTTATCAACTAAAAAGTAATCAATTTGTGACGCATGCCCATACTTTCCACTATGAAAAGAAAACTCCCTAACCTTGCCCACTCTTAACTTCCACAAATTACATAATTGAAACTCTTTCATCATCAGTTTAAGATATTGTTGAAATTTTGGTGTTCCTGCTGATCTAGAACTAACTGATCTATCCAACTCATTGTCTAAGACCACATTGAAATCCCCAACCATAATGACCGGATCTATACAATCCAAAAGATTCACAAACATTTTCTGCAAGGGTTCTATATCATCACAATTGGGACCACAAATACCTACCAATGTAAATTTCCTGCCTTCCAATTGGAGAGTGACCATAAGCCATCTACCTAACTTGTCCGTTTGAGCTCCTATCCATAGTGCGTTCACAAGTTGCTTAATTAGGATCGCCACCCCCCTGGTGTTAAAATTATGATCTGTACAAACATAATTGCAAATCCATTTATGACTAGAGAACAGACTAGATGCTTCCTCTTTAGTTAGATGTGTCTCATGCAAAACTATTTTATGTGCTGGGCATTCCATAAGCAGCAACAACATTTTCCTCACCCTAGCCCTCACCCTTAGCCCATTAACATTCCAAGACATTATTTGAATTAAACCCACCCCCTCCCTCTGGCTCTCTATTCTCCTGTACAATTAACCATAAGTGACCCAGGATGCATAAGGACATTTTTGTAGCTTCCTCCCAACCACCCCACCCTCAACACACCACCTCTCCCCCAGCTTTTACCATACCCTGCCCCATACCTTCCTCCCCCTCCCAACCCAGGGGAACCCCCCATCCTATTGACAGACCCATAGGTCTCATTTAGAACTCCTTTGAGCTCCCCGGTGTAGCCCGAGTGGTATCACCCTTTTTTATGTCATCTAGTATTTCATCTGCAGAGATTGGGTCTCTGATATTATAAAATCTGTTGTTATACATCACACGCAGAGTTGCTGGGAATTTAAGTTGAGCAGTTGCACCCACCCTCTTAAATTCTTCCAATCATTTTCCCAGCTCCCACTGTCTATTTAATGTTATACTGGATAAATCAGACCTAATCTCGAATGAGAACTCCTCAACTTTCAAAGGTCCCATCCCCAGTGCCTTCACCAATATTTTTTCTTTCAACTGATAGGTGTGAAAATTAACCAAAATCTTCAGTGGCTTCTTCCTATTAGAGTCTCTCCTACACAGATCCCTATGGATCCTCTGAATATCTTTTATAATCTCTGCTTAACTTTCCTCCACAGGCACTGATTTTTTTATTAGAGAAGCCACATATTTTTTTTAATCTTCTCCTTCCACGCCCACCGGCACTTTCAAAATCCTTAGATTGTTTCTCCTTGAAGAGTTCTCCAAATGTTCCAGTTTATCCTGCAGATTAAGCTCACTTTCCTTTAAAAGTTTAATTTCCTCCTTATTCTTACTCAGTTCTCCTTTGACAGACTCCATTGACTCTTCAAGGGCTTGAGTTCTGAGGACCAGAACTTCTTTTCCAAGGACTCACAAGCTGATCTAATTTGTCCCTGGTTCGCTTCTGAAACTGCAAACCCTTTAGTTATATTTCCTGTGAGTGCCAGGAGCATATTTTCCAGTTTATCAAACTCAAATCGCTCAGCCGGCTCCAGATTACCCTGGGATGGGGGAGGTCCCTGCTCCCCCCTCTGTCCCACGGGGCTAGGGCTGTTAACTAGCTCCGAGTCTTCAGTGACCCCCATACTTCCCCCCTGGCTTTCACAACTAAGATCAAGCCGAAGTGTCATCTCAAACCCCGGGGGCGTAGCATCCTCCTTCGCCATCCACTCAACTCGTAAGGTTGGACCCCCCTGAACCATCTGCTCTGCCTGCTCCATCTGAGCACTAGAATCAGAGGTTACCGTTGGGAGAGCCTTAAAGTATGCCCTCACAGAGGGGGTCACCTTACCTTTACCAATGCTTGTTTTCTGTCTCAAAGTGGCTTTCCTCAAATTATATCGAAACTCCTCGCCGGCAGGGCCTTTAATCTGTGATCAATCCACCTCCTCCCCTCCTTCTCCTAACACCCAACGTAACCTTTTTTTTAACCGCTTTTTGGATGGAAGCGTCTTTCCTTTGGGGTCCTTCCTTGCCCAGAATGGAGCCTTTTACCACTTTGGGGGAGGAATGATGCCTGGTAATATCCCCAGTCACTTTCTTGCCGTAATCGCCATTCACTTTGCAGGAAACTGCCAGCCCAGCAATCTGACTAGTGCTGGATCTTCCCACATTCCCCCGGAGGGGAACGCGCGCTGTTGCCTGGCGGCTCTTCGGAGCTCCAGCACGACACATTTCCACGCCGCAACTCCGTCTTCGCGGGGCTGATACCCCCGCACATGAGCCTTATGCAAAAGGCTCAGTTGCTGCCACTTCGCCGGAGAAAAAGAAAACTGTGCTATGTGTTACTGAGGCTTCGCCGGGGAGTTCAGGTAAGGCCCTTAGCGCGCGACCTGGCTGCTGCCCGCTATGTTTCCCGATCCTTTTTGTGTTATGTTTTCACTGCATTACTCTTTGAAGTGTTGTACATCTACTTTACACATTGCCTTAAACTTAAGCCTGACATCTCTGTGCCAAGCTACCTCGGGTGAGCACCGATTATTTTGAGTTCTGCTTGACAGTGGTTGCTGCTTTACCAGAGCTCACACCTCAGTCAGCCTCAACCACCAACCCAATTTCTTTCACTATATAACAGTTATGGCACAGTTGTGGCTTTTTACAAGATATAGCTGGACTTCGAATATAGTGTACACACGGTTAATTCTGTTATTTTCTATTTGTAGAGTGCATGGCTATCAAGAAGGGCCTCCCATGGCTAAACAGCTAAGGTACCATGCTACTTCCAAGAGATTATAACAGACCAGATTTCAACAACTTTATGAATCTGGGTTCCTGACTCAGGTTTTCTTACATACTCCGGGAAAGAGTTCAACACCGCTGAGAGACCCCTGACCTTTTTGGCCGGAGCTCGCTCCCCTGCGCCAGCAGCACCACCTTGCTGTGCTGTTTCCCCCGACCCCCGCCCATGCGACCGATCGCGTGTTCGAGGCCCTCCTCCGCCCGCAGACACCCGCCTGCTCCTCATCCCTGGTGTCTAGTGGGTGCTGGTAAGCGTTACTAGACTGTGCATTTTATTGTTTTTGTGCCTTTCCACTGTTTTTGTCTCACCGTAACTATTTCCCATCTGTTTGCCATTTTTGTGGGCCATCTTGACCATTTTGTGCTCCCCCGGCTTCTGTTTTTCCCCGCCACTGCGTCCCTGCGGCCCTGCCCACCTCCCGCCCCCATTCGCTCTTGCGTTGCCTCCCGCCTCCCAGCTGCTCCTCCCTCCCACCTCCCCCTCTTAATGGCGGTCACTGCGCGCCAGAGGCAAGACCGTCTGTGCCCGTCCGCGTCCGGACCGCGCCCAGCGCCAGTCCCCCTGGCCCACCTAGCCAAACTCCCCCCCAGACTACACTACCACCCCACTCCCTCCTCTCCCTCAACCCCGGAGCTCACCCCACCTGCATTCAAACCAGCCCCACACACATACAAGGCCCCTTCTCCTGCCGCAACCGTCTATTCTCCTGCTCCACCTCCCACGCACCCTACACCAAAACCAAACGCAACAGCCTCCACACAACAACATCCGCACCCACCAAAAAAAACCACAACCTGCACAAGCCCCACGCCAATACCACCTCAACCCACAGCAACACCACAAGCACCCCCGCCAACACAATCTCACATCACAACAACCACACCACTCGCAACCATCTCAGTTGCCTGCTACTAAACACCCGGTCCCTACACAAACATGCCATAGAACTCTGGGACCTCATCACATCACACTCACCTGACTTCGTCTTCCTCACAGAAACCTGGACAAACCTCTCATCCGAGCCAGATATAGCCACAGCCACCCCGGAGGGCTACAAACTCCAACGCAAAGACCGCCTTAACAAACCAGGAGGCGGCATCGCCATCCTTCACAGAGACACCATCAAGGTCACCACCAACACCCTTGACACCCTCAACAACGCAGAACACATGCACTTCCTCATCCACATCAACAACACCACCCACCTCAGAGGCACACTCATATACAGACCCACGGGACCACGCCCCCCCTTCTGTGATACCATCGCTGACACCATCAGCACGCACGCTCTCATCTCCACAGACTACATACTCCTCGGCGACTTCAACTTTCACTTGGAAAACCCTCACGACCACAACTCCTCCTCCCTCCTAGACAACCTCACCAACCTGGGACTCAAACAACTGGTCACAGCCCCCACCCACTCGGCTGGACACACACTCGATGCAATTTTCACCTCAAGCCAACACGTCACCTACACCCACACCACCAAACTCCAATGGACGGACCACCATTGCGTCCACTTCTCCTACAACAAACCACCCACACACCACTACCAACACACCACCCCCTACCGCATGTGGAACAAGATCCCCACAGAGCGCCTGAACTCCCAACTGACACAAACCCCCCCAACACCACCGACCCCAACACCGCCGCACACAACCTCAACAAATGGATCACCACCTGTGCAGACTCTCTCGCGCCCCTCAGAAAAAACATCACCACCCGCAATATCAAGAACGCCCCAAGGTTCACCACTGAACTCCACAAGTCGAAACGCAAATGCTGCATAGCAGAGAAAACTTGGAGACAAGAACCCTCCACCACAAACTTCTCCGACCTCAAAACCACCACACGCAGCCACCACCAACTCATGCGCACCACCAAAAGAGCACACTACAAGGAACGTATTGACAACAACTCCCAAAACAGCAAAGAACTCTTTACCATCATCAAAGAGCTCTCCAAACCCAAAGACAGCAACCAAGACCCCACGCACACACAAACCCTTTCAAATCATTTTCACCGCAAAATCCTGGACATACACAACAGCTTCATACCACACACACCCTCCACACGCAACCTCCACCCACCCAACACAAACCCACCACACACACCCCCCAACCTACTCACCACCTGGGCCCCCACCACCGACGAAGAAACTGAAAAGACAATGAACTCCATTCACTCTGGCTCCCCCTCCGACCCCTGCCCCCATCGAATATATAACAAGGCCAGCCCCACCATCGCCCCCAAACTCCGAGCCATAATCAACAGCTCATTCGAAACCGCCACCTTCCCAGACCCCTGGAAACACGCGGAAGTCACCGCTCTCCTAAAAAAGCCCAAAGCCGACCCAGACGACCTCTCCAACTACCGCCCCATCTCCCTCCTCCCTTTCCCAGCCAAGGTCACGGAAAAACTAGTCAACTCCCGCCTTTCCCACTTCCTGGAGGCAAACCATACACTCGATCCCTCCCAATCTAGGTTCCGCAAGAACCACAGCACGGAAACCGCTCTCATCGCATGCACCGACGAAATCAGATCCAGAGTCGACATGGGCGAGACCGTTGCACTCATACTCCTGGACCTCTCCGCAGCCTTTGACACTGTCTGCCAACACACATTCCGCACACGACTTCACGATGCTGGGATCCGCCACAAAGCCCTGGACTGGCTCACCTCCTTCCTCACCGACAGAACACAAAAAGTCCGTCTCCACCCTTCCAATCCCTCGCCACCAAAATCACCTGCGAAGTCCCACAAGGCTCTTCCCTCAGCCCCACACTCTTCAACATTTACATGACCCAACTAGCCAACATCCTCAAACCTTACGGTATCACCACCCTCTCATACGCTGACGACACACAACTCATCTTCTCCCTCACCCGCAACCCCACCACCGGCAAAACCAACCTACATGCTACACTCCTTGACACCGCTGCCTGGATGACAGCCAACCACCTCAAACTCAACTCCAACAAAACCGAGATAATCATTTTTGGCCACACAAAAGCACTTGGGACCCCTCCTGGTGGCCCACCACGTTAGGCCCCGCATCCACCCCCGCAAACCACGCACGCAACCTCGGCATCATCCTGGACCCCTCCCTCTCAATGGCCCAACAAATCAACGCCCTCACCTCCTCATGTTTTAACACACTCCGCACACTGAAAAAAACATTCAAATGGATCCCCACAGAGACCAGAAAGACAGTCACCCACGCACTCATCAGCAGCAGGCTAGACTATGGCAATGCCCTCTACGCCGGCACCACTCTCAAACTCAAGCGCAAACTACAGCGAATCTAGAACTCAGCAGCATGCCTCATCCTCGACCTCCCCCGCCATGAACACATCTCACCACACCTCAAATCCCTCCACTGGCTCCCCATAGACAAAAGGATCACCTTTAAGATCCTCATCCACGCACACAAATCCCTCCACAACACCGGCACAACCTACCTTAACGAAAGAGTGACCTTCCACACTCCCATACGCCACCTCCGCTCCGCCGACCTCTCTCTCGCCACAGTTCCTCGCATCTAACACACCACCACTGGAGGCAGATCTTTCTCCTATCTGGCCCCCAAAGCCTGGAACTCCCTCCCCACCCACCTCCGTAAGACCCAGGACCTCCTACTCTTCAGGAAGAGCCTTAAAACCTGGCTTTTCGAACAGTGATCTCCCATCACCCCTCACCCCCCCCCCAGCGCCTTGAGACCCTCACGGGTGAGTAGCGCGCTCTATAAGTCTCTTTGATTGATTTATTGATTGATTGAACACCTTAGGGACCAGGAATGCAAAAGAGCACCCACCACTCCTGGATTCTCAGATTATGGGAGCTTTAAGCTACTGCTGGCTAGCGGAGCCCAGTGACCTAATAGGGTCATATGGGGTGAGTGATTTCTGACCTCCTAGGACTCCTTTGATACATTACTCAACGGGCCACACATAGTACCTTGAAATTGATCCTTTTGGATACTGCTAACCAGTGTAGGTTCACTAATGCCACTGATACAGAATGATTTCTAGAAATGTTCAACCATATGTGAGTTGTAGTGTTTCGAACAACTTGAAGTCTTTTTACAACCAACTTGGGGCTACACAGGTACAGGGAGTTGCCATAGTCTAGTCTGGATAAGTCCTTAAAAATAATCCTTCTCAAGGATTCAGCAGTCATTCCAATATCTTTCCCAAGGTCCTTAATAGGCCAAACCACTGGATGCCAATGTTTTTGCATGACTTGCCATTGACAGCTTGCTATCAAGCCATACCTCGACTCTTGACTTCTGATTTAGGAGTAGCTTCATTACCAGGAGTCAGGCCAGTTCAACTCTCACCACCTCCTTGGGTTGTTTCAGACCACCATCTCCTCAGTCCTTCCCCCATTTAGTTTCCAAATGCTTACTGTCATTCAATCTGCCACCTCCTTACAGCATTTTTTTAGATGGTTAGATGTTACATCCATTTAATTGGATAGGGTGATAATGATCTGAGTGTCATCAGCATACAATATTGTAGAGAAACCATTGGCTTGTATGATTTCAGTCAACAAGAAGACATAGAGATTGAACAGTGTGGGACTTAGTGAGGATCCCTGCAGGACTCCACACTTGCAGTTGTCTGACAGTATACCTTCCTCATATACCGCAAGCTTTCTATTTTTTAGGAATGAAGTAAGCCACTTTAGTGCTGTTCTAGTTATGCATTCTACTTTTAATTTACTGACTTCCGCTTGGCGGGAGGCAGTGAAAAAAAAGCGGTGCTAAGATCTAGTAAGATTCGGGCTTGTATCCCTCTCTGGTCAAGAATGGCTTTAAGATCCTCTGTCACTGCAAGCAGCAACATTTCTGTATTACTGCCCTGTCTAAAACCCTTCTGTGCTGGGATGACAGACAGTGTGCTCCCCCCTTGTGCTTAAGTGCTTAGAAGGCTCCCTTGAGCCAATGAGCTGACAAGCTCACCTGGGATGCCCTGGTGTACCTGTGGAGTGGTACTGTGAACTGTGAAGATTTGGGCAACATACCAGCAACCCCAGATGACTTGTCTCTGCTCTCTGCTACTTATGCTCTCTACTGATGAAGGCCTAAATCCAGAAACATGTGTTTAGAGATAACAGCACTACTTGCACCAACTTTGGTGAAAAACGACAGGAACTTTGAAATAAGCATACTGCATTTACCAGGATGCAGTGGGGTGAACTGTGCTGGAATAAGAGACACTGTGCGTCCCCCCTCCTTATGTTTAAAAGGCTCCCTTGAGCCAATCAGCTGATGAGCTCACCTGGGATGCATATTTGCGTCGGTCGACTGGTAATGTGACGTATGAAGACTAGGGCAGCATACCAGTAATTCCAGATGACCTTTCTCTGCTATCTGCTCTTTCTGCTCTCTACTGATGAAGGGCAAAACCCAGAAACATGTGCCTAGAGATAACAGCACTACCTGCACCAACCATGGTGAACAACTACAGCAACTTTGAAGTGAATGCACTGCATTTACCAGGATGCAATGGGGTGAACTGTGCTGGGATGAGAGGCAGTATGCTCCCCCCCCTTGTGTTTAAAACCCACCTGGAAAGGATGAAGTATGTAATTTGTCTCCAGGTATAGTTTGAAACTTGTTGACACATTTTTCGAAGATTTTACTTGGTCCTGGGAGAAGGGAAATAGGTCAATAATGTTCACATTTTAAGGGGTCAGCAAATGTTATTTTTAATAATGGTTTGACAACTGTGTGCTTCCAGAATGCTGGGACAGTAACTATGTTAAGTGAGCAAATAAACATGTCTGTCAACATGGTAATTACTCCTTTCCCACCTTTCCGCTTTACATCAAGGTGAGCAGGGTCCTGCTGCAAGCCTGATTTCAGAGATTTCAGAATCCCCTCGGTATCTTTCTCCGTTATTTCCGGGGACAAGCTTAATTTAAATTCATGTGCACATGAAACTATGGATCCTTCTTCACCCTTTCCTAATCCAAGGAGGATATTATTGATTTAGCTGCAATATTGGTCTTAGAAGCAAAATAGTTTTACTCTGGCCTCCCTAATGGTGTTGTGGTATGTTTTTAATGCCTTTTTATAATTATAAAATTATATCAAGTAACTGTAACTTATGCCCTAAGGCAACTATATCTTGCGCCTGCACCATGTACAGTTTTTTTCATAAAAAATGTTACTACAAATATTACATTGATATTATCAATGATGATATCAAAGATGGCATGAGTGCTGTAATTTGTGAGGTAAGTAGCAGTGCATGATGAGGGCGCAAGTTATAGTACTTTAGGGCACAAGGTACACTTATGGTTTTGTACATTTAAAACGTGAGCCTATCTTTAGAGTACCTGTAAAAGTTGTTTTTTTAAGTGAATTTCTATGTTTTTTTCAATTTCATTCCCTAACTATAACGACCCTATGTCCTTTGCTTTCTTCAGTGAATTTCTATGACTTTTTAACATAAAGTAAGTTCATATGTTACTCCAACCATTGTGGCCATGCGGAGCAGCAGTTGGCTGCAGTGCCTGGCCTCAGCCAGGCCCTGTGGCCAAGGCCAGACCCTGCAGCCAACCCCCTATAACAAGCCAACCTTGCGCCCGGTTGTCCATAGGCCCTGGCCTCTGGCTAGCCCATGTGGCCAGCCCCTGCGGCCAACTCCCCTTAGCCAGCCACCCCGCGCATGGCCTTTGACAATTTGCAGCTGGAGCTGACCACAGGTCTGTGTGGCCCCTCTCCCTTGGCCTTTTTCAGCCCTGGTGAACCCTTCCCCTGGGGCCTGGCCTAAATATTTTATTTTTTTGGGGTGGGGGTTTCGCTCAGCGCCCCTCCCCAGGCAGATCTCAGTCTCCTGGGGCCCTCCATGTGACTTGGTTGCCTTCCAGGGCACCCAGTCACAAAGTTGGCAACTGCATGGGGAGTCTGAAGGCCCCCGCCGTCCCAGTCTGCTCCCCACCCTCTGTGGAAGCTGCATTGCTTTCACAGAGAGGGAGCTAAAGCAGCTACCTCTCTGTGAGAGCAATGTTTCCTCTATTTCCCTGCCTGGGGTTGTATGATGGATCCATGCATGTGGCAACCACGCATGCCTGAACAACGTGGTCGGAACAATGACCATGTTGTTTCCACACATGCCTTTACTACGCATGCCTTTACAACGATTATTTTTTCTAAAGGCATGCCTATTAAAGGCATGTGGGGAAATGACATGCATGGTTGCCGCATGCCACCCCCACCCTAAAAACAGAAGTACCCCGACCCACCACCTTTAAAAACTACCCTGATACCCCCATCCACCCTGAGCCCTAAAACCGACCCCCCAAAAATAAAACTACCCAACCCCTAAAAACAAAATTATCCGACCCCCACACACCTGCCCCTAAAAACCTGACCCCCTACCTGCCCTGAATACAAAATTACCCCAACCCCGCCCCTAAAAACCCGACCCCCACCAGCCCTAAATACAAAATTACCCAGACCCCCACCCCTAATAACCCATTCCTGCCCTACATTCAAAATTACTCCATCCCGCCCCTAAAAACCCTACCCCCCCACCTGCCCTAAATACAAAATTACCCCAACCCCCACCTTGCCCCAAAAAAAACGACCCCCCACCTGCCCTGAATACAAAATTACCCCGACCCCCACCCCTAAAAAACAATCCCCACCCTAAATACAAAATTACCCCAACCCCCACCCCTAAAAACCTGACTCCTCCCACCTGCCGTGAATCCTGAATACAAAATTACCCCAACCTCCCACTCCGCCAATAAAAACCCGACCCCTCCACCTGCCCTGAATACAAAATTACCCCAACCTCCACCCTACCTCTAAAAACCGGACTTTCCACCTGCCCTGAATACAAAATCACCCTGACCCCCCACCCCTAATAACCCGCCCGCCCTAAATATAAAATTATCCTGCCCCACCCCCACCCCTAATAGCCTGCCCCTCACCCGCCCTAAATACAAAGTTACCACAACCCTTACCCGCCCTAAAGACATAATTACCCCAACCCCAAATATAAAATTACCCTGACCCCTCACCCCACCCCTAAAAACCCAACCCCCCACCTGCCCCAAATACAACATTACCCTGACCCAGCCCCTAGAAACCCAACCCCCACCCCTCTAAATACAAAATTACCGTACCCTCTAACCCAGCCCTAAAAACAAAATAACCCCAGCCCTGAAAACCATAGTACCGACCCCCCCACCTCCTCCCCTCAAAAAAACAAAATAACCTTACCACCCCAACCCCTAATCCCCCACCCCACCCCTAAAAACTACCCCAATCCCTGCCCCAGCCCCACTTACCTGACCACGTCCTAGCCAGATGGATCTTCCTTTTTCTCTGCTTTAACCACGCATGTGCGTTGTTCAGCACATGCGTGGTTAAGGCAGAGAAAAAGGCCTGCATTGTTCAGGTGGGCATCGTTCCGCTGGTGTGAACAACGCAGGCTTGGTTCTGGATGCATTGTTCTGGATCTTTCCCATTGCCTGCATCTTCATAGACAGGGAAACAGTGGAAACCTCCGCTCGCAGTAAGGGAGAGCAGTTTGAGAGCCCTCCTTCACTGCGAGTGGAGTGTTTGCTGTAACTTGGTGGGAGCTGTCAGCTCCTACCAAGTTACAACAAACAGCTATGTCCTGGGGATGGGTACCCCAGGAAATAGCAGGAGCCGGCCCTGAGGGGTGGTGCTCCTCAGGGTTAAAGTAGTCTCCATGAGGGTCGCTGACCATACTGCCTCCAATTTGACAATTTAGCCCTGGGAAGTGGCAATCCCCGGGGCAGGGAGTCCAAAACAAACCCCCTTGATTATTTTTGCAATAAACCCCAAGGAGGTGGTGGTCCCTGTGGCTTTGGGGGGGCAGTGCGCCCCCCCAACATTAGTTTACATATTGTGCCCCGGGGACTTGGCAGTGCCTGGGGCTAAGGGGGATACCAGGCGGCCCCCCACATCAATTTACTCTTCCTCCCTGGGGAGGTGCGATCCCCAGGGCAACAATAAGTCCCTGGGACCTGGCCCCCATGGGGGCTTAAAAAAAATATGTTTGGTAGCCCACACTTATTTTTCATAAAAATATTTTGCAGCAAATCTGTGAATTTTGCAAATCTGAGATTTTTTTTCTTCAAAAAATGCTTTTCTATCTTGCTGGGGTCCCTCTGAGACCCCAAGAACAAGGCAGGCCCCTTTTCTTTTTTTTGAGAGACTCAGCTGAAGTCAAGTCCCAAGATGGCTGCCAACACTTCCTGGTTGAAGTGTAATCAGAGCTGTGCATTTCACTACACAAGTGCATCATTTACACAAAGTTGTTGTGGAAGATCTGTGGCCCTATAGATATTTTTTTTTCTCTTTTATCTCTACTAAATTACTGAACATACTAATACCAAATCAATAAATGAATGATCTGTATACTGAAAGCTTGCTTTCTGCCAAATTTAATGTAATTCTGTCCAGTGGTTCGGGCTGTAGTCGTGCTCAAAGGTCCTAATGGAATTAACATGGGAAATACACATTGTTCTAAACCCCCCCTTGTCCCGGCCCCTACTTGACGCCAAACACCCGAAAACTTTTTGTGCGCAACATGAATCACCAGGGATCTTTTTGGGGGGAAATTTCATGCAGATGGTCCTAAATATAATTACCTACTGGTGACTGCAACTACATAATATATTGATAAAGTTACACACACATATATATATATATATATGTAAAGGAAACAAGGCAACCAGGGCACTCCTATGTCATGGATCCGAGATAAGTAGATTTGTAGAGGAATTTATTGGTAAACCTCAGTGGTGAAAACTGAATATTTATACAGCAATATTAGAGTCCATATGTTATGACGAATGCATGAAAATTCGGTGACAGCCAACACGTGTTTCGTCCTCAATGGACTTCTTCAAGGCTCAGGGACTAAGCTGTAAGGGGGACCAAATTGTTTCCGTTAAAGTTCCACGTGAGAATTCTGTGTTTCCCCAGGCTCCGGGAAACTGCACACCGGTATGTGTGCTCGGTCGACAGCGCGTGCTAACGCTGCCGTTTTCAATCCGATGGTTGCCTTGTTTCCTTTACACTTTGTTTATTACAGCGCGGGACATAGGTGGCTCTCTCGTAGTGCCGCCAGTGTCTCTGTGCACCCTGAAACCCGTGGTGGTTGGGTTTTCTTACCAGGTTGGCACCCTCCACATGATTGCACTTTTGATTTGCTACTCTGGACTTACCTGTATCGGATGTGCGACGTTTAACATCAACCACCTTATGGAATACGTTGATTGAATATATATATATATATATATATATATATATATATATAAATATATATATATATATATATTTAGATAAAAATACTTTTCATTTCTTTATTTTTTTTGTGTGTTTATTTATTTTTAATTCCTAGTAAAAAGATAGATAGATAGATAGATAGATAGATAGATAGATAGATAGATAGATAGATAGATAGATAGATAGATAGATAGATAGATAGATCTTTTAATGTATTCCCATGCACTTGATGTCGCATCTCTGGATACCTATTTTCAACCAACACTTAGTGCCCAGCCACTCCAGACTTTCTCACATTTATATTCACAACCCCTACCTTGAAGACTTCCTTTCCATTATTCTACAGTGTCCATGCCATCGGCCTACCCTTGGTGTTGAGGGACATTCTCAGAACCCCATTTCTTAGCAATGTTCAGTTTCACCACCATGCACCCTAAGTTGACTAATAACTTATAATGACACATATGATCCATCTGTCCCCAGATACCTAGCAATGCCACTTCAAGCCGCAGTCCCAGTGGTAACCCTGTTGCATCCTCCAGTGTCTCCCTGACCTTGCCCCAAAAGTTCTCAATCATGGGGCAACTCCATAGCATGTGGCAAAGGGTCCCCTTAAGGCCACATCCCCTGAGAAAGTAAGTGTTAACCACTCCACCCAGTCCATGGAGCAGTGTACGAGTGTAATGGAAACTATGCAGGATCTTGAGTTGAATAAGGCAGAGAGCTGCTGGAATGGCCACTTCCACCTGAAACATGTGTGCCTTGTTCCAATGATTTTCATCCAGTTCCCCACAGTCCCGTATCCATCCATCTTGCAGTCCCAGCAAAGGAGGCAGCGTTTTTTGAATTAATGTCCCATACATTAGGGAAATAAATTTCTCTTTTACTGACACCTCCAACAACTTCATCTCCAGTGGAGAATCCTGCAGGATTTCCAAACCTGAGGGCATGCTTTGTTGAAGAGCTGCCGTCAACTGGGCATATTTCAGCCATTGCATGGCATGCATCTGGTATATCATTTGCAAGTGCACAAAAGGGAACACTTCATTGTCATCCCACACCATCGCCAGCATTGAGATGCCCATACTGTTCCATCCTCATAACCCCTTTAAAGCCACAACCTTTAGGGAGCCTAGATCTCTCCCATAACAGCATTCTGAGGGTCAATCGGGTAATCCATCGTATTGCTTTATATAACTTTCTCTAAGTCCAAATCAACAACTTCGTAGCCAGACATAGGGGGTCATTACAAACCCCGGCAGTTTAGACCGCCAAGCTGGCGGCGGGGGCAAAGACTGCCACCGGCACGGCAGTCTAAACCGCCATATTATGGAGACAGTGGCGGCCCTTGTCCACTGCCAGGCTGCCGCCGACAGGCAGCCTGACGGTGAAGGGAATGATTTTCCAATAGGGCAGCGCTGCAATAATAATCCCTTTTCCACCAGCCAAAGGCTGGCGGAAGGGGTGCTTCAGGGGCCCCTGTGCAGTGCCCCATCGTGCAGCTGCACCCGCCGCACACCAATACTGTTTCTGCCCGGCAGCCCAGCGGGGAATACATTATATTGCCAGCGGGGGGGGTAGTCATGCTGACGGTCTTCTGTTGACCGCCAGCGCAGATCTCAGAGTTTTTTACTGCCAAGATCATTATGAGGGCCATAGTGGCAAGTCTAGTTTGCCCCCATAGAGCCAATGTAGATAGCAATTATTACCCATAGCATGGTTGTCGATCTTAAATGCTAAGTCTTCCAGCTCGGCATATGCCCAGTAGCTGACCACACTGACCTGCGCTGCTTCATAATATTTGCGAATGTTTGGCAGTGCGATCCCCTCTTGGTATTTAGTTCGCTGGAGAGTGCGTAGGGCTCCCCTCGGCTGTCCACTCACCCATAACAGCATGCATACCAGACCCTTAACTTATACAATGAACATATCTGGGTTTCAATAAGGTATGTTTTAAAGAATATAGAGAAATGGGGGAAGGGCCATCATCTTAAACATTTACACCTTTCTGAAACAGAAATCGGTAGTGATTGCCAGTGTTGGACATCCAGGACAAATCATGACAGCAGAGGAGCCATATTGCCTTTTAGTACAAATCCTGGCTGTGGGTAATCCAGATCCCCAGGTTTTTAAATTTGTTTCTCTCCACTCTAAGGGGTAATGCCAGTGAGTGGTCATGAACCCCGCCATTAACTAGAAACAATATAGATTTTTCCCATTTTATGGCGACCCAAAAACTTTCCCAAAGACCAGAAAAATGTCTTTTAGCCTCTGAAGTGTTGCAGGCACCTGAGTCAAGTATAAAAAAATATTGTCTGCCAATAGGGAGATCCTTTCCTCTCCATCTAATCCTCCTGGCCGCACCCAGATCTATGCTTCCAACCATAACTATTCCACAAGATATTCTCTCAGCAGTGCAAACAATACTGGTGACAAAGGGCAGCCCTGTCTTGTATCTCTGGACAATCAGAACTCATGGGAGGTGCAACGGTTAACCTACACTCTTACACAAGGCCCATCATATAGCAGCTGGATCTATCCCCGGTACTTGGGGCCAAAGTCCATTTTCTCCAGGACTCCAAACACAAAAGGCCTTGCTACAGCATCAAAGGTCTTATTGGCATCGAGTGAAACCAATGGGGGATGCCTTCACCACAGCCATGTTATTGTGAAGCCTAAGGAGGTTCAATGTCTTGGAGCAACTAGGCATAAACCCATTCTGATCCAGGTGTATCAGTGTTATCACCACATTCCCCAACCTATTCACAGGAGTTTAGCTAGAATTTTGAGGTCTGCATGTAACAGGGATATTGGGCGATATGAGTCACACGTATCTCTGGGTTTGTCGGGTTTAGCTAAAAGTAATATCGTCACTGCGCAGATATCAGGAGTTCCCCTGCCTGAAAAGCATCCTCAAATGCAGTGAAAAGAAGAGGGTGCTGTCCATTTAACTAGTTTGTGGAAGAACTTCACCTGGAATCCATTGGGATTCGGAGTCTTCCCTGCTTGCAATGGAACCACAGCCATGGAGACCTTCCCCTCCAATATGTCCACATCTAAGTCAGCCATCTGTTGTTGGTCTAACTTTTTTAATAGAACAGTCTGCTATGAAGCATAACATTTCTCATTCAGGGCCACTCAACCGTGACTCATAAAAGCTAGTAAGCTGCAATGCCAGCCTTTCCCCTTTGTCCAGACTATCTCGCACAAAGCCTCCAGCGAATGTACACACCCTCTTTTTTCCAGCTTCCAAACCACTTGATCAATTTTCCCACTTTATTACACGCCTCATGTAGTGCTTCTGTTTAGCTAGAAACACTGCCTTAACCTTATCTGAAGCTATCAAGTGGTATTCCTCCTGTTTTTGGACCACAGTTCTCTTCAACTGAGGGGTTGGAAAAACTGCATGACCCCTCTCTAGTATCAGAAGTTCTCTTTCCAAGTCAGACAACCTTCTTTTTTACTTCTTGCAGTCACTGACCTCCCTTGAAATGAGGACCTCCCTGATTCTGGCTTTAAATGCATCCCACAGGACCACTTGACTTTGAACGGACTCTCTGTTTTCAGCAAAATAGTGCTGAAAAGCCTGCTCAAGGCCCCAGACCATTTTCTCATTTGTGAGGTGCCACGTCTCCATCCTCCAACCAAACAAAAACAAACCAAAAGAGCTGGGGGACAGCCTATTGCCAGCATCATCCAGGTGGTTTACAAAATAGGCAGGTCCCATAGGCCAGAGTGGGAAACAATTTTGTCCTCCCAGTCTGAAGCTAGTTCTGTTTCCACACCTCCCATAATGGGCCCTGTCTCTTGTCATTCTAGTCTAACCCATCTGGTACTCCATCATGGGTGTAACAACTGTTAACTGTTCATCATCCTAGCCTACATATGTCACTGTATGGTCAGATCCCCTACCACTGCCCTCCAGTCCCCACGTAATTCATTGCTGATTAAGATATCTCTGCCGTTCTTGATCTCTAACACTGTTTTGGCCTGTGCAGATTTTATCTATTCGTGAGTTAGGGCAGACTTATTGCATTGTGGTAAATCCATTTTAGTTTTCCATTGGGCATAGGAGTCAGCTGAGCCTTTGACTTGCAGGCCTGTTGCCCCCGTCACCTAGTGTCCGTTTACCCACTTAGCATGCTCTGTTTTATTCCATTTATTTTATTATTTCTTTTAGCACGTTGCAGCTGTCTACATTTTATTAAAAAATGTTGCTTCTGCTAATCAGTGTCATTATGAAAAGGTGTCATTATCAGTGATGCATGTAGGTATTGTGATCATGTCCCTTTCTCACTTACGTTTGACAGAAACATGATGCACACTTTTTAGGGATTGTTTATATAATTGCTGACACAAATCTGCCACATTGTCAGTTGTTTAGGAATACACCTGCATCAGGGATCCTACATCATCAGTATAAATACACCTCACATGGACAAGGTCATTAGAAGGGTTCCTTCCAGGTGCCGTTTATGCTGCACATCACCTCACTGCAGAACTCAGCCTTTGTGTCACCACAGAGCTTGACATAGAGACCTTATTCCAAGGTAAAGAGGATTAGGGGTGCTTCTCATAGACATGGTTTTGGCAGATTAGGTTTTTTATCACACCTAGATCCCATAAGGGTAGCTATTAGGTTCTCTTTGCTAGGAATTGCATATCTTATGTTTATTGTAAGATGGTGTGGTTTGTTTTATTCACAACTCTCGTTCATTATCCTAATCATTGCAGCACATGCATTTTATTGTAGATTGGAGTATTTTCAGTCAATATATTGAAAACTTTCCTGCATCTCCTTCATTGCCTATGTGCGTATGAGACTTGTTGCTAACAAGAGAAAAGGGTAACTTCTGTTCCACCATGACTTCCCTGAGAGGTCTCATCTAGATTCCAAGCGTAAGGTTGTCAGAACTCACCTTTACTGTCTAGGTTTTGGTAAGTTAATACTTTTGGGTGACAATTGCGACCTGTTGTAGGAGTGACTCAGTCATCTACAAGCAGAAGTGCTGTCACCCCTAAACCAGCAGTCTTGCTAAGGAGCGAGGGTCCAAATAAGACATGGCGCCACCAACAATGGTGTTTTGGCACTCATTTTTGGATATCCTAAGTATCTCCGTCTCACATACAGCAGGTACACTAGGTACCATTATACAAATACATCCATGGTCTTAGTGGTAATCCTCCTCAGCTGAATAGGGAGCCCATAATTAGGCTGTATGCCGTTGAAGCTTAAACACTCAAAAGGATTTTTCCCATTTGGTGTTCCTTCTCTGTACACATTATTCAACATGGCTAACGCCATAGACTTTTCAGAAAATGTCAGACATGCATTAACACAACATCTAGTAGCCCAGGGCTTAATAGATGAAGGCAAGGATGTCACATTTATAACGGAAGGTCACGAGGCTCACCAATCAGAAACATTCTATTCCTGGGTCAATGTTCCTGAAGAAGACACAATAATATGTACTTTTCACACATATAGAATAGCAAACGTACCACAGCAGTACCAGGCTTACCGGTATCTAGAAATACTGCTTATCAAGAACATCAATACAGGTTCAATGGTGCCCTATCACCTGTAATACAACCCGTGAGACTAGGTCCCTAAAGTAATGACGGACCTACTTGGCCCCTGTTTGTCACACATATACCACATCCTGGCATACAGGCAATACAATTAGCTGTTGTAACCATACTTTATAATGAGCTGGTAGCACTAATACATTGGGCTATGCAGTCCTTGAATACCGCACCAGTTGGTCACCAATTGGCAGTTACTGGGATTAACCCAAAAACAGCACATTCTATCATGGGCAAGGCGTCCAAGGAACATAAGAAAATACCGCTTTGGATAGCACAAAAACCTAACTAGCTGGAAGCAGTGTTTCCCTATATCAGACCGCAAGATAAGCATAGAATTCTCAGAATATGATTGCCATTTGGAATGGTTCCCTCAGTGGACAACTGCGCCACCTGGGGTACAGTCTTCACTTCAATTTACACTACACACACGGTACCCTGACACATGCCAACTTACCAGAAGTGTTACAACAAATTCAAAATGAGCATGGGGCTGCCCCAGACTTGGATTTCAGGATGAAACTGATGCACAACTTTGCCACAGTCTGCTCAATAATACTCAGTGACATTAAAGGGTAAGCGGTAGCTTTGGCTAAACTCCAGCAGCTCTGGGAGATTCCACAGTTGGAACAGGAGCGTCAACCACGTATTTTGTTTCCCAAAAACTATACTAGTAAAAGGACAGGATAGGTTGGGGTCAAGTCGAAGAAGCCTGGAATTCAGAGTGCCACCCATAAGTACTCCACTAAACAAGCACAGGAGGGTTCTAAAAATGATGGGATAAACAAAAACACAATAAAGACAGAAGTAGTCAGAGAGCAGACTCTGCATTCAGAGAGCTCCGAAAGGAAATATAATCTCAGAAATAGAGAACCTTTAAATGCTCTTGACAGGTATACTTCTCATTCCTTTCAGGACACGTGGGATAGACGGAGTGAGAGAGGGGGCAGGTCAGAGCAATGCACTGACTACATGAAACAGAAGAATGACTCACTGCGTTCCTCAGACAAGAAAGAGGACAAATCCCCACAAAAAAAGCCACAGTTCAAAACGATGAAGGTTGCAATGATTTTAATAAAACATGCCAGCAAACTTGAAAATATTGCTGAGAGACAAGAGTTGGGCAGTGACAATGCTGGACAGCATGGTAAAAGTCACAATATGTCTCCAGAGTCTGAAAGAATATCTGGATGTGGCACCAACTAATGACTTTCTTATAATCAGGACTGTGGACAGGTGCGTTCTCCAACCCGACAGGGTCTATGATTTAAATATCCAAATTGAGGGAGACAAAGAGCGCCTTATTACTGCAATTGTTTGGGAAGACCTTAATTGTGATATCCTATTTGCAGAAAAAGACTGGTCACCTGAGTATATCCGCAAAATCCCACATGGGGAAGATGTAATTTTGCCTTCTTTCTCAGATGTTGTACTGGCTGCTGTAAAAGAAGCCTATGTTGTTGACTGGGCTTTGGTGCAGGCACCAATGCTGTACCGCAACCACGTAGTGTAGGATAAGAATTCCCCCTACCATGTAATACCTATCAGCTCTACACCTCAGCTCAGCCCCAATATCCTGTTAAACATGAGACTAAAGCCCAAGTGAGAGAGAGCCTCACTCAAGTACCAGGGAGTAATAGAGTCCTGTGTCTCTGCAATATGTAACCCGTTATTCCATGTTGCAAAACCAGACCATTCATATAGGATAGTCTTAAAATATAGACATAAACAACTACACATAAACATATGCAATACAAAATGCATCCAGCACTGCACTGATTAACAACATAGGCCCTCATTCTGACCTTGGCGGGCGGCGGAGGCCGCCCGCCAAAGTCCCGCCGTCAGGTTACCGTTCCGCGGTCGAAAGACCGCAGCGGTAATTCTGACTTTCCCGCTGGGCTGGCGGGCGGTCGCCTTCAGACCGCCAGCCAGCCCAGCGGGAAAGAGGCTTCCACGATGAAGACGGCTCGGAATCGAGCCGGCGGAGTGGAAGCTGTGCGACGGGTGCAGTTGCACCGTCGCGTATTTCACTGTCTGCGCAGCAGACAGTGAAATACATGTAGGGGCCCTCTTACGGGGGCCCCTGCAATGCCCATGCCAGTGGCATGGGCACTGCAGGGGCCCCCAGGGGCCCCGCGACCCCCCCTACCGCCATCCGGATCTCGGCGGTCCGACCGCCGGGATCCGGATGGCGGTAGGGGGGGTCGGAATCCCCGCGGCGGTGCAGCAAGCTGCGCCGCCGCGGAGGATTCAATTGGGCGGCGGTACACTGGCGGGACCCCGCCAGTGGTGCCGGTCCAACCGCGGCTTTACCGCCGCGGTCGGAATCCCCATTGGAGCACCGCCGGCCTGTAGGCGGTGCTCCCGCGGTCCTCCGCCCTGGCGGTCAAAGAACGCCAGGGTCAGAATGACCACCATAGTGTGTAAGGTATACAAAACAACGTTGGATATTTCCAATGTTTTTTTTCTGCCCAAAGTCAGGACCTGAGTGTATTCTCATTTGGTTCACTGAAACACTTTTGTCATTTGCCCAAGTGCTATAATAACAGCCCAGGTTTGTTTTCTGCCTGCATAAAATCTATTTTGCATGTTATTGATCCTGAGGCGTTGTCCGATATGGATGACAATTATCTCTCAGATGACAACTTCAATATTCATCTAGCCAGAGTCAATCAGATCGTCTTAGGATCCGCCACCTCAGGCTACAAATTCAATTGTAAGAAAACTAAAATAGCCTTTCTCAGTGTATTGTTCCTGGGATACGAGCTATCAGATTAAGGCAAGATCCTGGCCCCGCATGTTTTAGAAAAATGCACTCAACTTCAATAATTAAATACCATCAAGAAACTACAGTCATTAGTTGGCTTCTTTAATTTTGGCAGAACTTACATTCCAGATTATGCACAACGCATAAGACGACTCTATGATTTAATTTGCACAGATTCTCCAAGCAGACACCGGATAGTTGAATATATGTACATCCTTAGAGGATTCTTGCATAATATGCTAAAAGAAAAAACACTTACACACATGACAACAAAACTAATTTGATCATCAGAATAATTGCTGGTGCCATCGGGTTCACCTATGTCACCTTTAATGAGTGTGACACAGTACCCATAGCATACAAATCGCATTTGTACTTGAACGCAGAACAATGCTTTGTAACCACAGAAAAGATTCTGACAGCTATACAGATGTCTGTCACTAAGGAGAGGCCTCTTGTTCAAGAGAAGTGCATTATTTGTATTGCCTCGGTGCCGCCCTTAGAAGCTGTCATCAAAGCAAGAGCTCCTAGCACTAAAGCATTACATCCATGTTGGATTCAATGGGTAACTTCCCTGACTGCCACTGATGTTGACTATATCTTTTGCCCAAAACTTCAAACACAAGAATTTCTCAAATACTATCAGGAGAACCCCACATTTACTAACGTCTTGCCTCTTGACAGATATCAAAGTGTCTTTTATACTAATGGTTCAGCACAGCCAGCTGTAGGTATAAAACATCAATACTCAGCCGCTTGCAGAGCAGTGAGCAGAGTGATGTAGGATGGTGTGTTCGACCCTCAACATACCTACACGCAAACCCTGGGGGGCTGCACTGCTCAGTTGGCTAAGCTTAAAGCTCTTATCTTGGCACTGGAACATACGGATCCAGAACAGTTCACATTTATTGTGTGTGAGTCATACTACTGTGTCCAGTCCTACAGTGATTACCTCAATCATTAGCGGTTGAATGGGTTCAGAGATTCAAAGGGGAACATCATAAAACACAGAACTCTGTGGGGGAGGGTGGCTAATCCAAAGGATAAGCTACCAGATGCTCATGTAGTACTTATACTGGGCCACCAATGGGTAGGAGTATATTTTGTAGAGAACACTTCGGCTGATGAAGTGGCCAAATCAGCAGCAGCTATGGCTTCTGTTGCTGCAGTGACTCATTCTCACACAAGATTGGATAATGAGATTCCGGCTGCTGTGAAAGCTTCGGCTGAAGGCAAACCTCTTCCAAAAGCATACCCTGCAAAATATTAGTACTATATCATTACACAGAATGTTGCCTTTGGTACAATTCCTGGGGTGGGAAATCAAGTGATCCCCAATAGAGACCAGAGATTAGATCTCACCAAAGTAGTGCATGAGGGAGTTGCATCTGCTTATGCAAGTGTGGGGGACACAATATCACTCTTACAAAAACACATTGGTGGCCAGGTCTAAACAAAAAGACCAAGCAATATGTCATTTGCTCTGACATTTGGCAGCAAATAAAGGGCTCCCACATCAAACGCCCATCACAGTATCATTAGTATCCAATAGGTCACTACAATGTGTGTACTTGGACCAGTGTGGTCCCTTACAACCTGATGGTACATAAAAATACATCTTAGTTGCTGTTGATTATTGTTCTAGATTCTTCTGGGTATGGCCACAGTGGTCAGCTGATGCTCAACCTGCTATAAACGACTTGCTGGTCTTTATTGGTACATATGTGGTTACTGCATTTCACTCAGACCACGCCTCTACTTTTGCCTCTGGGGCATTCAGGGACACCATGAAGACGGTGGGTGTTGAACTCCATTACTCTTCCCCATATCATCCTGAAGGGTAACAGTGCTGTGGAAAGGAGGAATCGTGACCTAAAGCAGTCCTTAGCAGCAAGAGTCTTAGGTTCAAGTGGCAGTTGGCTTCATCACCTATATGGGCTCCAGAGAGCACTACCAGGAAAATCCTTGGGTGGATCCTCTCCTTATGAGGTCCTCTTTGGGATACCTATGTATGTCCCATATCTAAATGGCCTGGTATGGTATGGTGGCAGCAGGCACATCATTTGACATAAATGAATGTCTTACTGTCGTATAGGAGCTTCATGAATTGTGTGATGATAATTCATCCGCCAGTGCCACCACCTTAGGAATAAGAGTTTTTTCCAACATCTACAGGCTGGATTCCTAAAGTTAGGGATCTGGTTTGTGAGAAGATTGCTGTGAAAACTGAATTTGGCCAATCTTATAGAGCACACGTTCCAGTCCTAGGAATTCAAGGCTACAGAACTGTCATTCTATCACCGCTGCCAGGTTCTAAAGGGAACAGCTTTCTCTCCATTGACAACATCAAATTCCATCATGTGGCTGATCCTGCGCAGTAGACCCGAGGTCTCTTGGGTACTTCCCTCTCATTACTCAAACAGGACAGACCCCTTCAAAGAAAAAACAGCAACACTTGTCCATATACCAGCATGTACAACAATGCTACAAACACCTCCTCCAACATGGGGAGGGTAGAGAATGAGCTTCTGCTAATTCCTGTAACCACTTCACTGATAAGAACTGTCCAAGAAGTGGCTGTCTATTACTCCAATTCAATACAAACTGACAACATTGTCTACTATAAACTTCCACATGAAGTGGATCCATCCATCAACTTAGCACCGGCCCCTGTGCTTGCACTAACTGCTTCTGGTTACTTTATTAACCAGAATGACTTTTCATTAAGTTCCTCTACATTTGCAACTGAAACTGTTTCAAATATACCTAAGCTGCATATAGCTTAAAAAAAAAATATTTGGTCTATCAATTGCATCATCTGTGGGTCATACTGACATCTCCTGCCTTTCGTAATGGATTGGTTTTGTGACTGTTTTCTTTCTCCTGATAAATGTCATTATCTTCCTGAATGATCTTCTGTTGAGCCAGTGGATAAAGTTCTATCACCATGGCCCAAATTTAAGGATGGCCTTGCGTCATCTAATGCCACATTAGCATCTTTTTTCTGAAGCTAATGTGGCGTTAGATTGCCAAAAACACCACACCATATCTACAAAGTGGAGCAGTGCACGCATTGCGCAACTTTGTAAGCCTTTGTGCGACATTAGGCATAAGCCATACGTATGGTATGCAAATGGGGCGCTCCCGGGCAAGGAGGCCCACATAAATGGCGCAATGAAATCTACAAGACTTCTTTGCACAAGTTTTGGATGCATTTTTAATGCCTACTGAAAACAGGCGTTAAAAGGATGCACCCATTGTAGTCAATGGGCCTCCTTGCACTTTACTGCACTGACGTTCGAATTGTTGATGCTGCGGTAGCAAAGTGCCACAATAGTGTTGAATATTTTGACATTATTGTTCCTAATACTGCCATGATGCACTGTATCTTAAATATGGTGCAAACATAGTGGCTTTAGAGGGCTGAGGGGGCAAGAACAATGGTGTGGCACGATGTGAAGTGACACTTTTCTTAAATTTGGGCCAATATCTTTCCTCACATAAGGTCCAAAGAGACTTGTCCCTTGTAAACATTTCAGCAGTACCAAATCCGGATGGGATTGTTTGGGATAAAGTTGCTTTTGATACATATAAGGCTACCAAGGTTATCCAAATTCCTTATGTATTGAACATTTCAATTACTGATTTAATTACACCTGGTATTGTTTCTGATGACTGGGATGTTAAAATAGTTGATGCTATGCTGTCTGAACTGCAGGATTACACTGTGTTTGGAAGTGCGGATGTGTATATTAACACAGCAACTTATGGGGAAATGTTCTGTTATGATCTTTGGGGACATTACTTTCTGCACTAAGCACCCATACATTTCAATTACTGATTTAATTACGCCTGGTATTGTTTCTGATGACTGGGATGTTAAAATAGTTGATGCTATGCTGTCTGAACTGCAGGATTACACTGTGTTTGGAAGTGTGGATGTGTATATTAACACAGCAATTTATGGGGAAATGTTCTGTTATGATCTTTCGGGACATTACTTTCTGCACTAAGCACCCATACATAGAGCAATATTTAATTACACACAATGGGAACATTGTTCAACTCCACCTGGGGGAGTCCCAAATCATATGTAGATAAATTTGCATATTTATCTGGGCATGACACTACAAACAGTCATATTATTTTAAATTACTACCTTTTAAAATATGGTAAAATATTGCTAACTGACACCAAATTAATCTATTCAGATTCCTTTGTTTCCCGGATTACTGCTAAAGGTTATAAATAATGGAAGAACACTATTGATGTGAAAAGTGTATGGGAACCGCAAAATGTACAAATTCATGGTAGGCAAGCTTTGTTTAGAGCATGCCTTGCTCCTGTGTAAATGATATTTTTAAAGGAAACAGATCAACAAACATCCTGCTCATGGTCAGCGAAAATAAAAGAAATGAACGTGCCCTGTATCTCCACACCAGCCAAATTCATGAATTGACAAGCATGCCTAAATTTCACTGAAGAAGAACTGACTGCTTGGGTCCAGAATGGTACCTATCATTCCATGCTTTCAAGTCTTGGTGGGTGGTTATTGTGGCATTTGGACACAATTGGGTGTCAGGAACTTTTGTAAATTCCTCTGGGGGGTTCAAGATTAGCCAGTCATACCCTCGCTATTTGTCGGGTCAACACTCTGGTATAGTTACTACCTACAGTGTGGGAAAACTGTGCCAACAATCGTTACATACTTACACCTTAGCAGCAGTTAAAGAACATCTTAGTGTCCTATCAGAGGAAGTAGACTTGCAGGATTTCTTTCTAGGTGCAAGAAAACCCCACTCTAAACGATTCCTGTATGCCATATACAATGAGATCTGGAAGTTTTTCAAATTGTAACTTGTTGTGGACATGTATTATTCACCCTCATATGAGATGAGTAGCAGAAATGTGGTCTCACTACTAAAACTTGACAAGCTGAGCAGACTAAAGGTGCCACTGTTCAAAAAACAAATGGTGTTGACATCAGCCAGTGAGACGTACAATCTCCAGCTGGTCTGCAGAATATTCAACGCCTCGAGCACTGCAAAGATTGTACATTCTTTTAAGGTTGTAGGGTCTGGATTTGCTTCCACCTTCCAGACTATCTTCGGAGTCATTCCTTCAGCTATCCATTTACCAAAGTGTATTTGGCTGATTTCCAATAACTTTGGCGCTGATTTGCAGAATACTTTTTTCAGCTAAGTGGAGTCATGGAGCTAACACCAGCCTACCTGTGTTGTGATCGCATGATGCAGTACTTTGGCGGTCTGTTGCTGAAAGAACTGGAGCATGATTGATCATTGTCATTCTGACCAGGTCTGTGGTGCATGCTACCAGTCTTTCATTGCAGCTGGTGCATCTTCGAGTGTATCCTGTTGGTGTGTCTTGCGCTACAGCCAGTGCATCCTGTGGACAAGGAACTGCTAGGCCCAAAAGTAAGCAAAGTGGCGCTGCATTATATGCAGCACCACTTTTCTTGCACCCCTTTGCACCCCACCTAACGCCACCATCTGTGTGCCGTATTAAACATACAGTGCACCATGATGCAGGTTAAGCACAATAGCGTCATAATTTTTGATGCTATTGAAGTACATTGTGAGATTCTCAGCAACAGTTTTGGTGCTAATCCTGCAAGGTACATAGGGGCCTATTAAGTTTAATGGTATGCCCCCTTTTGACGCCTGCTCTGTGCAGGTGTGAAAAATAGACGCTAAAAATGGCGCAGTGGAATCGCATAGATTCCACTGCTCCATTTTTGCAGTCTCCTTAATGGGGGAATGCCCCCCCTTGCATGCATTATGCCTGGCGCACGCATAATGTACCACAAGAGGTTACAAAGTGATGCAATGTATGATTTGTGCCACGTTGTATATTTGGCGTGGCAAATTTGGCCTCATTGAGCCACATTAGCGTCATACAAATTGACTCTAGGCGCAAAGAGGCACTATGCCTTCTTAAATCTGGACCTTAATGTTTCTGATGAAGGTTCATTCATGGTTGTTCCACATGAGACTGAGGTTGATTCGGAGACCACTTATGAGTCACCGCTTGTTACTTGGCTCCAACGACCTCTGGCACTATGGATGGTGCTGCTTACATGAGTGATCCTGTGTCTGAGGCTTCTGTGCCCTTCTGCTCCATGGAATCTTCCACCAATCCTGTGATCGATCTGACATCTGTCGATGTGGAGTCCTTCCTGTATGCATTCTCATTTGATGACTTCGGTGTACCTTCTGCATGATCATACCTATTGATGAATAAATTCGACTGTTGGCTTTTTCAAAAGTGTAAAATGTGATATCAAATTGCCTTCTTAATTGGGCTTGCATTTGGCCTGCCTTGCTTGTCCTGGTTGACAATATGGCCTTCATTATGTCCCTTGCAGTCTTCTGACCACCAGGGATAATGTGGCGGTATGACAGCCAACAGGCTGGTAGTACATACCGCCACATTATGAGATTGGCGGGTTGGCTGCTGCCAACCTTCCACTTCACCACTCATATCGCCATGGAGGTACGAGCCGCCGCACCTGAGATGTCTATCTCCAGTGCGGCGGCCGGCATAGTACCACCCATGGCATTATGAGCTGGCCTACCACCATGGTTTTTGTGGTGTTAGAAATGCCATGAAAACCATGACGGTAGGCCCTACCGGTGACAGGGAATTCCTTCCCTTTCGCCAGTAGGCGGCATCCCCACCCCTACTCCATCCAAACTCATCTCCCCACCCACCTGATAACCTACTAACCCCCCCACCCCAGTCTGATCCACTCACTCACCCCTATACACGCACAAACCGCACAACTGAACCCACAGCCACACACGCACACATCACCCCACCTCCCACCACCCCCACTAGTCACAGTACCCCTCACCCCACAACCCCCAATACACGCACACAGACACACACATGCACCAGGCATGCACCCATTCACTTACACTGACATACATACATTCATTCATGCATACTTCCAGACATGCGCACACACATTCTTACACACAATCACACGGACATGCAGACACGCACTCGCTTCATGCTTACACGCATACACCCACGCAAACCACACACACAGACACATTTAGCACACACAACATCCCCCACCCTCACCCCCCCTCCCCTGTCAGATGCCCAACTTACCTTGGGTGATGATATCTTCTGGCAGGAAAAAGGAAGGGGCACTGCTACTGCCAGCAGTGCCCCGCCAGCAGAACACCGCCAGGCCGTATTACTGGTCATAATACAGCTGGCAGCGTTCTACTGGTGTGGCGGTGCTGGTGGTGGCAGATTCAGCTTACCACCGTCCACCACCATGAGCACTGCCAGATTTCCACCCTTATTGTGGCAGAAGTCAGGCAGTGCTCATAATATGGCGGACGGGTGGTAGCTGAGGTGGCAGTATGTTGGCGGCCATCACCGTGGCGGTCTGTACTGCCGATGTTAAAATGAGGGCCTATGTCTCTTTTGTACATTTTTAGTTTAGAATTTGACTAGATGTTAGGATTTTAGTTCATAGAATTTTAAGCTTGGATTAATGCACCCTCGCTAGTGAGTTAGCATCCTTCTTTTGGCGATAGGGAGGGTGTGGTGTATCCATTTTACTTTTTCACTGGGCACAGGAGTCAGCTTAGCCTTTGACTTACTGGCCTGTTGCCCTCATCACCAAGTGACCTTTCACCCACTTAGCATTTATTCCATTTATTTTATTATTTATTTTGTCACTTTGCAGCTATCTATATTTTATAAGAAATGTTGGCTTTTGCTTATCAGTGCCATTTTGAGAAGGCGTCATTATAAGTCATGTCCGTAGATATTCTCGTCATGTCCATTTTTCACATACATTTGACAGGAACATGATGTGCACTTGTGAGGGATTCTTTATATAAGTGCCGCAACAGGTCTGCCTCATTTTCAGTTGTTAAAGGAACATGCCTGCGTCAGGGGTCCTACATGATCAGTCTAAATACACCTCTCACGGACAAGGTCATTAGAGGGGTTCCTTTCAGGTGTCATCTATGCTGCACTTTACCTTGCTGCAGAACTCAGCCTTTGGGTCACTACGGAGTCATTCCAAGGTAATGGGGGTTGAGGGTGCGCTTCTCATGGACAAGGCACTGGCAGATTAGGGTTATCACACCTAGCTCTCATTAGGATAGAGATTATGCTCTCTTTGCAGGGACTTGATTATCTTATGTTTATTGTACAGATCAGTTTCTTACTCCAACCATGTATTTGGAGGTATTGCCGCTAATTCCGCTAATTCTCATGGGGATTCAGCACCTTAACTTCCCTGGTTCAAGCTCAGTCCAGGGATTAAAGGCAAGAGAGGTGAAATCGCAGCCCACTCAGGTTAATTCAGTGGCTAATTGGGGGCTAAAATATATCGGTATCCAGGTGGGCATGCCAAGTTGGTTTAGGTCTTTTCCCTTTTCCAGGGGGGAAACAAAGGGAGAAATTGGGAGCAAGCAATACAAGAATAATGTGTTTTGCTTTGAACATGTATTTCAGAGGTTCAACCAGAATGAGCATGGGGTCCAAAAAATTGAGAAACCTCTTGTTGTTTTTCAGATTTTCAATAAAAGAGCATCCCTCTCTAGCGGTGCTCCTTCTACTCATGCTCAGCCCTCTACTATTCCTCCCAAAGTATCCTCTAGTAGGGACTCCCAGCGGATGGGGGATAGTGCTGTGAACCACAGGGAGGAAGGAAGAAAAAGCAATGCCGGATTATGAAATGCAGAACAAAAAAATGAAGGTTTGCTTTTGCTTCAGAGAAGTTGGTATCCCCTGATCAGTCAGAAAAATCTGAACTATTGAATAAGGTTGCGTTTGATCAGTCAAAAAACGCTGAACTTTTGAATAATTTTCCTCCCCACTAAGAGTTGGTCATATATTTAGTAGCTTCATCCTATGCATTAGATTAATATTACTGTTACTATTACTATTATTATTGCTATTACTATTATTATTACTATTTTTTTTAAAAAAAATTCTCAGGGAAATGGGTCATTCTTCAGCACTGGTTTTATTACTCATGAACTGCAGGATGGTATGGTTGAGGCTTGTGAAAATGATGGAGAGAGGAGTCGGGTGGTGAGTTGCGGTCCTCGAGGGGTTGGAACAGAGCCCAGGGGCTCCCAAGTGGAGGGGAGGAATCTTTAGACAACCTCATTGGTTTCCTCTTTGGGGTAATGTCGATTGAACATGCACTTAAGTCAGTAGGGACTCTCAGTGGGGAAGCCCAAATATTTTTTCCATCTTCATTGGCCTCTCACTCTAGGTCTGGTACAAGGCCTGGTAATCATTCAAGGGGTTCTGAAATGACCTTTTCCGATTGTGAGAAAGTAGCCTCTTTCTAGCATGGTTACCCCCACTTGTGTCCTGTTTGTGAGTGTATGTCAGTGTGTTGTTACTGTGTCACTGGGATCCTGCTAGCCAGGACCCCAGTGCTCATAGATAAAAACCTATATGTCAGTGTGTTTTGTCTGTCTCACTGGGCTCCTGCTAGCCAGGACCCCAGTGCTCATAGCGAGTGGCCTAAAGTATGTATTGTCAGTAGTGCTTGACTGTGTCACTGAGGCTCTGCTAACCAGATCCTCAGTGCATATGCTCTCTCTGCTTTTAACTTTGTCACTGTAGGCTATTGACTTAATTTACCAATTTCAATTGGCACACTGGACCCCCCTTATAAGTCCCTAGTGTATGGTACCTAGGTACCCAGGGCATTGGGGTTCCAGGACATCCATATGGGCTGCAGCATTTCTTTTGCCACCCATAGGGAGGTCAGACAAACCCTTGCACAGGCCTGACACTAGAGCCTGTGTGAAATAACGCACACATTATTTCACAGCCATTTTCACTGCACTTAAGTAACTTATAAGTCACCTATATGGCTAACCTTTACTTGCTGAAGGGTGCAAACTTACTAAGTGTGAGGGCACCCTTGCACTAGCAAAGGTGCCCACACATAGTTCAGGGTCATTTCGCTGTAACTGCAACAAAGTATCCACAAGAGATACTTTTCTTCAGCAACCTCAGCTCCAAGTCAGCAACTGCAACAGTTTCCACAGTTTGCATGCTCTGAGGGCCCCCTATCTTCATCCTGCACCAGAAGGTGACCCCCTGACCTGCTTGGGGCCAGGAGTACACTCTGCTCCACCAGCCTGCCTCTGTGCCCCTGACCCCGCCGTTGCTGCAAAAAGAAGTTCGAGGCCCTCCACCACCCGCAGGCACCCGCCTGCACCTCATCGATGGTGCCTAGTGGTAGGCATATCTACTGTGCTCTGTACCGTGTATTTCGTTTTTTGTAAATCGTATTTCAGTTCTTGTAATTTGTTTTTCGTTTTACAAACAGTTTTTAACTTTACCTGTGCCAATTTTCTGCTCTGCTTCGTATTCTGCGCTCTGATTGTGCCCGTTTTTCTTTTCCGGCTCTTGCCGGTTGTTCTGACCCTGCCGATGAGTCCCCTGCGGCCCTGCCCCCCTCGCGCCCCTTTGGCCCCTCACTCCCGCCTCCTGCCTCCCAGCTGCACCTCTCTTCCACCTCCCCTTCTTCATGGCGGCCGCTGCTCGGCACCTAGTGTGACCCCCTGACCTGCTTTGGGCCAGAAGTACACTCGGCTCCACCAGCCTGCCCCCATGCCCCTGACCCCGCCGTTGCTGCTAAAAGAAGTTTGAGGCCCTCCACCACCCACAGGCACCCCCCTGTGCCTCATCTTGGTGCCTAGTGGTAGGCGTATCTAGTCTGCTTTGTACCGTGTATTTCATTTTCTGTAAATCGTATTTCGTTTCTTGTAATTTGTTTTTCGTTTTACACACTGTTTTTAACTTCACCTGTGCCCATTTTCTGCTCTGCTTCGTATTATCCTCTCAGATTGTGCCCGTTTTTCTTTTCCAGCTCTTGCCGGTTGTTCTGACCCTGCTGCTGCGTCCCCATTGGCCCCACCCCCCTCGCGCCCCCATTGGCCACTCCCAGCTGCTCCTCCCTCCCACCTCCCCTTCTTAATGGCAGCCATGCCGGAGGCGCCCCAGAGGCAAGCCCATCTGCGCCCGTCCACACCTGGGCCTCGCCCAGTGTCCGTCCCCCTGGTCCACGCTCCTCAGGGCCCCCACAAGCACCACTACTCCTCCACAGAGCTCCTCACTCTCAACCCCGGCCGGCACACCGCCTGCGCCCAGGCCAACCCCAGACACACACACGGACCTTTCACATGCCACTCATGCCACTTCTCTTGCACTCACAACAACACCAACAAGCACCACAACAGCACCAAACCCCCCCAATCACCTCAACTGCATCCTCCTTAACACACGCTCCGTCCACAAGCACGCCATCAAGCTTTGGGACCTACTCACCACAAACTCTCCCGACATCGCCTTCCTTACTAAAACATGGATGAACTCCTCATCAGAACCCGACATCGCCATAGCCATCCCAGAAGGATACGAAATCACCCGTAGAGACCACAGCAACAAAACAGGAGGAGGAATCGCCATAATGTACAGAAACTCCATCAAGATTTCTACCAACACCAATGACACCCTAGACACCACAGAGCACCTACACTTTCAGGTACACATCAACGCCAACACCACCCTAAGAGGAACCCTCATCTACAGACCACCAGGACCCCGCCCTCCATTCTGTGACACCATCACCGACACTGTCAGCTCCCACGCCCTCACCTCCACAGACTACCTACTCCTTGGTGACCTTAACTTTCACCTGGAAAGCACCCACGACTGCAACTCCACGACCCTGCTAGACAACCTCGCAAACCTCAGCCTCAAGCAACTGGTCACCTCATCCACCCACTCAGCCGGACACATGCTAGGCGCCATCTTCACCTCCAGCAGCCACATTGCCTTCACTCACACCACCAAACTCCACTGGACTGACCACCACTGCGTCCATTTCTCCTTCCTGAAACCCCCCACCCACCACCAACAACATCCTACCCTCTACCACGTGGAACAAGATCTCCAAAGAACAACTGATCTCCAACCTCGCACAAGCTCCACCTCCCAGTACCAATGACCCCAACGCCATCGCCCTCAACCTCACACGATGGCTGGAAACATGAGCAGACTCCCTCGCCCCTTTCAAAATCACCAACAACAAACACACAATCAAGACCACCCCAGGTTCACCACAGAACTGCAGTCCTCCAAACGAGAATGCGAAAAATTGAGAAAGGCTGGTGCCAAGAACCCTCAGTGAGCAACTTCTCTGCCCTCAAATCAACCATGCACAAACATCACCAACTCATTCGGACCGCCAAACGATCCTTCTACAAAGAACGACAACACACAAAACAGCAAGGAACTTTTTGCCATCATCAAAGAACTCACCAAACCAAAATCCTGCACCACTCCCTCTCCAACCACTTCCACCACAAGATCGCAGACATACACAACAGCTTCACATCGTCATCACCCACCATCACCACCACTGACAAAACCAACACTACAGCACCCTGCCGCACCAACCTACTGAACACCTGGACCCCCACCAACGATGAAGAAATCGGCAAAACCATGAGCTCCATCGACCCTTGCCCCCACCACATCTTCAACAAGGCCAGCCAAATCATCGCTCCCCAGCTCCGGGCCGTCATCAACAGTTCCTTTCAGACCACAACCTGACCAGATATTTGGAAACACGCCGAAGTCAACGCTCTTCTCAAAAAACCCAAAGCAGACCATGAAGACCTCACAAACTACCGACCTATCTCTTTACTCCCCTTCCCCGTAAAGGTCATAGAGAAGATAGTAAACATACAACTATCTCGCTTCCTAGAAGACAACAACATACTCAACGTCTCCCAGTCTGGATTCCGCAAAAACCACAGCACCGAGACCGCCCTCATCGCCTGTACAGATGACATCAGGACCAGATTGGACAAGGGTAAAACCGTCGCCCTCATCCTCCTAGACCTCTCTGCAGCTTTTGACACCGTATGCCACCAAACCCTCCGCACACGCCTCTTCGACGCTGGAATTCACCACAAAGCCCTGGACTGGCTCACCTCCTTCCTATCCGAAAGAACCCAAAGAGTTCACCTCCCTCCTTTCTGGTCTACAGCCACCAAGACCACCTGTGGGGTCCCCCAAGGATCCTCCCTCAGCCCCACCCTTTTCAATATCTACATGGCTGTTCTCGCCAACATCATCCACCCCTACGGCCTCACCATCATTTCATATGCTGACAACACCCAGCTCATCATCTCCCTCACAACGAACCCATCTACTGCCAAGAATAACCTACACGCCGGACTCCTCGCATCGTTAGCTGGATGACAGCAAGCCACCTCAAACTGAACTCAGAAAAAAACGAGATCATCATCTTCGGTCCCAACAAGACAGCATGGAATGACTCTTGGTGACCCACCACCCTTGGACCACCCCCAACACCCACCACCCACGCACGCAATCTCAGCATCATACTGAACTCATCTCTCTCCATGACTCAGCAAATCAACACCATATCATCCTCCTGCTTCAACACCCTTCTCATGCTACTCAAGACTTTCAAATGGATTCCTTCAGAAACTAGAAGAATGGTCATCCTCGCCCTCATAAGCAGCAGACTGGACTACGGCAATGCCCTCTACACAGGGACCACAGCCAAGCTTCAGAGAAAACTCCAGCGCATCCAGAACGCAGCTGCACATCTCATCCTCAACCTCCATTGCCACAAACATATCTCCGCCCACCTCAGATCCCTACACTGGCTGCCCATCAACAAAAGGATAATTTTCAAAATCCTTGTCCATGCTCACAAAGCCCTCTACGACACCGGACCAGCCTACCTCAACGAACGAATCAACTTCCACAAACCAACTCGACAGCTCCACTCCACCGACCTTGCCCTCGCTATAGCTCCCCGCATCTGACGCACCACCTCCGGTGGCAGATCCTTCTCCCACCTCACTGCCAAAACCTGGAACTCCCTTCCCACCAACCTACACAAGACCCAGGACCTCCTAACCTTCAGAAACCACCTTAAACATGGCTTTTCGAGCAGTACCCCCCAGCACCTTGAGACCCTACCGGGTGAGTAGTGCACTTAAAAAATGTGTTTAATTGATTGTTTGATTGAAGGACGGAAGAAATATCCAGTGGACTAACTACGTCACTCCCCTGCTCCAAGCAGGCACCTTCCAAGACGACGACCGGTGCCCTTGGACTCCTCTCACAGCGATGAGCGTGCTCCTAAGGACACAGAGGGTAAGACCTTGCCTTCCCAAAGAGCCACGGTACACCTGTTTATTGCATCTTCTTCACCTTCTGAGGCCTCTGTGAACTCTTTGCAAAATTCCTTCATGCACAGCCTGGCCCAGGTCCCCAGCACTTCATCCTGCCATGCTCAACTCGCTGAGTTATTTTCCGGCGGCGTGGGACCTTCCTTTGTTGTGCTGCCTCAACTGCATTTTGCACCTCCTGTCCCCATGTCCTGGGACCTCCAGGGGTGATGGCTGGCATCCTGATAGCACTCTGAAGTACTGAGTCCCCTCTTCCTCCTCCTGGGTCCATCCAGCACAATTTTGATGCAAAATACACTTTTATTGTAGCCAAGGCTTGTTGGTAACTTCCAACACGAAGCAACATCTGCAACGATCTTCACGTCTTGGGACATCCTTTGCATCATGCTGGAACCTGCTGGCATCTTCCTAGGGTGCACTTCTGCAGTCTTCGACTAACCGTGGACTCTTCTTTTGCACACTCTTCTGGGTTGGCAGGGGCTCCTGTCCTTCCTGGAACTTCTTTTGACTTCTGGACTTAGTCCTCTTCCTTTGCAGGTCTTCAGGTCCAGGATTCCAGCAGTTGTTCTTTGCAGACTTGGTTGGCCGCTGCAAAATCCCAATCACGAGGTGTAGTGTGCCCTAAGGAAACTTGCAGCACTTTTCTGGGCTCTGTAGTGGTGTAATTTGCTTACTTTTACTGCATTCTTACTCTCCCAGCGATTCTGCACACACTACACTTACCTAGGGGGGAATTTGTGATTTGTATTCCACTGTCTTAGTATATGGTTTGTGTTGCCCCTAGACCTATTTTCTCCCATTGCATTCTATAGCATTTCCTATTGTTTGCACTATCCTATGTCTAATTACTTACCTTATTTTGGTGTCTAGTGTATATATTGTGTAAAATACTTACCTCCAGAATGAATATTGCCTCTAAGATATTTTTGGCCGTGTGTCACCCAAATAAACTACCTTTATTTTTGGTAACACTGAGGGGCATATTTCTACTCTGTCTGCGCCGAATTTGCACAATTCCGCACAAACCCGACACCATATTTATACTTCGACACCAAGCCCACGAATGCCAAAATTCCGCTGTGTGCGTCATTTTCTGGATGCGTGAAACTACCTTGCATTAATGACATGCAAGGTAGGCGTTCCCGTCCAAAAAATTACTTAAACACCTGTGCGCCATATTTATCCTACAGCACAAAAATCCCGCCCCGTTGGGAGGCGGAGTTGGAAAATGACGCACAGCTGGATTTGCGTAAAAAAATAACTCCTGGGTCAGGGCAGGCATTAAAATGGGGCAAACACACCACTACTTAAGGAAAACACACACACAGAAACAACATCAGAGCTCCAAAAAGAAGATATGGAGGTGATGTTCATCCAGCATGCACGAAGACGCAGAGCACAGGACCAACAGCAGCAGCTTCCACTACACCAACAGGGACCCCAAAGGCAACGCAGAAGGCAGGAGAGGATATTCTGGACCAGGACAACCCTTCTGTGCCTCAGGGAACATGACATCATCCAGAGGTACAGACTAAACTGGCAAGCCATACAGCAGCTGATGCACCACATTGAGGCACAGTTGGCACCCAGCTTGCAGACACCCCACATCATTCCACCAGAGACCAAGCTGCTAGCTGTCCTCCACATGTTGGCAAGTGGCTCTTTTCAAACCACTGGTACCCTGGTTGCCGGATCTCACAGCCCTCATTCTCTGCCTTCCTACTCAAGGTACTGGATGCCATCATCTCCCTCACACCCGCCACATCAGCTTTCCCAACACACAGCAGAAGCAGCAGGAGACCAAACAGGGCTTCTACCAAATCAACGGCTTCCCACACATGCTTGGTGCCATAGACTGCACACATGTACGGATTGTGCAACCTGCTGCAATTGAGCATCTATACCGCAACAGGAAGCACACACACTACATCAATGTGCAGTCCATTGCGGATCACCGGTGTTTGATCACCAACATCATGGCAAAGTATCCTGGGAGTGTACTTGATTCATTCATCTTCCGCCACTGCACCATCAATCAATGCTTACAGGATGGACGATATGGAAATGGCCTACTTTTTGGTAAGTAGAGAAACTTACTTATATACGCACAGCACAGCAACCCTGTAGGACACATACACCACTACATTGACACGTGGCCAGGAAGACACTGAGGTTGTGACGCTGCTAGTCATGTTTGATATCCTGACCTAATGGGATACACACCTAGGAACAAATGACAGATGCAAACAACAACAGATGCCACTCCAGAGACACAAGGGAATAATTTAAAACCACACAGTGACAATGACATGGCCTTAACTGCCAGTACAACTTGGAAGATTAATCTTCCAACATCACATCAATAACACTCAATCACACACCCTTGCAGCCAATAAGTACTGTGTAAGGGGTGTGAAATGTGATTCGCTGAAGGTCAAACACCATGAGACATATAGCATGATGATGAATGGGACATGGAATCATTGAGGCTGTACCAACATCTCACATCACTCCTGGGCTGACATTGCCCACTACCAATAAGCAAGTGTACTGTGCTAAGAACACATAATGATGTGACAATACTGCAAAGTGCACATTGCTAAACATACGGATTGAGACAATTACACATATACACAACAGATGTACAGGCATTTGGGCCTTCTGACAATTAAACCTTCACCCCCACAACCAAGTTAGCCACATTACATGGACCAGGTTCAGTAGTGTAGGTACACATTTGAACATGAGCCAACCTGGTGAGGGTACCAGGTTTGCATAGAACTTGTCACACATGGGACATTTGTGCATTGTCAATTGTCAACACTTCAGTGCTGCCAACTTATGGAGATGTGTTGTACATTGTCACCTAGCCAAATCAAAGGGCCTCACTGATGTTTAACAATTCTATTGCATATGCTGAATTGGATGGGATGTTCAGGCCGTATAGATGCAACCGTGTCACCACCACTGTGGAATTGATTCTGTGTATGGAAGTATCATGTCACCCCCAGTTAAGACACATGGACACCTCTTTCACATGACATAATGCATGGGAGTACACAATGTACTGCAAGTGTACAAAAATACTGCTGACATCTGGTCAATCAGCCAAACACCAGTTCAGATAATGAAACAACCCAATGCTGATGGTACATCCTAGAAGCCTAGGATTCCGCACAATAACACAAACACAGATGAGTCACAGACAACACAAGACAAGAACTGCCATGCAAAGTGATAATCATGGTGCAACTCCATCAAAGATTTTCACTCATTTTCTCTTTCAGCTGATAAGGGGTATGGGATCCGGCAATGGATCATGACCCCATTTGCAATCCCGAGCACTGCAGCAGATTGGGCCTATAATGAGGCACATCGGAAGGACACGCAACATAGTAGAGAGGACCTTTGGCATCCTAAAGTCAAGATTCAGGTGCCTCGACTTCACTGGAGGCAGCCTCTTATATTCACCAGAAATGGTCTGCAAGATCATTCTGACCTGTGCCATCCTGCACAATATATGTGTAAGGAGGAACATCCCCCTCTATGAACCAGACCCACAAAAACCTGAAGAGGAGGAAGAGGGGGATGCGGTCCATCAACATGAGGGGGACCATCCAAACACTGCAGCAGAATTGCATTGGAGACAACACATTGTACAAAACTTCTTTTAACTATAGTCACCATCACCACTCTGTTATCATATGTCATTAAGCACCTAATCTAATCACTAAATCATGGTCTGGGTAATTATTTATGCATCACATGATCCCTATGAATCACAATCAGAGTTTAGCCTCATGGAGCAGTGCAGTAATACAGATTAGTATACTGAAAAAGCCATATCACGTTTGTTGAGTATGAATGTACACCCAACTTCACACTGTTGGAAAATGGGTTATTGGTAGGGCAGGTAGGTACCTACACCTAGCAACAAGCCACTAACCTCCACCTAGGTACAGTTAGGTCTCAGTAAATTAATCCCAGCTCAACCCTTGGTAGCTTGGCAATGAGCGTCAAGGCTTAACTTAGGAGACAAAGTGTAAAGCATTCAAATATCACAAAACAGTAATTAAATAAAACACAGGAAACAGTTTAAAAATCCAAAACCAATTTATAAAAATAGTTTATATTTTTATCTTTAAAATGACACAAAAACGATTAAAATCGGTTCAGGGGAACCGGAGATATGAATTGTTAAAGAATGATTACTTTTCTAGCGCTTAGAAACAAAAAGCGCCAATCGGGTCATCTGGTTGCACCTCGACCGGGGTAAAGTCAAACTTTCAGGCCGACCGCGATGGAGCCCTGCTCGGCTACAGGTCGCGGGAGGCCTCGGTTAAAAAGTTACCTTCTGACTTAGTCTTTATTTTGAAGTTTTTCTTCACCGGGACGAACCTGCCAGTTGAATCCGACCTCCTGGAGCCCTTGTCCGGATACGCGATGTGGGTTTCCTCGGTGGAGACTTTTATCTTCGGACTTAGTCGTTTTTTCGAGATGAAAATCCTTCGACCGGGGTAAACCTGGATCTTGATCCGACGTCCATGGAGCCCTTCTCGGATACGATGGCTGGGAGGTCCCGGTCAACTTTTTACGTTCGGACTTAGTCTCTTTTTTGGATGTTTTTCTTTACCGGGACGAACCACGAAGTCAGGCCGGGTCGCGGTTGAGGCAAGCCGGCTACAATTTCCGCGGCGGGTCGGTCCCTCTCTGGAGCTTTTTTCCAAAAATTCTCAAATCTTTTCCAAACTTCTGGGGCTTCACCCAGATGTTCTTTTAAGGTTCTTTTGGGGTCCACAGCTCACCCCAAGGGTCCAGAAGTTCTGTGATGGTCCTTGGGGGGTGCGGACTTCAACACCCAGAATGCACATGGCGCAAACTCCTTTTTGGCCACTGGACAGTGGTCAGCTGGTCGCTTTCTTCAGGAGTTGGTGCAGGGGACTCTGGTTTAGCAATTTTTCACCTGTAGCAAACAGGGAGTCCCTCCTTGAACCAGTTGAAGCCAGGCAAAGTCCTTCTTGTGGTGAAGCCCAAGTGTGCAGCTGGTGCAGTCCTTCTGAGTGCAGGTTCCAGGTGCAGGCCAGGGGTCCAGCAGGGCAGTCCTTCTTCTTCTTTAGTTCCTTTCTTGTTGAATTCTGGAGGGGATCTGAGGCGTGGGTGCAGGTCTGCCAGTTTTATCCTTGCTCCTGGGTGAAAAGCAGGGGGGCCCTGGTTCTCCAATCAGGGACAGGGTCGTCCCCCTGTGATGACCACTTCCTGGGAAGTGTGGCAAAAATCCATCCCAGGAGGCAACAGTCTCTAAAAATCCAACATGGATGAATCTGATTTTTGGAGGTTACATCTGGCTGAGCCCACCCACTGGTGTGGCTAAAAATCATAAACACACCCCTCTCCTGCCCTCTCCTAATCTAATCAAGGGGGCACCTAATTGTCTGGGGTTGCAGGATGTGGGGGTGTTGCTGGGTGCTGCAAATGTCCTTCTCTGCCTTTGAAGACCAGTTTGGCAGCCCTCCTCCTTCCTGCCTCACCATCTGCTGAGGGGAGATTCTCTCCCCCAAGCACATTCCTTTGTGTGAAGCCTGGCCATTTCACACCTCATCAAGGCAGCCTGGCAGAAGCTGCTGCAGGCTGGCCAATCACAGCACAGTAGCAAAAACAATGCAGAGCTGAAATTGGCAACTTTTTAGGTAAAGTCTAAACTTTTTACCTGGACAAGTTATATTAAATCCAACAACTGGAAGTTGTGGGATTTATTACAACAATCAATTTGATACCAAATTCTTGGTATGTAACATTTAAGGAGACTTTAAAATTTAAAATAAAGTCTGCCCATTCTAGCCTATGAAGGCCATTTACTTCAATGAGGGAAAAACGAATTTGGCTGTTTTTACCTCACCAGGGCTTATAAATCTATTTTTATAAAGTCCCTGCTTATAGTTACATGGCACCCAGGCCTAGGGGCACATAGGGCACACCTTAGGGGTGACTTATATGTAAAAATAAGGTAGTTTAAGACTTTGAAAGTACCTTTAATTCCAAAGTCGAATTTGCATACAACTTTAATTTAAAAGCAGCCAGCAAGGCAGGCTTGCTTTTAAAATGACACTGGGCACCTCAGCAATGCACCTAGGTGTGCACCACCTATGCTGTGGTCCCTAAACCTACATGCCCTACCATATACTAGGGACTTATAGGTAGGTTAACTTAGCCAATTATAATTAGCCTAATTTGCATATCCATTTTACACAGAGCACAGGCCCTGGGACTGGTTAGCAGTACCCAGGGCACCTTTAAAGTCAGGAAAACACCAGCAAAAAGTGGAAAATGGGGGCAAAAAGTTATGGGGCCTCTGCAATCAGCCCTGTTTTCTCACACACACACAGTGTAAATGGCATATATCGTGTTCATTTCACATTTGAAAGGCAATATCAGAGTAGCACAGCTATGGCACACCATCCATGTTGGCAACATAGTTCATCGCAGCATATGGCACCATCAATCACAAGTAAAAAACCTGCTTCATACATGAGGCAGTGGATTTGCAATTGCATTGGTAACAGGAATGTATGACCACACCCTTGACAGCAGTAAGTGTAAGATCAGCTATCTCTGCAAGGAGCATGTGTGAGAAGAAGTCTATGTAAGCTGCAAATGGATAGCATGAGTGCCCCAAATATGACAAGCATTGCTCACAAAACATGCCCTGTGCATGCCATCCCAGGTTAAAAGTTCTGTCACATGCATTTATTCAGTCTCTCCCCACCCTTCTCTAGATGGCCCTGTAACAGGACTATTTGTACCCTGATAATCCTTCATCTACACACACCCAGACTCACATTCTGACTCCAGTGTGGTTCCCTCTTTAGTAATGCATGCCATAGTCACAGTTCATCTGACTGCATGGACTGCAGGTCCGAAAATGCACTGTCTGGCAGTCTGTAGGACCTGTAATCACAAGTCCATTGCTTCCCATGTGAAAGATACTATTAGTCCTTTGAACTGGATTCACACCTACAGGACTTGTGAGAGACTAAAGCTGCACACACCTGTGAGCACTTCCATGTAGACCAGACATTTGAACCTGCAGTGCAATTGCTGCTGCCTGGAACTGCTTAGAAGCTGCCATTTTATGTATATCCTTGTTGTGCTTTGCCGTATAAACCACTTGTGTAACACAGCCCTTGGGTTATTGTGTAACGTTGCAGCCGACAGCACAAATCCAGTTATCATTTTCCACAGTGTTGTTCAGGCTTTTCCCAGTCTGAGTCTGCTCACTGTGCATTTGCCTTGTTCATGTTAGTTCCTGACAGAGCGTGCATCCTGTTAGCCTGATTGTTTCCTGTCTTTGTGTTACCATAGAGGTTCCCTGTGGCTACATTTCTCTCATAGTTGCTTTCCATGCCCTCACTTTCCTCCTGGGGTATTGAGTCTGGTATGTCTATGATGAATCCACAAATATATTGTATAGTTTAATCAGTTTACATATGTTATCAAGGTCTGGGACATGTATTTAAATAGCCTAATACCGGCCCTATCCCTTGCCTGTGTTTCATGTATGCATGAGTGACAAACATTGACAGTGTACTATGGTTATATGCATGGATTGGGTGTGGTGCCTCCAGCACAACAAACAAGGTTTGCTAATGTGCATGAAAGGACAAAACATGTTTGTGCCCTCACGGTCCACACACAGATTCACATTGGCTGCAATCCAATGATGGTGGTTGCATGGTGACTAGCTGTGAGATTAATCAGCACAGAGGCAAAGGGAATTTTCAGTACCACCCTGTGTACAAATGTTGTGATGAAAGCTGTTGGGTTCTATTTACTGATCCATTACGTTTGTGAGCACACCAAGGTTACCCTGTTGTCAGCCTCATAAAACTTCTGCAGTGCCATAGCTGGACTATCCCTATGTGTGTTGTCAATTCCCCTTTGGCTTTCGGTCAATTCTGCTTTGAAGGATACTCTGTTAATGCAGGGAATGGATCCATAGATTCATGAGTAGACATGCATGTAACAGTGACAACATGGAGGACAATAATGACACAGGGTACACATGGCCATACACTTGAACTGGACACCTTTATGCAATTAACCACTGAAAATCTGTGAACACATGCAGCTTGGTCTGCTGGTCCACCACTGTCACACGAGAAACATAGGTCATATATATGACTCAAACTGTGGAGTGACATTACATTTTTGGATTGTTTTCCGACTCTGTGTCACAAACACTGTACCTACATAGCATTTTCAAATGACTGACTCATGGCTAGTATACAAACAAGTGACCAGGACGTGTTATCCAACATTCCTGTACATGTGATGGCTTACTCATTGCCATTATCAACCATCCTCTATCTATCCTGTGCATAGTTTGTCATGGGAGATGTATTGTCCCAAAAGTCAATGCAGTTCACACAGCATTAGATGCTATGTGTATGACAAACACATATCCTGACACATATCTACACTGAATAGTTTCTGATGGTTATCCACATTTACAACACATGCATACAAGCACATTAATGAAAGCACGTCTTGTGGCGTTCACACAGAGGCCCAACAAAAATTGAAATAGCCAATTCACAGACATTAACACACAGGCAATGAGTTAATATATTAAGTTGCATAGCCTTGCTATCCTCTATTGACGCACAACTTGCTCAAACTGGGTATTGCTAATTTGTATTAAAAAAGTTTGGGTATCTATTGCGTCAGTGAAGAGTGCTCATGCGGTACAACAACATGAGTATCATGGTCCGGAGTATAATGGTCTGCCATAGGTGCAAACAGCCTATCTCTGTCCAATTACAGCTTTCATGTCATTTAAAAATGAGAGAAATGACACAAACACAGTAAAAGACATACATTTTGACGCAAACGTGTCAAAAAAGACACATGTGCGTTGAAAAATGACGCTCACAGCCATTATACATCCATTGGCCCCGATCGGTAATTCCTACACTGTACCCCATAAAATTGGTTATCAATGCAAAATATTTGAAACTATGAATGCAAGGTAATTTTTAAGCATTTACTGTGAGCGTCATAAAATTTTGACGCATCATAATAAAAACGCACCTCATTTGAGGCAGGAAGTGATGTAATAGGATATCCTATTTACAGAAATGGTACAGTGGGTGTACTTCCACGTTCACTTTCCAGTCTGTGATTTTTCTAGACTGTGTGGCTACGCTGAGAGTTTTGTCTGTCCAATTTGTGCTTTTGTCTCCTATGTGCCATCCTATTTGTCATCTGTTTTATTTGTAATTGTCTCAGTTGTTCATTGTGTGTATTTGTCATATTTGGTGTCTAATTTTGTCTTTGTACTGTTAGGAGTGTGTAGTGGGTTTTGTTAGTTTGGGGATAGTTGGGCTGTTTGTGGGTTACTTTACTTTCATTTTCCTTCCTCCTTTCCCTTTATTTTCCCCTGTACCCTTTACTAGTACTATTATTTCTGTCATGTTGGGTAGGCCACATTTGGGGAGAATTGGTGAGGAGGAGCTGGGTTCATTCATTTGGCTGGTGAGCCACTTCCTCCCCCTGATGATTGAATCAGGTGGCCAGATGATACAGGGGTATCACACGGAGGCGAGGAGGCTCAGGTGGTCCAAGGTGCTGTACCAACTGCGTAGAATTTTCAACACACCGCACAACGACCACCAACTGAAGCACCGCTGGGCTGACCTTGTTGCCAGAGAGCAAGAACTGCTGGACCACCTGGGTGTTGTGATTGGTGGCCCTGTAGGTGAGTACAATTCAGAGTAATGTGTACATTTAAATGCTCTGTAGTGACAGTAGCAGATTTGTTGACATGCTGCAGGCAATGCTTTTGGACATGTGGAGTGCAAGTTAAACATACAGTGGCCCTGAGTTAAACAATAATTGCTACACACTACCGTCATTTGTTGAAGCAACAGCTGCACAAACTTACAAAACACAACTTGATCTTGTAAATTAGGGCTGCTTTCAAGTCAATAGATGATGGTAATGCGGCTCCAACATATGTTTTATCCATGGTCTGTGAGTGTACCAGGAAAGAGATGCATTTCACAAGTTAAGGAAAGGAATTAATGTGGTGCCCAATTATCTTGAATACATGTCTAAACTGTATTCCGGGCCATACGTACAAAGTTCTTCCTAACCTCAAGTAATATCTTAGGCTGATAGTTTGACTTGGTTTGTGCCGCAATTGAGTTAGGAATGGATGCCAAAGTAATGCATACAGGTTCATATCTAAATGTTTGGTGCCACTTTCCATAGCTGTAGTGTAAAACATGAAGCAAATGATACAAATTGAGGAATAACAAATATCCCTGGCCCTCTGTTCATTGTTTCTATGTGTTTTAAATTGGTCTTGGGCACAATAGCTGGAAAAGAGCTGATGCATTTGCCATCTGTGTTACTTTATAGCCATGCACTTCTCATAAGTTATTGGGTCATCGTGGGATACCTGAAGTTGGGGAATGCATGGTCACAATGTATTACTTGAATGATGTTGTGCAAGGGACCCCTGACCAATTCCATCATACATATAAAGTCCCCAAATACTTTACTAGTTTACGTTTGGTACACCCCTGCTGATCTAGCGCAGCATAAGTACAATAGCTAACTTCCCAGTATGAAGGCTATCACAGACATGGGCGTATGCTAAGATCAGAAGACCAGTATTCCCGTGACTGCTGCCATTCCCAAGGTACATACAAATTCAAACCTATATGATAACGATTGACACAGTAGGACATTTGCTAAACCATGTTTCAATAATGGGACAGTGTCAGTTTGCTGTATACCCGCGGATCTCCCAACTTGGCTAATGTAAGATGATGAATCTGGCTAACTGTGAATTCCAATACCCAATTTGGGTACACAGGGCAATGAGCGACACATTTCAGGTGCAATGACTACACCTGTGCCCATGCATTCTGTCATGGATGACCAAAATATACACTGTCAGCATATATTTCTTTGTTGTATTAATTTTGATATATGGCCAATCCATGTTTAGCGTCAGATTGTCATCAAGTAACGCACAGGATCCCTGCGTGTCATAGGGGGCATATGTGGCTCAGGGTACTCTGTAAATGTAGCATATGTAACCTACACACAACACAGGCCCACATGTAAGGGACCATGGAAAGCATAATAAATCATGAGCTTAACTCAAACCACAAGAGCATCACACAGTAACTGATTGTTCCTTGATGCACAAGCCACAATACCTGAGTGATTGGTATTGCAGTGCACCAGGAATGTGGCTTTGCATGTCTCTCATAACAACAAATGATGAAATGGAGTACACTCTATAAATGAGTCTGCAACCAATTGAGGAATCATGTTTGTCACCATATGATAATTAGGGCCACTGCATGTGTGCATATGTGTGCTTATCACTCACTGGAGTGACAGGGTCTATACATGTTTGCAGTGGTATGTATGTTGGAGTATCATCATGGCTGAGTGGTTGTACTTTCTGATATAATGTCACACACAGTAATTTTACTTTAAAGTGTTGTACAGTGCACAGACACTGAGCACATTTCACCCTTCCATGCTTTACAGGTGGGCCTGCCCCTTACACAATTGGAGAATTGGCTTGATTTGCGGACCCAGACATATCCAGTAAGTATTGATATTTCAGTTCTGTGTTGTGTTTGCAGCTGTTGTGTGATTGACTCCTGTGTGTTGGACACATATCAAGGTATGATGTGCTGGCACATGATCTGATATGTGACTTGACTGGAGTTTGACTTATTTCTCCATATTTGAGTTGGACAATCAGTGGCATAGAGGCATATTTTGGGATTGTAGTACAGCCCTGTAGGCATGATCATGTGAATAGGGTGATATTTGTTGTTACATTTCTTGTAATGAAAAATTTGGAGAGGGACATTTTCATGATTTAGTCAGCAAGTCATACCCTGAATCAAACAGAGTAGGGATGCCAAAGTATTAGCCACAGACTTGAGCCTCCCTGTTCACTAATGAACATGTTAGACTGTATGTTTAACTTCCTAGCAGCATCTAGCTCCACATGTTGTGCTACGTTTCTGTGGCACTTGAGTACAATGTTATAGGTGTGCATGCAGCTCATGCCCAGATTGGTGATTGCATCTATGTGCTTGTTGTAGGATAGGTATTGGTGGTATCAAATGATGTTGAAAATTGTCTGCAATTAGGACCATAAATGTGGATGGGATAGTCCAACGGTTGTGTCTATCCTAGTTGGACATCCTCCTTGCCTGTGGTGGACTGACTAAACCCATGGACAGCTGTCCAAAGCTTCCTGGCTGTCCTTGATGTTTGAAAGCATGTGTTGTTTGTCCATCCCCCCCGAGGCACAGGCTTAGGGTTATGAAATATGTGTACCTAGGTGTGAGGATCCAAGTGTAGTACACAGACATGTAATTCTGTAATTCATTTATTCCAACCTAGGATACCCACTCTTGATTAGCAACTGCATACCATCCGGGAAATTCCATTTATAAATCAAAGATCTTATGGCCCTTGATTGTCATCCAGAAGATAGTCATTAGTTGGCCTGTCACATGTGGAGGACTTGCAGCATTTGTTATGTGACTAATGGCAGAACAGTGATACTTAGAGCAATTAAGTATGTACACATCTTTTTGAGCATTGATGTGCTGTTAGATAGGACATGTGTAGGCTGCGTTGGCATGTACTTCCTCAGGGAGAATTTGTGATCTGTACTGTGATATGGCCTGTTTCAGCTACATTAGATGTATTTTTTGATTATCATCAGTAGCTGTATCACACAATGATGTAACAAATGTTTGGCTTTATCTTTTTTTACAGCAGCCAATATGGATGCCAACCAGATCCGCGAATTCTAGAGGAGGGCGATGCGTTACTGCCACATTCTGGATGTTGAGTTTTGGTTCCACCACATGGCACAGCGTTATCGCATGAGAGAGCCTCAGGGGCGTGGAGGGCATTTGCCCAAGGGGGCCCATCTGTGTCTACAACAGCAGCAACCACCAGCACCACCACTACGACCCAAGTGGCAGTAAGGATGACAGCCACCACTGCAGGTCCATCAACATCCTCCGCTCCTGGACCACTGACAGCAGCCCCTGCACCTCCCCCTCCAAGCATGGCACTGGCAACTGCACAACCCTCCACAACTGGCACACAGACCACACCTGCTGCAGTCATTGACAATGTGGAATTTCATACAATGCAACGTGACATGCAACAGATGTTGCGCAGACTGGACAGGCTGCAGCAGGAGGTATCCCAGATCAACAGGAGAGTGCGTGGGCTGAAGAAGACCCTGCTGAGGGCAAACTTGTGACTTGGAGAACCTCAGCCATGATTCCCTCCCCTCCCTCCTCTTTCCTGGTTCTTATATTTAGTGGGTTTAGGGGGCTTAGTGTTAGGTTAGAATAGACTGTTAGCTTAGTTAGTATTAGTGGGTTGGGGGGTGGAGGGTATTATATTTTTACATGTTTTATTTGGTGGGTGGGTGGGGGATGATGTTGGGGTTTTTGTGTATTTAAAAAATATATATATATATTAAAGAAAAACCAAAAATATATAATTGTTTAGGATAAGATAGTATGTGTTTAGGTTAGTATATGTTGTCCTCCATGTGTACCGTCATATAAGGGGGGTGAGGGAGTTGATATTTAGAGTGTTTAGTTAAATGTGATAAGTAGGTTTAGCTTCGGGTAGTTAGGGCCAGTTGTGGGTAATGAGTAGTTAGGATAGGTTAGGTTAGTTAAGGTGTTTCCCCTAGTTTTAGCATCCTATGTTTACAGTTAAATAAATATGTAGGTACTCCTTTGCAGTATGTGTCCTATGCTTGGGTATCAGGGCCTTGCCATGGGTGAACAGTGTCAATTTAGTATTTCCATTTGTGTTCCATCCTGCATCCAAATCCCAATTGAGCTGTCACATTGGCAGCCACACCAAAGCTATTTTGCTAGGAATCTGCTATCCATTGCACCCACCACTCAAGGTCAGTATGGTTCCCAATGTGTAGTTAAGTTTGGATGTATGTTTTCAATCTGTCATACTTTGAGACCAGGGGGGTCATTCTGACCCTGGCGGCCGGTGGCCGCCAGGGCCACCGACCACGGGAGCACCACCAACAGGCTGGCGGTGCTCCCACGAGCATTCTGACCGCGGTGGTTCAGCCGCGGTCAGAAGCGGAAAGTCGGCGGTCTCCCGCCGACTTTCCGCTGCTCGGGGGAATCCTCCATGGCGGCGGAGCACGCTCCGCTGCCATGGGGATTCAGACACCCCCTACCGCCATCCTGTTCATGGCGGGAAACCCGCCATGAACAGGATGGCGGTAGGGGGTGCCGCGGGGCCCCTGGGGGCCCCTGCAGTGCCCATGCCAATGGCATGGGCACTGCAGGGGCCCCCGTAGGAGGGCCCCGCAAAGTATTTCAGTGTCTGCCTTGCAGACACTGAAATACGCGACGGGTGCAACTGCACCCGTCGCACCCCTGCAACTACGCCGGCTCAATTCTGAGCCGGCGTTCTCGTTGCAGGGGCATTTCCTCTGGGCCGGCGGGCGCTCTTTTGGAGAGCGCCCGCCGGCCCAGAGGAAATGTCTGAATGGCCGCCGCGGTCTTCTGACCGCGGTGCGGTCATTTGGCGGTGGTACCTTGTCCGCCAAGGTCAGAATCAGGGCCCAGATTTGATATTGAGAACACTGTGGTATGTCTGCCTGCAGCCTGATGTTCATGTGAATCCTGATAAGGTGAGTGATGGTATAATCTCATGTAGTATAGTACACATAACTCACACCTATCATTTCTTACATTGTACTGCCAGGTTACTTATTTGAACGTACACTCGTACACATCCATTCCTGCTGTATGGTGTGTGTGATGAAGTTTTTGAGTCAGATGTCACATACCTGAAGATTGTCTGGAAGAAAAATTTGAAGACAATGATTTTCTGCTTTGACATCCCTTGAAGAAGTCTTATTCTGTCCAACAACATAATACTGTAATGTTTCTATTTACTTCAGATTTAACCCTCATGAAGGGCAGATGATGGTACAATCCAGGCCCCAGTGCATAGTTATCAGCCCACAATCTTTCAAGGCAGTTGTATTGACATTCTATGGGCATTGACATGAGCCAAACATCACTAATCTCCCTTACGGTTGATGTGTCACATTACACAGAGACAAAGTGGTTGTGCAAGTGCTATTTATTTTAAAGTGCTGTAGTGCTATATTTACATAGTCCAGGATTGTGAGTCCATTAGTGTGACGCATTCTATTGTGATACTACACAAGTGCAAAAGGACATGTCATTGGACATGCTGGGGTGAAGTGTCATACAGTGCAGAGGGACATGAATTGCCAATGAGGTAGTGAGAGACAATCACAGAGCAAAGTGTCAAGGTAAACAGTGGGTTGGAGAACAGTGCTTGTGAGCAGCTGTTGCAAGACTGGCATGTTACAAAGCACAGGACCTTGGTTATAAGTGCCCATGTGGCCGGGACTAGTGCTTACGGGTACTCTTACGGGTGAAGGTGATCTGTTTCATGTCTTTATCTTCTGATGTGTGTGTTGTCTCCTCTGCCCTTGGTGTTGGTGGGTCTGAAGGGGCAACCCACGTCAGTGTTTGAAGACGTGGAGTCAGATATCCCGGTAGCTGCCAACTGTGGGGCTATTAAGGGCAGTACTGCAGCAAGGAGGAGCTGCTGGTTCTTAAGGATAGCAGCTATATCACTGTGGGAGGCAGCCAGGTCGGCCCTGAGGGGGTCAATATTGCATTTGTTCATGCATTGAAAGGTTTGGTGTTGGAGGTGTTGTGTCAACTCCCTTACTGCTGTGCTGATTTTCTTCACACTTTGTTGAAGTTCTTGCAAGATAGATGTTCGCCCTTGCATGGCTGCTGCCTATTCTGCAGATGACATCATGCACGAACGCACCCTCTCTAGGCTGGCTGCCATATTTTGCATCCCCACCCGCACCTCCTTGGCCAGCTCCCGCTTTACTCCAACTACAATCTTCTCAAAGCTGGTGCCAGTGTCGTCAGAGTACTCAGCTGGGTTGGATCTGGCAGGTCGTACGATTGGGGTGGTGGGTGGGTCCTCGGTTATGGCTGCTGCTTCTGTGCTCCTCCTTGTGACTGAAGGTGGGGTCTGGAGGGTTCCAAGGACATCTTGGAGGGCCTGCTGGCTGATGTTTGTCAGCTCGTCATCTATATCATCAGGGAAGTCCAAGACAGGCATATCCCCAGGAGAGCCATCGTCCTCTGCAATGAGATATAGTACAATTAGTGTGTCTGTGTTGTGGCATTTGTAACGTGACATGCTTGACTTTCTATTAGTTGCACATTTTGATCTTGGTTCCTGTTCATTGTTCCTGTCTTTAATATTAGCATTTTCCCAGGCCTATGCCCCACCTGCATGTCACTTGTAGTGTGGGCAGTTTGGGGAATTGTCCGGGTCACATCCTCTAGGTGTAGGTTCTACACAAATTGTATGTTGCCACCTTTTTGTACAACTCAACCCTCAGTCTACTTCCATTCTCATGTTGTGGCCTTGCACTGGCTGTGGGTGTTCTGATGGCACTTTCACCACACTTGATAATCTGGAACTGCCCCAATCTTTGATATTTCACATCCAGCTATATGTTGCTGAGACCTAGCATATACTATGTATAGCATTGGCATGGCACAATACAGATGTCAGCATTGGTAGTGTGTAATGTTGATGTTGGGGAATGTGTGCTACATAGGATTTCACTGATGGTCCTAGCAGTGTTCCATTTCCTCTTCTGACTGCGGGTGTGTTTCACTAGCCGGAAACATATGTCCTCTCCCTCAGTGCTGTTGTCTGAGCAGTATGACAGTTGGGGTGTTGCATGGTGTCATTGCAGCTATTGTGACCCTGGCACAGGGTGGACCCTGACATGTGCAGCATGGGGTATGACATTACTGCTGTGTACCTCATAATGTTTATGACAATGGCTGATGTTTATAGTGACTATGGACATTAGCATTTGACAGGATTAGCACATTTTTATTGATTACAGGGGATTGATAAATCGTCATCCTGAACCCTCTAATGTGGGTGTGTTTGATCCATGGGCACGCAGCTGCCTTTAGCTACTTGACCTGCACACACAGCAGAGGTGGTAGTGACAACTGTTGTCAATGTTAAATTCCACCTCCGGATATAGCCTGAGACTGTTAATTGAGCCCTAGTTCATGTAGCGAGAATACCAGCTGTCGTGTGACAGCAGGCCAGTTTTACGTTGTACCCTACCTTCCTGGACTGCAACATCCTTGGCATAACAGCAAACCCCAATGCAAACTTTGTTGGTGTAGTGTTGCACTGTGCCCCAGGTTTGCCCTGCACAACCCATGCCCCCGTGCCATGCCCCTTTGCCCTTTCCACTCCCTGATTATCATGACTTATATGCATTATGTAGTAGGTATGTCCCCCCCTGCTTACAGTTAACATTTAGTCATTTTAGTTCCCCAAGCCACTTACCCTGCATCTGTGTTGTCTCCTGGTAGTCTACGCTGTCCTGTCCTTGAATCCCTGTGACGATCTCCTCAGGGATGATGGCTGCCACCATCTCTTCCACGTGGTCTAGGGCCTCCTGTAGTGCTGGACTCCCACCTCCAGTCTGCAGTGCTGCCTTCATGTTCCTTGCCATCTTTTCCTTGGACCTGCGCTTAAAGTCATGCCAGCATTTCTTGCACTCGATGACTGTTCGCCATACTTCTGCTACACTGTTTATCTTTTCAACAATTTGTTGCCAAATTGCCTCTCTCCTACTAATTGGCAATTTAGAGGTGACAAAAAGTTGGTGCTGGTGTTCCGTCACCTCTTTCACCAGTATTTCCTGCTCCTCTGCACTGAACCGACACTTCCCTTTCTTCTTCTCCCTCTCCTGGGTCTTGTGTGGGTCTTCTTGGCTGTTCCTGGTCGGTTGTCATCTTCCTGGGGACTCTCAAAGCGTCTGGGATCCATTTTGGCTCTCCTTTGCACATTTTGCTGTGTTTGTGCCGCTTTTTGATGCAATTGCGGGCAAAAAAGGCTGTTATCCAGTTTGCGACGTCGTAAACCGGATAAAAGTCCTTTTCACTGTGTTAACGTTGTTTTTCTTTACATGTAAAAAATTACTCACACCAGTGGTTTGCGCCGCAGAGTGTCAAAGTATAAATTTGAGGCCCGAGCGGCCAAAGAAGAGGCGTGAACCGTCGTTAAAATTTTTGACTAAGGGCCATATGTGCGAAAGCTTTTTCCCATAGACACAGAATGGGTAAAATCCTTTTGAGTATAGATATCGGCCTGAGTATTGTCTTTACTTGTGTATAAGTATTGTGTAACTACAAGTGGTATTGAAGAAGCTTTGCATGTCTCCTAGTTCAGCCTAAGCTGCTCTGCTATAGCCACCTCTATCAGCCTAAGCTGCTAGAACACTACTACATTTCACTAATAAGGGATAACTAGACCTGGTAAAAGGTGTAAGTACCCAAGGTACCCACTACAAACCAGGCCAGCCTTCTACACCGATTTTATTTGATTTGTCTCTTTTTTTGATCGTGAAGTTGGTCATTTTAATAGACAAATTATTTTTCATCTATTATTGGAAATTTAGATGGGTAACAAGTAAAAACATTGAAAATGTCTATATAAACCCCTATGCCCCGACCCAAGTGTGAGGGTAACATTTAGTTCTAGGATTGTTGTAATACTGATTGTAGAGAATGTGGAATATTTTCAGAAAATAGAATTGATGTCCTTCGAGTTGAATCGACTAATAGGACTAATTATGATGTCCCATGTTGGATACTCAGGTTGCCTCATTAGATGTAAAACGGAGGAAGGGGTCTCTTAATCAAGGATATCACTATTTCGGTAGACAGAGGTATGAGGAGGAGAGTGATAAGAGTTGTGAAATAGGAGGAACCAGATTCTTGGAATATGGTGGTGGAAAATGAACAATCTAGTTGGAGTTGGGTAGCTTGTACTTTGAATGGGGACAAAAACACAAAGCCACCAGTGTGTGTGGGAGGGTAACCTTCAGGTAAATTGGTATCTTGGAATATGGCAGGCCTAGGTCAGTCAAATTTGAAATTGAACTTTGTAGCACAGTAGGCAGGGCCTCTATTTCTTGGAAAGCCTGAGATTAAATGGCCGATTATCTGAAGAGTCCACCTCTTGTTCTACTTTTCACTCCCCTCATGGTTATTCATTAATCGATTGTATGGTGGAATGCCATCAAATGTTTGGAGTTTGTTCTAAACTGGAGATTTTTGGGACTGACTTGAGTGACTACAGTGCATCATCAGTCTCTTTAGATTTAGAGTTGAAGGTTCTTGATTCCTGAAATTCCAGGAACAATAAGGAACAACATAAGAAGTCCCAGCCATAGTATTAAAATTGCATGTTTTGGTCCTTCTGACAGACCCTTCTTTAGAGAACCATGTTTCTAAGTTTGAAAAGCAGTTGATATTTTCTCATTCTTTGTGGAGTAAAGATGGAGGTAAAAGCTCTAAAACCTTCTGTAAGACCTCCTAGTCTATATAAATGTGAATCTTGAATTAAACTCCCTTGTTAGAAAGCAATTTAAATCTCCTTCAAGTGTGAGGCAGAGGGAAATTAATTGATTTAAGCTTAACAGAATAAGACTGAAAGCGGAAGAACGTAGAAAGGAGGAGGATAGGAAATGGATTAACTTGAGGGAAGCTGCTATCTCCTATAATGTGTGTAAATATTGGGGTTTGATAGCTGGATACTGTGATTCCAGGATTAGCGCTGAGGCCATCTCTATATCTGATAACAAGTGGGCTCAATATATTTTGCAGTTATATGCCCGTAATTTAAGTGCTATTGGCCAGTTTGTGCCTAGTGTTGCAGTTGCTTTGATGGAACCATATGAACCGCCATCTGGTCAGGAAACTGAGGAACTTAAGAAGGGTGCTAGGACTTCAGGGGCTATGGGCCCTCTTCAGCTTCTAATATCAGTAATTAAGCAGGAGGCATCTTTATGGGCTGCTTTTTTATGTCCACAGTTTCAGTATTGTTACCTGTCTGGTGACATTCCCTCATCTTGGAAGAGAAGCACCATTGTACCATTGTACAAGAAAGGACAAAAGAACGTCCCTGCCAGTTATAGACAAATCTCCCTCCTGGACGCATCTGGCAAATTGTTTGCCAAAAGAATATTATTACATCTCTAGGAGTGGGCGTTCAATAACAATCTTATTCCTGCTGACCAAGGATGGTTTAAAAAAAACTGTGGTACTGTAGATAACATCACCGTCCTTCACACTCTAATTGAAAAGTACCCTTTGGCTAGGGGCATGCCCGTGTACTCTGCTTTATTGATTTCTCCACAGTGTTCGATATGGTTGACCGAGTGATGCTGTGGAGGAAATTATCTATATTATGTCTCTCTGCTCATCTTTTGAGGCTAATATTTGTTTTTTAGGGCCAGATGTACGAAAGGATTTTACCCATTCTGTGTCTATGGGAAAAAGCTTTCGCACATATGGCCCTTAGTCTTCTATGTGGACACAAGTCCTTTTGGGAGGTAATCAAGGCTTGTCAAGTAGAGTAGAGATGCATAATGGGTCAAAGCAGGGGTGCCTGCTAGCCCCTCTACTTTTTTCGCTTTATATTTTTGAACTGCCTGGGAGAGTTGGTGATATATAGGAGAATTCGCCTAAGTTAAGCCAAATTAATGTTGGCTGCCTCCTCGATGCGGATGATGTGATTTTACTGGACTTCCAAAGGCATCTCTGTGTGTTGGCAAACTATGGTGAGGAGCAATTTTTAAAAATAAATATAATAAAGAATAAGGTTATGATTTTTAGAATGTTGGATTGCAGAATACAGCAGATATGTACTTGGTTTTTAGGAAAAGTTAATTTGGAAGTGGTGCAGTTTATTTTTACCTTGGTAGAATTTTGTTGAGTAACTGTCTAAATCAGAATGACATAAAACATTGTAAAAGTAAAGCGCTATTTCAAGCCTCTGCTATTCACACGTTGTATAAGAGCTATGGGCATTCCGCTCATGTGCTCTTGTTTATAAGGTAGAAATGCTGTATACACTGAGTTCTGCCTGTGACGTTATGGATGAGCGGCACTGGCCCTTTTTTCAGTAAGTAGAAGGGCATATATGGTGCCAAATGTGTAATTTAAACTCTATGACTTCTCCATCGGTCTTCCTACTTGAATTTGGGCTTCCTTCTGCAAAAGTGCTCATTATGGCAGCTGTCCTGAGGTGGGGGAATAATTTTCTGGGTAGTAACGATGACTCCATCCTTCAACCCTCTAATCATTTGCCTTCAAGAAACTTGGGTGCTCATTTGACATCGGTGATAAAAACCGCCTCCCGCCGCAGTGATGGCCACCAAAATACTGCCACTGCAGCTACCATCCTTCTGCCATATTATGAGCACGGCCTTATTATGAGCACGGCCTGGCCTCCACCACAAGAAGGGTGGAAATCTGGCAGTGTTCATGGTGGTGGACGGTGGTAAGGTGGCGCTGCTACCACCAGCACCACCACGACAGTCAAACTAAGCCATCCGTATTGTGACAATTCATACAGCCTGGCTGTGTTCTGCAGGTGGGGCGCTGCTGGCGGTAGCAGCACTCCTTCCTGTTCCCTGCCGGAAGATCTCCTCACTCAAGTTAAGTCGAGCTTCCGACAGGGGAGGAGGGTGGGAGGGTGGGGGGTGGTGTGTGTGTGTGTCTGAATGTGTGCATGAATGTGTGAGTGAGTGTGTGAATGCGTCTGTGTGTGTTGTGTTGTTTGCATGGTTGTATGCATGTGAGTGAATGCGTGTAAGAATGGTGAAGTGAGTGCATGTCTGCATGTCATTGTGATCGTTTTAAGAATGTGTGTGAGCATGTCTGGATGTATGCGTGTATGAATGCGTGAATGCCAGTGTGGGTGATTGGGTGTATGCGTGGTGCATTTCTGTGGGTGTGTGCATGTATGGGGTTTGTGTGTGTGTGTGAGGATCTGAGGGGGTGGGGGTGTGTGTCCGAGGATCGGAGGGTGTGTGTTGGAGGATCGGAGGGGTAGTGGGTGTGTGTGTGTAAGGATCAGAGGGGGCAGGGGGTGTTTGGATGGAGGGGGACGTGGGGGGTGTCAGGTCAGTGTTGGGAGGGTGGGGGACCTGGCTACCAGTGATAGGGAAGGATTTCCCTGTCACCAGTATGGCCTACCACCATTTTTTTTGTGGCATTGCTAACGCCACGAAAACCATGGTTGTAGGCAGGCTCGTAATAATGCCGCCAGTACTATTAGGAAGGCAGATTCACATCTCCGGTGGCTCATACCGCCATGGCGGTATGAGAGGAGAAGTAGCGAGTAGGCTGCAGCCAACCTGCCAATCCCATAATGTGGCAGTATGTACTGCCAGCCTGTTGGCGGTCTTACCGCCACATTAACACTCACCACCGGGGTCATAATGACCCCCTTGGTCACATACAGAGTTTAATTGCAGTGGTTTTTTTGTGTTTACTGGTAATGGAAAGCACTCAGTAAGGGGTCATGATAGTGGGGCGGAACTGACAATTTTGCTTACGAAAACAGTTCACTGGCACCATGTTGTGTATAGACATCACTCACATGTGTTTATGCTTGAAGTTGGGTGATAATGGGGGTTCAACGTCTTTTTTATTAGTGAACATCTTTCTTCCTCTGGGGAAACCATTTGACTGCCTGGTGAATTCCCTTTTTTCTTTTGTTCATGGTATTTGTGTCATAGAAGATTGCCTCGGGTTATAGTCATGAGAGATCTAAGGGCCGTATTTATACTCCTTGGCGCACAACTGCGCCAACGCAGTTGTGCGTCAAAAAAGTTAACGCCAGCTAACGCCATTCCAAAGCGCCATGCGGGCGCCGTATTTATGGAATGACGTTAGCCGGCGGAGCTGCCTGGTGTGCGTAAAAAAAAATGACTTACACCAGGCAGCGCCGGCGTAGGGGAAAATGGAGCTTGGGCGCCAAAAAATGGGGCAAGTCAGGCTGAGGCAAAATTTTCACCTCAACCCGATTTGCGCCATTTTTTTTTACTCCCAACCCCCATTCAAATGACTCCTGTCTTAGCAAAGACAGGAGTCATGCCCCCTTGCCCAATGGCCATGCCCAGGGGACTTCTGTCCCCTGGGCATGGTCATTGGGCATAGTGGCATGTAGGGGGGCACAAATCAGGCCCCCCTATGCCACCATTTTTTTTTTTTAAAATACTTACCTGAACTTACCTTAAGTTCCCTGGGATGGGTCCCTCCATCCTTGGGTGTCCTCCTGGGGTGGGCAAGGGTGGCAGGGGGTGTCCCTGGGGGCATGGGAGGGCACCTCTGGGCTCCTTCCGAGCCCACAGGTCCCTTAATGCCTGCCCTGACCAGGCGTTAAAAAATGACGCTAAAACGGCTGGACGTCATTTTTTTTTACCCGCCCACTCCGTCATTTTTGCCCGGGAGTGTAAATACGGCGCACATGCCTCGGAGTCATTTTTTAGACGGGAACGCCTACCTTGCATATCATTAACGCAAGGTAGGTGTCCACGCTAAAAAATCCAAGATCTTTGGCGCTAGACGGGTCTAACGCCAAAGTATAAATATGGAGTTAGTTTTGCGTCGGATTTGCGTAAAAAAAAACAACGCAATTCCTGCGCAAACAGAGCATAAATATGCCCCTAAATGCCAAGATGTCCAATTCCACTTTGGCAATATTTGCCAATGTTGATAAAGAAAGAAGACATATGATCCATTCCAGAGATTCTCCTCCCTGATAAAATCAGATCGGCAAAGCAAACGTTTTTATTACTTGAGACTTAGAAAATCCGATTTGATTATCCTCAATAGGCGATCACCTGGGGTAAGTTGCCTGATTTACTTTTCATACCTCCTCTACTCAGAGTTTTTTTGATTATGTGGTGGTCTCTTTTCAAATGTTTACGGTTTGCGAGAAACTCCCGGTCTTTAGGTGGTTCATCTGTGGCACTTAGTTTTCAAGAGCTAGATTTGGGAAATTCTTGATTAGGCACTATGGAGCATGTTTAGGAAAAGTGGAGCTGCACACAATGCAGCACCACTTTTCTTGCACCCCTTACGTTCCCCTAACGCCACCATGTGTGGTCCATTTTTAAAATACGGTGCACCATGATGGTATTTAGGAAACAAGCTTCAGACTTTTTAAGCTTGTCCGGCGATGTGCAGGATTAGGGTAAAAATATTGAATCCTGCAAAGCACCCAGAGGCCCATTGCAACTAATGGAAGCCTCCTTTTAACGGCTGCTCTCAGCAGACGTTAAAAGTGGTGAAAAAAATGACAAAAAGTAAATATCTAAGATTTCCTTGAGCAATTTTTGGGCCCCTCTAACTGGGGAACACCCCCTTTGCATACATTATGCCTGCCGCTAGCATAATGTAGTGCAAATGTTTACGAAGTGGCGCAATGCATGCATTGTGCTACTTCGTAAATATAGCGCTGCGTTTTTTGCCTTTTTAGGGCCACATTAGTGTAAACAAATGATGCTAAAATGGGGCTAGGGGCTCTTAAATATGCCCCTATGGGTCTTAATAGGTCTAATGGCTGCTTTAATTGCAAAGATCAAGGACGTATGTTGTGATTTGGTGGGACTTGTTTGTAATGATTCTATTCATTTTTTTGAGTCTCAGATGGAAGAAATGTAATAAATTAACCTCTAATCCTGTTGGTTCTCGGGTGCCGAGAAAGCGTAAATCCCCATTTAAGGTAATAAACCAGAGAATAAACGTATTGGTTAGAAAGCAACACTTGAAGTTCTCTTTGGGTGGACAGGATGAAATTTACTACCTTAAATGACTAAGAGCTCATTGCAAACTCTTTGATACTAAAAGGGGACATGATTTAAAATGGATCAACCTAAGAGGGGCTACAAGAGCTACAGACTTTATGAAGTACTGGTGTTTGACTGCCAAGCGCTGTGACTCTAGGGTGAAGGTGCAGGCAATCTCGATTCCCGAAAACATTTGGGTGGACTATATTTCCGAGTTGTACAAAAGCAACATCGAGGAGATACTGCAATGAGTCTGTGTGTGGATGAGGTTTCCTTTTCTGTGTATGGGCCCCCTTTGGTAGATGAGATAGTGGGTTTTATAAAGGATTGCCTCTTTTGTGGGGAGTGAAGGTATAATTTCCATTAGATATGCAACTTGAACACACTTGCAGCCCCTAATGCTCTGTGATTGGAGTTTGGTCTAGTATCTTCCTTTACTGTCTCATTTCCACTGTTGTAACGTGAGGAAGCTATCTCTTGAGTGGTAATGAGGGAACAATATAGGCAGCCTTGAAGGTTGATTTTTTTACATTTTGAAAGAACAAAGTGTGTTTTTCAGGTCCTTTGAGTGGGCTAACAAAACTTTTGGGGTTGATTTGAATGTAAATTGGTGTGTGCACAAGTCTAGTTTGAAGAATTTGATGAAGGGCTCTGTGTCCCACATAAAGGTGGACAGAGATATTACCCTAAGTCAGTTAAATTGACATAATCAGGTGGTGCAGGAGAGTAATCTGGAGAGTAGACCTCAGCCATATTGATTGTGGAACCTTCCTTATTTTTTCAGAAGGCTAATTCTTTTGCTGAGACTGGATTTGCTCACAGGCACATGATCACAGGCATTTGGGATGCAATCTATAATAAAGATAGATGTAAACTGTGTTAGCTACACATTCAAGATTTTGATCATGTATTTTTGTGTACTCCGTGTTACAGAATATTCGTCGCCACTTTTTAAGGCCACTATTTATCAAATATAATAAACATTCTGCTGTGGAGGCCGGAAACCTAATTCTATCACCTGTGAATGAAAGGATATTATAGGATCTTTACATTTTTTTAATCCTTTTAAAATATATCTATTAGGGCACTGGGGTGGGATTGGTGGGTGTTTTACTAGAGGTTCTTGAAAGTCCCGTGTAGATCATTTGTTAGGACCCTGGGACATTAGTGGTGGGTGTATATGTATTATCTCAATGTCTTTTCAGAGTAGTTGATTGGTATTGAGATCCATGTATTCATGCTCATTATTGTGTGTAGAAGCTCTTGATGGATTGTGGTGAGAAGTGCATTTCTTGGTCATATCTCTAGATAGGTAGTTCTGGTGTATTTTATTTGTTTGTATGTATGCTGCTATTTCATAATGTTGCACTTCCAGGAATGTATTATATTTTATTTGTTGTATATTTAAAATTTTCTATGCTATATTGTGCACATTGCATTTTTCTTAGGCCTGAAAAGAATGCTATTGAATTGGTTTTTATATATTTGTTTTTTCTTATTTTCTTTGTTGTCTGTTGTCATTTCATCTTTTAGTTATTGCACAATGGATATATTTTCTTTGTTTTACTTTTAGGTATTGTATAATGGACTTTCAATGTTGTTTTGAATTGATGAATGTGTTAGAATAGGGGGTTCATATTTTCCAATCATGGTTTTTATAAGTATTATGCTTTGTTGTTTTTTTAATTGCTTTCATTATGTGGACCTCCGTTGGCGTTCCATATCATAATAAATTAACAATGAGATGGTGTCCATTTGAAACTGTTCTTTAATAAGTTGGCCTTTTCTTTTCAGCTTTCTTTTTTCTTTCCTTCTTTCTTCCCAAATCTCTCTTCCTTTCTTACTATACTTCTTTCCTTCTCTTTTAATTCTCACTTTCTTTCTTTCTTTCTTTCTTTCTTTCTTTCTTTCTTTCTTTCTTCCTTGCTCTTTTTCTTCTTTCCTTCTACTTTCTTTTCTTATCTCTTTCCTTCTCTCTTGCCCTTCTTCCTCCTTTCCTCCTCTTTTTTGGTCCTTCACTTTTTCATTCCAGTGTCTTTCATTTCTTCTTTCTTTCTTTCCTTCTCTTGTGCCTTCTCCTTACTTCTTTTTCCTTCTCTAGTTCCTTCCCCTTTCCTTTTTCCTTTCTTCTTTCCTTTCTTCTTACCTTCTTTCCTTCCTTCCCTCCTTCAAAGGTGAGAAGCTTGCAGCCAATGTCAGACTATGTTAGCCAGGGAGTACTATGATTTATGGATTTTTCCGGCAACCAAAGATGTTTTGGGCTGTAGCTGATGGTTTTTAGATTTTTTGTTACACTGATGAGGGCCCCACATATACCCAAACAAAAATCATGACAAAGCAAAATAAGGATCGTCAGAAGGCTGGTGGCCAAAGCCAAACATAAGGGCTTTGACAATACTTATTGTAATCCGCTGTTGAGAGCTCTCAGACCCATTGAATGAAGTTGAATGGAGTTTCTTTGCGATTAGCATTCCTTGCCTGTCCCTCTTTTGCAGTGCATTTAGTGTTGGTTGCATGTTCCATAATTAGTCTTGTATGAACATTGTTTGATCTTCATTTTTGACAGTCATTAAATTTAAATTTAAATCTCTTGTTAATAGCCAACCTGTCTCCCAGGCTGCTAGATTTGAATTGTTACTTTATAATTAGGACTTCCCTAATGAAAGTCCTTTTGTTTTTGGTGCTTAATGTATATAAATTGTGGTGACTTTCTCACTAGTGTGCCAATTTTATACCCAAGTAAATTGTAAAGGTTAAGTATTTGTTTCTATGTTGGAAGATTTGACTTTGTCAAATTTTATATATGTGGCCAGGTCATTCTTAGGCTAACCTTTCTTAAACTCTCTTTTTGCATGGCTTTGGTGGGCCTCAAACCCTAGTAGTTGAATGTCGACTTTAGACTAGTTTCACAAAAACAGTATTTTATGATGTAATTGTCCTGTATTATCAATTGTTTTGACAAATCAGTACTCAATCAGCCTTCTGATGATTAAGGGCATCCAGAAGCCAACTCCAGCCTGCCAGCTGTGGGATATTATACCAAAAGGCATTCACTAGCATGGCAAGGTTGCCTTCTGAGGTAGATTGCCTTAAATCCACATTACATTGAGTCTGTTTGTGATAGTTACTTGTCCCAAGGGCAGTCTTCAAAATCGACCTGAAGCAGATGGGTGCTTGGGAATTGACATTGCTTTAAATGGGTTTGGATTTGTGTGGGAGTAGTAAGTTTGCATGCACATTGCGATCCTTGTTATAGACAGGCAGGTGCCCTGTGCACAAACAAGGATAATTTGCCATTTTACAATTATTTTGCTCGTCTCAGGGTATTTGTGAATTTGACACTGCCCAGGAGCATTCAGTAAATTACAGAGCAGCTGCTTGCAAGCTGCTGCATCTTTAACAGTACAGGTGGCAGCTATGTGCACTTTAAACAGTGGACATACCTAACTCTGCATGTGGATGGAATGAATGACCCACCTAAAGGGAATGTACAAGGGTGTCCCTGGAACCTCTTTTCCCCCATTTGGAGGACTGCCCTTCAGGGGTGAAATGGCAATGCACTACCTTTCTGTGGCACACTATCAGTGTGCCTCGTAAGGGCTTGTTTGCCTCTTAAACAGCATCTGTAATAGGGCACGGGCACAAACGCAAAGTGATTCCCTCATTTGTAGGAGGTTTCAACTCCATGTAAATGTGCAAACGCCCTCTCAAGATAGTGCTATATGTGTGCCAGTGCTGTCACTTTTCCAGATGGGGCTGCAAAATCATCTGTAGCCCCTTCTGTAAATACCATAATGCCCAAGGGTGCACAAGGCGGACACACACAACTGTTGTACTTCCGGGAAAATATGCATCATGCCGGTCCTGAAACTGGCACTATAATGTTAATCTCCCATTTTGTGAAGATGGCTTTTTGAGTGAACATAGCTTGAGTGAACATAGCTTGCCACATCATCCAATGCCCGTGTGAGTATGGTACTGCCTTAGTGTGAGGCCCTCGAGGGGGGGGAGCATTCTATTGACACTATTTGTGATGTGGTCAGTTGCTGTAATTCCAGGTGACCAGCCAAAGTTTGAATATATTCTCTCTAGTCTCAAATGAGTCCTTTGCTTGTATTGTGGTTAATGAATGAGATGTGAATGGTGCCTATCATTCATACAGTGGATTTTCTGAATTTGTAAATTAGAGTGTAACTCAGGTTATGGTTTTGGGGGAGGTTAGGGCCAGTAGTTTGTGAAGGAGCACAAATGTTTATATAATTTAACTGAAAATAATTCAAAAGTGTTGGTGGATTGGTTTATATTTGTTCTTGACATTTAAGTTTACCCAGTGCTGATAGTTAGAAAAGTGCAGAGGTACAATTCTGTGTGCAGCTTGAATGATTGTTGGATTAGCCTTTCCAGTGTTTTGTTCAAAAGTGTTGGTGGATTGGTTTATGTTTGTTCTTGACATTTAAGTTTACCCAGTGCTGATCGTTTGAAAAGTACGGAGGTACGATTCTGTGTGGAGCTTGAATGATTGTTGGATTAGCCTTTCCAGTGTTTTGTGTAGTTCCTCATTGTTTTTTGTGATGGCTTCACTGCCAATGGAGTGAGACTGGTAAAATCAGGTAAAGATTATATTTGTTTGTTCAATTTTTGATTTTTTAAAAATTTAAATACTTTTATTCAAAATTAAATTGAGTTTCAGTTTACTGGATTTGCTGAAATAGATTAATAATTGGTTGCAGTACACTTTTAATATATACCCACTGAAAGTTTTTTGTATCAACAAGGTGATTGATGGGGTGCTTGAATTGATCTCAGCCACTGACAATTTCAAGTCACTCATTCCAGTCCATCCTTTTTCACCCACCACCACACTCTAGACAAAGGCTCTCCTTATGGGAACAGTCCATCTAGAAAAGCCATGCTAGACCACCTCTACAAGAAAATACATGAAACCTCAGACTGTTTTTGCCTTACTTGGCGCTCATCAGTTGGGTATAGCATGAGTCCTGTGACACAATGAGCACATGACCCACATCCAGCCATATCCCTCACACTTTGGATGTCAACTGCAACAATAACAACAAAGTGATCAATGAAATGAGCAAATTAATTTCAACCACTGGCAAGCACTCAATCCACATTCCAGTCCATCTTTTTTCACCCTCTTTTTGTCATTCTCCTGTGGAAACCTTTTCAATCTCAGTGATCCCTGATTCAGAAATTGTCTGTTTTCCATTTCCATGTGGAGTTCAACTACATAAGTGGACTTAGTAGGATTTGACTTTCTCAATTCAAATTCAGTATTTGAAAGATTTTTCATTTTTCTCTCTGAGTTATATTTTACTTCCATTATTATTTTACGATCACCTCTGTTTAAACCAAGTGAATGATCACGTTTAGTTTCTACAGTTTTTTTATTTCAATGATTGACATGGCCATGAGTTGTAGTAAGTAAATTTTTAACACTAATGTGTTTACTTAATCATTTAAGGCCTTTATTGATTCATTTAGCATGCCGAGCAAAGCTGGCCAGGGTTGTAACAGGTCTATGTCCTGCATATATCAAAATCGTGTTGAATTCCTGTCCTCCTCTGCTCATGATTTATGTTAATTTTAAGTCAAGGTAATGCTTATATTGATGCAGGTGAAAATGAGACTGGGAAGTGATTGGGGATAGTTCTGAAACTAAAATACAATGAGACAGGTATTGAGATCTTTCCACCCTTCTAGGCTATGCATTATCATGATAGATCAGGCATGGCCAATTCATTTCTCCAAATACTGACTGGCAGCAAATTTAATGGAGGTGTGTTGATGTTAGTTGTCAGTAGAACAGACCAAGATTATCTTGGTTTTGGCCTCGTTCATTGCTTTTTTATGATATAAATATAAAATATTTTATAATCTATTATGGAAAAAAATATGCAATGTTGCATAGTATATTTGAAATTTAAAAAATAATCTAATCTTATTTTTTTTTTTTATTCAAAATAGGTTAATAAATATGTTATACTTTAATAATAAATATGTACAATGTTTATATGCTGTTTTAAATTCATTTATATTTCTTGATATGTTTAACTATTTTAAATAATTGAATATCATTTTCCATGATTTCCAATGGGTTTTCCACAATTTGTATTTGCTGTAAAATTCAAGAAATATCTTTAATCCTCCCACAATATATTTTGGTGAGTGTGGTTATGTTGCTGTGATCTCCTCTACAATGCTCAACCTAAAACACTACTTAGGACTGTAGTAACACCTAAGGGCAAGAGTAAAGATCAGAATTTTAGACTTCTATTCATAATATTTCATCATTTCTGATGATGAACGGTTCATTCTAAATTTAAGCTGCATAACACTTATGCCTTTCAATATAGAAGGGGCATAAAAACTAGCAGCTTAAGTCTGTGTACACAGAGCTCAACATGGCCACCACCTTTATTACACATACTACAAAATGGCCCTGCCTCATTTGGTGTTCAGTATCCAGTATCAAACTCTGTGGTTTTTTATTTGGTTGGTGGTATATTCCTCCTATGAAGGTGTTACAAAATTCTGACCGCAATGAATGCCTGATGTTTAGTGACCAACTGTATCTTTCTTGTTGGATCAATGTTTAGGTCATACATTTCCTTGTGTTCACTATCTATATGCTCCATAAAGAGTCAAATACACAAATACCAAAGTGATTCTCTTCAATTCTATGTCTACTGTGAGAATAAAGAGTAGTCTATTCAGGGGTAGGCGTAAATTCTGCTCCACCAGCAGAGTTGGCAGAATTTTGGCCAATCCGATTTATGCTTTTAACATGAAGTTTCAGGCAAATTTTGGCAACTGCTGCGTGGTGATTTTTTTTCTTGTGCATGGCTCACCAATGGTAAGTTGGTCGATCACAAGCAAGAATTGCCATACCATATCCCAATTTTTAGATGCTATGTTGGCACCCAGTGAGATTTTCCCAACTCAGGCAGTAGAAAGCAGTCATGACTGTAGAAAATTTACTTGAGCATCAGCCAAACCAGCTCGAGACACAGCGCCCTCTGGTGCACTGCATAGTGCCATTTGTTCTGATTTTTCAGAATGGAATGAGCTCCTGGTGTTAAAGACCAGCACAAGCAGCCTTATGTGCCGATTTCTGTCCATTGTGGAGCTCCACAGAATCTCGCTGAGTTTTCATGTAACTCTGTGGAATTCCACGGAGAGAAACTCTGCGAGTCTGCTCACCCATTATTGTATTATGATTTTTGTTACTGTAATTGAATTAATAATAAACAGTCCAATGCAGATTATAATAAAAATTTACAGAACAAAAATGATGTCGCATTGAAAAATTGTTGCATTTCACAAATTCAAACTGCTGACCTTGCTAACAAAGACTTTTAGATCATACATTTCACTGGGCCACTGTGCTAAATCTATATTAATATATTGATAATACTTTAATATATATGTGCCATAAATTTCCAGATGATATAGCACTTTAATAATTCCGAATCCATTAACTATCTGTGAAGATATAATGTTAACACTGATTTCTACTACCTGTATCTTCAATGTATTCATCCAAAGAGTTTTACTCCTGAGTTGATACACTGTGTTGCCACCTCTCCTGTCTGAATGATGATGATTAAGATCTGCAAATTTACTTCAACCAATGTTTTTACAATTGTAGACCACATGTAGTTTGCAGCGAAATGGTTTCTACCCATTGAGTCCATCCGTTTTTTAAACTTGTTGATCACCTGATTTTTGTACCTTTGCTGTAGGTGAGTCACACTTCCTCGAGTCTCACATCAGGTAACCACATGGTAATTTGATGGCAAATGTTTACCTCTAATGTTGTCTCTTTTATAATAAAGCTGTTGTGACTCAGCTAGGGTGAAGGGCACTGCGTTGGTTACATACGAACGTGTGTACGTATATGTGTGCACATGCGATGCACATCCATGTGAGACTACCATCATCTGCAGCTCATTAACTGTACATTGGTAGTCCTGTACAGAAGTGATTTTACAGGGATAGATGTTGACCTGGGGTAGACCTTATAATGTTAGTGGGCAATAAAAGATAGGTCAGTGGAGTTTACTGGATTATCTGCAATGTCACTGTATTATACACATACCTAAATGGCAAACCGGGGTGGAACATGCATACTAGTTTGTTTATACAGGTCCCAAGAACATCCATATAAATTTTACATGTCAAAAATAATTGTCATATTTCTCTGGCTAAGCCCCAGGCCTTTTGTCACCCTTCTGGGCCAAGTTAATTACTCTTTTCCCCACGAGAAGTAACAAAGACCTCCACACACAACTAGAGCTCCAAGATTGCTTGGATTGCTCCCAGGGGCCCTATCTCCCTGGCCCCTAATCACAAGAATAATAAGACTTAGTACTCCATTCCCAAGCCAGAAATTCCAGAAGGAGAGAGAAGAGGAGTGCAGCTGCATGCCCACAGTGCCTGTGTAATTCACTGCTCCCCATGCTAGTGACTGGGATGAGTGTGCTCACACAACAAAGTCCATGACTCGGCTTGCATGGTGAGAGCCAGGACAATGCAACTAACAACTCCCGTGCCAGCAAACAGCAGTGTGGGCCAGGCAGGGAGCAGCTTGAGCAATGTGGGAGTTGGCTCTCCGCGCTGCACCCACAAATGAGAGGTACCTCGGATGGCCGGAGTGGGACTCAGCACCCACCATGGACAAAACCACTCATTAAGATTCACACTTCCAGTGAAGAGTGCCCAATGATGCCCAATGGAGCTCAGATGGCTTCTAGTTTTGGCTTTTTAGCTGTCTGAAAATGGACAAGCCCACCAGAAACACACATATGAAAGTGTTTAGGGGCTGCAGGAGCACTACCTACAGCACCCCAGAAGTAACTTTGTAAAAGTGCCCCAATGTGTCCTAGATATAAGGAAATGTGACCAGGAGGAACTTTTCAATGTTTGTTTTGCAAGCACTTTTAGCTGGTGCTTTTGCTCTACATCTTAGGAGTTTGGGAGCCTTTAGTGGTTGTTGCCATGGTTGCATTCTGTGTGACACGTTATGTTGATTTTAAATGCTTTATTTAAAATGTATTGCTGACAGTGATTTTTATGAAGATTGGAACGCTTTTTATTAACTTGGTTCCAGTGACAAGATGCTGATTTTTAATATGTGGCTGTTGATCTTTTTATGTAGTGACCCGGACAAAGCCAAAATTCCAGCCTGATATGCTGGTGTGTTGACCTCCTGTTAAATTGAGTGGTATTATTATGTGCCATCTAAAGGTGATTATTAGCCCACATCACACTCCCTGATTAGACCTAAGAATGCTCTTTTAGCTGTCTTTTTGCAAACCTCACATACATTTGACCACAGATACATGTAATAGTGTTGATACAGTAATGCCACAAGCAATGCAGGTAACAACGTTATGATGCCAATAGATTACCTGTAAATTCTTTTGCTTCCCAACTCTGCATGCATAATAGTTACAATTGTCACAACTGCAAAAACACTTTCTACATGTGGGGGCATGTTCCTCTGTCTTCTTTGCCCAAGTACAGAACAATACAACGTGGGAACAGTACAATTTGAAATAAAATGTACACATTTAAAAGTAATCCAAGGTTTTTCTAATACTTTCTCTGAGATGAGGATCTAGTTGCATAAGATGTTAAAATGGCAGGGGATCTGTAGGAGACATCCACAGTCCTGAATTAGAGAATTTGTATCATTGTTAGCCTGCAGCTAGGATGAACCAGCGTCCCCAGCTCTGCCACTCATTCCAACCTTGAACACCACCCTCCACGCCCTACTTCCCTAAAGCTACAATATTACATTGGCATGATATGTAATCATGTTATGTTCTGAGAATTTGTATACAACACTTATCACCTGAGGGGGTAACCAAGCTCTGTAGCAAATGTGTAGACTGATCGGAGCTCCTAATTGAAAAGCCAGGTCTTCAGTTTCTTCAGGAACTTCACTCGAAATGGGGACGTCCGGACACAAGGAATTGGTCGTGTGGCCTGCACTAGTAATGGGTCCACATTTGCCCTCCACTCCACTCCCACCCCATTGTAGCGCTTGACTCTCTCAGGGTAGAGGAGTTGAGCAGTGCAAGGCCTATTCAAAGGAGGCAGTGTGGGCTAGTAATCACCATTCACTGACATACAACAATAACACTTAATGAATAAATGTCCAGTCTGCGCTTTTTCATTTCAAAAGTAGAGCATGTATTATACATGCACTACTCAATGCTATGCAGTAATTTACAAATATAAATTAGGCTGGTGAAAATGTCTCTTATGACATTGGGTAATCAAAAGGGTCAAAAACAAAACACATATGTCAAAAGCCATCATTTTAGAAGTGACACATGTCAACCTTATCCTTCCAATAAATTATTTAAAATGAAAACCCTCATGTGTTTAATGAAAATGTAATAATAAAAACAGCCTTTAGAGGGCATCGCATTTTGATCACACACTATGTAACCATAGACCTAGCCCCTAGAAAATGTGCAACCTGAACATTCCTTTAGACAGCTTTAGGCCACAACAACTGTGACTATCCTGCTGCTACTGGGAAAGCTGCTTCCTTTCTCTATCCTTTATTTGAGGTGTCCAGTTCCACCCGGGCACCCCTTTGTTTCAAGATGTTGGGAGCAGACGAGGCAGCCCACTTCTTGCTGCCCTGCTGGTTCTGAGTGTAAGCAGCACTAATCTGTGCTGCCATGGGAGTCAGTAGGTCTCTTGTGCCTTGCCCGTTCCTGTGGGCTGGGCATGGCTCATTGTTGCAGCATCTTGATCCTCTCAGACATGGGTGCGGGGAGTGGGGCAGCCTGCTATTACCAGGGGAGCGCAGTTATGCTCCCCCTGTACCTGCCTGGTGCAGGGACTCAGGGCTGGTGTTCTGGGCCCCTCCTCTTCAGTCATGGATAAGCTACTTTGGCCCTCATTACAACCCTGGCGGTCGGTGTTAAAGCGGCGGTAATACCGCAAACAGTCCGGCAGAGAAAAAAATGGGATTACGACCGTGGCGGAAACCGCCGACATAGACATCCACTTTAACACTCTGACCGCCACGGCGATACAAACAAACAGCGCGGTGGACACCCCCAACAAACAGGCAGAAGACAAAGTACCGCCCACCCTACCACAACAGGCCTATCCGCCACCTTTTCTGGGGAGGAACCAACACGAACAAAAACACGGCGGAAACAGTACACTGAAGGGAAAACACTCACCTTTCCACACCCCACGAGGAACCAGGACGCCATGGAGCACGAATTGCAGATACTGCCGATGATGGTCTTCCTGCTCCTCTATCAGGAGCTCCAACAACGGTGGCGACGACCACGGTGAGTACTGCACCTACAACACAGGGGAGGGGGGAGGGGGGAGGGAAAAGAGAGTGACACACACACGCAACATGCAACACCCCCACCCCCACCCACAACACCATACACACAAATACATCCTGCAACATTACATATACACCCCCACACCCCCTGGAAGAACGCAAGGACAAAAGGAAATGATTTGAACTAATGCAATCATGTGAAATATCATTATCAAAATTCAAAATCCAGTATATACAATTATGTACACCAAATACACAAGTCCGGATATTGCACCAATCATTGTCCATGGACCACTGGGCCCAAAATGCATGGGCGAGGCCCACACATGACACCTGACTCCAAACGGAGAGAACGCTGGAGGGGCATCAGATAGAAAATATACAGGCACCTCAGGGGGAGGGGGAAGGGGGCACCTCAGCCTGATGTACGCACAACGCCACTGCTCCACAAGGAGGCTCCATGTCCACAGTTTGGTCCTGTGGAGTGCAAAGCCACAGTCTCCCAAGTCTCTCCAGTGGGTGGTTTGCCCACTGCTCTATCCTGGGGAGTGCAAAGTCACAGTCTCTCAAGTCTCTCCAGTGGGTGGTTTGCACACTGCTCTGTCCTGGGAAGTGCAAAGCCACAGTCTCTCAAGTCTCTCCAGTTGGTGGTTTGCCAACTGCTCTATCCTGGGGAGTGCAAAGCCACAGTCTCTCAAGTCCCTCCAGTGGGTGGTTTGCCCACTGCTTTCTCCTGGGGAGTGCAAAGCCACAGTCTCTCAAGTCTTTCCAGTGGGTGGTTTGCCCACTGCTCTATCGTGGGGGGTGCAAAGCCACAGTCTCTCAAGTGGATAACAGTCTCCACTGTTTCTGGAGGGGGCTTTGTGCCGAGAGTGCTTCATCCTGCCAAGGACTGAGGTAGTGGATGTATCTTTCCACTGGTTCTGGAGGGGGCTTTGTGCCCAGAGTGCTTCATCCTGCCAAGGACTGAGGTAGTGGATGTATCTTTCCACTGGTTCTGGAGGGGGCCTGGTGGCCAGATTGCTTCATTCTGCCAAGGACTGAGGTAGTGGATGTATCTCTCCACTGGTTATGAAGGGGGCTTTGTGCCCAGAGTGCTTCATCCTGCCAAAGACTGAGATAGTGGATATATCTCTCCACTGGTTCTGGAGGGGGCCTGGTGCCCAGAGTGCTTTATCCTGCCAAGGACTGAGATAGTGGATGTATCTCTCCACTGGTTCTGGAGGGGGCTTTGTGCCCAGAGTGCTCCACGTGCAGTGTGGACAGAACAATACACTCTACTGTGTTTGTGTGCCACGAGATTGCCAAGGTACTGGTTGCATGATACGCCATGGAGGCAGAGACATACCTCACAGTGCTGCGGCTTCGCATTCCATATGCAGATGACAACTGTGATGACAGTGATGCTTCATGGAAGCTGCCCAGGGTCCTTGAACTCATCACCAGCCTCGGACGACTGACCACTGGGGATGGTAGCCATGTCTGCAGTGGTGCCACTGTCTGAGGACGCCGTGGGGCCACTGGCGGTGCTTGCGGCGGTGTGAGTCGTGGCGGTGCTTGCGGCGGTGTCAGTCGTGGCGGTGCTTGTGGCGGGGTCTGTGGCGGCGCTGCTTGCGGCGGGGTCTGTGGCGGCGGTGCTTGCAGCGCGGTCTGTGTCAGCGGTGCTAGCTGCAGGGTCTGTGGCAGCGGTGCTGGCTGTGGGGTCTGTGGCGGCGGTGCTGGCTGAGGGGTCTCTGGCGCCAGTGCTTGTGGCGGGTTCTGTGGCGGCGGTGCTTGCGGCGGAATCTGTGGCAGCGGTGCTGGCTGCGGGGTCTGTGGCGGCGGTGCTGGCTGCGGGGTCTGTGGTGGCGGTGCTGGCTGCGGGGTCATTGGCGGTGGTGCTGGCTGCGGGGTCTGTGGCGGCGGTGCTGGCGGCGGGGTCTGTGGCGGCGGAGCATGTGTCAGCACTAGCTGATTGAGAAAGCAGGATGTCTCCTGCAGCCTCGGACGGTTGCCCACCGGGGAAGAGGCTGGGGACTGTTGCAGAGGCTGTAGACGTGCCGGAGGCGGTGCAGGTAGCGGTGCAGGTGGCGGTGCAGGTGGCGGTGTTCGCTGCCGTACAGGTTGGCATAGACGTGGACAGAAGGTGTGAAACTGGACCCTCAGTCTGTGACACCATGCCCTCTCCTGACCTGCCCTTCTGTTTTTGGCCCTTCCCTACCTTTGATGGTGGTGCAGTTGTCTTGCCACTATCCCCTTTCGTTTTTGCTGACCCCTTGGTGGCAGGTGTTTTTGGCTTCTTCTTCCGGGATGTGGGCACCTTTTTAACCTTGGCAGGTGGCGGAATGTCCTTACCCTCGCTCCATTGCACACTGGCAGCCCAGATGGTTGGCACACTCCATGACCCCACAGTTGCTGGCACCACTGTGCCTGGGGATGTGGTGGCTGAAGTGCTGGGCTGGGACCAGGAAAGCCTGGCCCTAGGGGAAGGACGGGGGGGGGAGGTATAGGGAAGAGGTCAATGTTAGCCAGGAAACGTTTTTTAGACACACTGGGATGGGTAGATGTAGGGGGTTTGGGAGTGGAGGGAGAGGTAGTGGTTGTAGGAGGTGTACGTCTGCTGAATTTGGGTGAAGGTGCATGGGCTGGAGGCTGTTGTGAGGTGGATGGCTGTTGGGTGGGTGTGTGCCTGCGTTTGTGTACTTTGGGGGGAGGGCTCACTGACAAACTGGGAAAGGACACTGGGGATGTGTGAATGGTAGTCGTGGTGGTGAGTGCACATGAGCGGTGTGTGGTGATGGGCGTGCTGGTGATGGAGGCAGTGGCTGAGGATGTGGTGCATGCAGGTGTGAGTGAAGATGAGACAGGGAGGGAGGAGGAGGACGTGGAGGAGGGGGACACAGTGGAGGCAGTGGATGTTGCTGTGTCTGCATGGGGATGGTGCATGTGTGAATGCCTGTGGGATGTGTGGTGCTTATGTTTGCCTGAGCCACTCCTGTGTGTTGATGAGTGTGCATGCTGGTCTGATGGTGTGCTTGGGATAGGCTGAGGTACAGGGGATTGGGTATGGGTGGAGGAAGTTGGAGGGGGGAGGCTGGACACAGTGACAATGGCTGCCATCAGTGCTGAGGCCAGAGCCTGAAATGCTCTCTGTTGGGCTGCCTGGCCAGAATGAATGCCCTCCAGGTATGCATTTGTTTGTTGCAAATGCCTCTCAACACCCTGGATGGCATTCAGAATGGTAGACTGCCCAACAGTGAGTGATCTCAGGAGGTCAATAGCCTCCTCACTGAGGGCAGCAAGGCTGACTGGGGTAGGGCCTGAGGTGCCTGGGGCGAAGGAGATACCCACCCTCCTGGGTGAGCGGGCATGTGTCACACGCTGAGGGGCTGCTGGGAGTGCGGTGCTGGTGAGGGGGGGCAGCTGTACCTGTTGATGCTGTGGGCACAGAGGGGCCCGTCACTGCAAGGGAGCTCCCATCAGAGGAGGAGTTGCTGTCGCTGGTCTCTGCTCCTGTCCCCGCCGTGGAGCTCCCCTCGCCCTCCGTCCCACTGGTGGCTTCAGACTCCGTTGTTTCACCCCCCAGGGCCAAGTGGGATGCAGCTCCCTCCTGATCCGGTGCCAATGCTGCTCTGCCTGATGATGCTATTGCACACAAGAACAGGGAGACCACAAAAAGTGGGGGGAAGAAAGACATGTTCAGTGCATGCAACACCACTACCGTTGGCGGACACAACAGACACAGCAGACCTCTGCACTACGCCATGCACTTATAGTTCCTAGATTAATCACATGGCCATGGGGTAGAAGGCCTAAGCCCGATTGCTGCACACCTGGAAGTCACAGGAGACGGACTAGGTGTAGATGGCACTAACCACTAGTGGGGTTGGGGTGCCATATAGCCTGCCTCACAAGGGACCTTGCCTACCAAGCTTACCCTGGCCTAGGGGAACCCATTGCCCACCTCCCCCACCCAGACACCTCCACTGCGCGCAGAATCAGCTAAATGAGAGTGTACTCACCCCCTTGTGGCTGCTGTGATGCCCTCAAGCGCCCATCCAACTCCGGATTCACCACCCCCAGGATCCGGAACATCAGGGGGGTCATGGTGCGACGGGCACCCCTCCCACGTTGGGAGGCCATCCCCAGCTGGGCTTCTGCCGTCTTCTTGCTCCAACGGCGCAGGTCCTCCCATCTTTTACGGCAGTGGGTGCTCCGTCTGTGGTGGACCCACAGGGTCCGGACGTCCTTGGCGATGGCACGCCAAATAGCCTTCTTCTTGTGGGCGCTGACCTAGAGGAATGGTACAGGGGGAAAGGAAATTACTTACCCGTCCGGACTGTCATACTCATTGCCCCCCAGTTCCCACCCTTGCCCTGACGCACATGCACTCACCGTCCGCACATGCAGGCCTCAGCCCCCCATGGATCTTCCATCCACACCACTCCAAACAGGCATTGCCCATGCAGCATGCTCACAGTGTACTCACCTGTTTGTTTGGAGGACCGTACAGTTGTGTACTGGGGGAGGACGCCATCCACTAATTTCTCCAACTCCTCCGAAGTGAAGGCAGGGGCCCTTTCCCCAGACACATGAGCCATCGTCACTTCCAGACACAGGTCACAGCAGCCCTTGCAGTGTAGGTCCTCTTCTGTTGAAGGTCAGGTATCAAGTGAGTGAACAGACAGAAAATGGCGGTCACGTCCGCGGCGGTGCGTACCGTCACCGCCGGCGTACATCGTCATTGGCTCCTCGGACCCATAGGGTCCAATGTTAACCAATGCGAATTGCGCTGCAGTCTTCGACCGCCCACTGCGACGTTGTACAATGCCAGCACAGTTACCTCATATCCCCTTGTCCCACCTTACAGGTCAGGCAGCCGCCATTTCAGGGGGCCACCTGGCATTAATTATAACTGCGTCACACCAATGTAGGCCTTGAATTCACACAGTTACAGGCACATTGCGGATTAATAAATGTGTGCAAATTACATTTTGTGATTCCTCAGTGTTGGCTGACTCTGCTTGCTGTTCTCCTCCATAGGGCACGTCTGCTGGGGCAGGTGATGAGATGGCGGCATCCTCCGGTGTACAGAACGCTGGTGGACCTGTCGACAATGGAAGAGAGACACATCATAGTCACCTACAGACTTGATCGTGCAACAATCCAGGAACTGTGGGCCCAGTTGGAGCCAGACCTGATGTCAGCTATCCGCCATCCCACAGGGATACCCCCTCTAGTGCAGGTCCTGTCAGTACTCCATTTCCTGGCAAGTGGTTCCTTTCAAACAGCAGTGGCCATTGCATCAGGGATGTCCCAGCCAATGTTCTCTAGCGCAGCTACATCATGTTCCCTGAGGTGGAGGATTTGCCCACAGTGAAAGGTGACTTCTATGCCCTGGGACATATCCCCAACATCATTGGTGCCATTGATGGGACACATGTGGCATTGGTACCCCCGCGCAGGAGTGAACAGGTGAACAGAAACCGGAAGAGCTACCATTCTATGAATGTGAAGATGGTGTGTTTGGCAGACCAGTACATCTCCCATGTGAATGCCAGGTTTCCTGGCTCGGTGCATGACGCTTACATGTTGAGGAATAGCAGCATCCCTTATGTGATGGGGCAACTCCAGAGGCACCGTGTGTGGCTAATAGGTGAGGCCAAGGCTCCAATACAGTTGACATAGGTGTCTGGGTAGGGGGTTGTCCCTAAGGGTTAGTGTGTGTCTAACAGTTGTCCCTCGATATTTGCAGGTGACTCTGTTTACCCCAACCTGTCATGGCTACTGACCCCAGTGAGGAATCCCAGGACAAGGGCAGAGGAACGCTACAATGAGGCACATGGGCGAACTAGGAGGGTGATTGAATGAACCTTCGGCCTCCTGAAGGCCAGATTCTGGTGCCTCCATATGACAGGTGGTTCTCTCTACTACTCACCAAAGAAGGTGTGCCAGATCATCGTGGCCTGCTGTATGCTGCACAACCTGGCTTTGTGACGCCAGGTGCCGTTTCTGCAGGAGGATCGGCCAGACAGTGGTCTTGTGGCAGCTGTGGAGCCTGTGGACAGTGAAGAAGAGGATAGCAACAACAGAAACAACATAATCATGCAATACTTCCAGTGAGACACAGGTAAGAAGATGTCATTGCCTCCCATATCTCATACTATTATTGGAGCAAGCATAAGTCTGTCTTTTACACTCAGTCTATGGACCCTGACGTGTCACTTTGGCTTTCCATTTCACAGATATGGGTCCCACTTTGTGCCCTCTGCTATATTTCCTCCAGGCCTACAGCTGTGTTACATCGGTATGTGTACAAGTAAATTGACATTGCTATATTCCATGGTTATTGCAATTACACGTTTGTGAAAGCACAGACTGACTCCAGATTGTTTTGTGATTGAAGTGTGTTTATTTCTGTGCAAATAAGTGGAGGGGGTTGTAAAATCGGCAGGGGGGGATGGTGGAGGAATGTCCATGGCAGAGTCCAGTCTACTTGGTTCTCAGGTGCATTGTCCAAAGGGGTATAGGAAGTGGAGCAATGGCAGCTTAGGATGGACAGGGTGACAAAGTGGGACAGAAGGGTGACATTCAGGGGGGTCTCATTTCCTGGTGGGGGTCTTGGCAATGTTCTCTATCTTGTTCCTGGATCTCAGGGACCGTTTGCGGGAGTGGTTCTCCATCTGAAGGGGGTGGGGTGCTGGTGTCGTGTTCCCAGGGCGGTGCCTCCTGTCAACTAGCGCCGGCGGAGGTGGAGGGCTGTTCATCGTCCAGGCTAGTGTCAGGGGCCCCTTGTTGTGCCACAGTGTCCCCCCTGGTGTTGACAAGGTCTTGCAGCACCCCTGCAGTGGTGACCAGGGTGTTGTTAATGGACTTCAGGTCCTCCCTGATCCCCAGATAGTGTTCCTCCTGCAGCTGCTGGGTCTCCTGAAACGTGGCCAGTACCGTTGTCATTGTCTCCTGGGAATGATGGTAAGCTCCCATGATGTTGGAGAGTGCCTTGTGGAGAGTGGGTTCCCTGGGCCTGTCCTCCCCCTGTCGCACGGCAGTCCTCCCAGTTATCCTGTGCCTCTGTCCCCTGAACCGTGTGCCCACTGCCACTGCCCCCAGGTCTCTGATTTTCTTGGGTTGGTTGGTTAGCCTGGGTTCCCTGTAGTGGTGGACACACTGCTGCTTGACGTGTCCTGGGGAAAGAGGGATGGGCCCGCTGGGTGGGTGCTGTGGTGGTGTTTACTGAGGGGGGAGGCTCTGTGGTGGCTTGCGCCAGTGTCAGGGGAACCGACTGTCACGAGGTCCCTGATGGGCCAGGCTGGTCATCTTGATCCAGTTGTGCAGAGCTGCTGTCATCACTGTGGGTCTCTTCTGTGGGGGGACTGGATATGTCTGGTACCTCCTGTCCGGTGACGTTGGGTAGGGGTCCTGCAGGGTTGTAAAAGCATGATTATTGCATCTGTGTGTGCCATCGTGTGCGATGGGTGAGTGACCCTGTACTCCAGTGCTTGCATTCTTAGCTTGCTCCTTGTGTGATATTTGGTTTGGGGTCTGTGTGGGTATCTGTAGTGGACATGCTTTGGTGATGGGTGTTCATGCTTTGGTGTTGCATGCAGGGCTTGGTATTGTGATGGGTGGGTTATGATAGTGGGGCATATGTGAGGTGTTGGAGTGATGGGGTGAGGGTGGGAGTATATGATGGCATGCAGGTAGGGTGAGGGGGATAAGGTGTTAAAGAGTTGACTTAACAGAGTCCAGTCCTCCTGCTACTCCTGCGAGGCCCTCAGGATGCAGTATTGCCAAGACCTGCTCCTCCCATGTTGTTAGTTGTGGGGGAGGAGGTGGGGGTCCACCGCAAGTCCTCTGTACAGCAATCTGGTGTCTGGAGAGCACTGTACGCACCTTCCCCCGTAAGTCGTTCCACCTCTTCCTGATGTCATCCCTAGTTCTTGGATGCTGTCCCACTGCGTTGACCCTGTCGACAATTCTGAGCCATAGCTCAATCTTCCTTGCAATGGAGGTGTGCTGCACCTGTGATCCGAATAGCTGTGGCTCTACCTGGATGATTTCCTCCACCATGACCCTGAGCTCCTCCTCAGAGAACCTGGGGTGTTGTTGAGGTGCCATGAAATGGTGTGGATGATGTGTAAAGTGGTGTGTGTTGTGATGTGTGAGGGGATGTGTTGGTGTGTGTTGTTTGAGGTGCGTGGATGTTGTGTATGTGATGGTGTTGTGTGTCTGTGGATGCTGGTGTTGTTTATGGTGGTGTCTCTCTCTGGCGTGGTTTCAGAATTCTGGTAGTAAGGGTTTGTGGGTGATGTGGGTGATGTGGGTGTGTGTTTTATATTGGATTGGGTGTGTGGGTGTGGTGTGTGTATGTGTGTCAGGTGTGTGTATTTTGATTTGTCCAATGTGGTTGTGTTTTGGAAATGTGTGTGTATTTTGAGCACAGCGGTGTGTACCGCCAATGGAATACCGCGGTTCAAAGACCGCCGGGTTGATTCATGGGTCATGATAGTGTGGGCATATTCCTGTTGGCTTGACGGTGTCGGTTTTGTCATCGCCAGTTTATCACTGACCTTTGGTGTGGCGGACTTGTGTGGGTGTCTGTATTATGGCGGATTCCAAGCTGTGGGTCGTAATAGCTGTAGCGGAATTCCGCGGCTGCAGGGGTATGTTGGTGGTCTTCTGCACGGCGGTAAGCTGGATTTACCGCCAGGGTTGTAATGAGGGCATTTGTTTCTTCTGGTGGTGAGGGTCTGGAGATGGGGTCCCAGACCCCATTCCACTGTTCAGCTTGGGTATTGGGATCCATAGGTCTCCAGGACTCTGAGGAGGGAGTTTAAAGCACTCTCCCTCTCAGAGCTTGAAGTTTAAAGTATTCCTTGCAGTGACCCCCAGGCCCTGGCCCACCCCGTGGGGGTTTCATCAGCTGATCATTAGGAGGGGGATCATATGTCAAATCCTACTCCAGCAGATATCTTGTGCCCAGGTGGCCCTTTTACTGCATTTTGGACTCATTTTCCTCCTGGTAGCAAGCCTTAGCCCAGGTGGGCATCAAGGATTACTCTCCCAATTGTCAATGGCTGCCTCCTCCAGTTTCAGGGGCAGATTTTGCAAACTTTCATGCAGCGCAGCAAACTACCTTTCTGTGCTGCATGAAAGGGCAGGAATGCACCATTTTTTACATTATACAGTGCATTCCTGTACCTAACAGCACAAAAGCAATCTTCAGAGGCATATTCCTCTTTCTATGTGTGTTGCAGAATGAAGCACACTTAGAAATAGTAAACAAAGAGGAGAAATAAAGATATTTCTCCTTGTTGTGTCTCCCCTTGGGACGTATAGCATTTTGACGCATTGCCAGGTTTACCAGTGTTGGTAAATCTGGGAATGCAGAAAAATCCATGGGTTAATGCATGAGAAAAACCATGTTCCACCGATAGGATGCCTCATAGTGGACAGAGTAATGCAACACAATGATTTGTGCTGCATTACGTTACTCTAGATTTCTGGCCTTAGTATTGGTGTCTCCCTTACACCCCCTTACACAATGCAAGGGCGATGCAACTCAATGAGAAATATGCTCCCCAGTGTCCAGCAGAAACACACAGGCAAGAGAGAACTCTCTGTATTGCTCAAGCCATTTTAGGTGGAGGCAGAAAGTTCCAGAAGCAAGGCACCTCTGGCCTCCCCTGGAGTTCCATATCACCACTCTGCCTCTGTCTCATTCTTCCTGCACAGCCTGCTGTGACATTTCAAAACGGTGTCACCCAGGAGTCACTTGTCACATCTGCTATAGGTGCCCCAGCTCTACCCCTCGCTGACATCTCTGCCAAAGCCTTTCCCACCAAATCCTAAAAGTAAGCCCTCTCTTGTGTTGCCTCTAGAGGGCTGGGCTCCCTCCTTTGTTCAAGGGCTGGGAATGCCCCACACCTGGCACAGCGTGACAGCTGAGCGATTCAAGCAGACCCTTCATCTCCACCCCTTTTCTCCTCAGGAGCTGAGACAAGCCCTGTTAATTGTTCCCTTTGCGTGGGGAGATCCTTGTTCCTGCTTCTGGAGAGAAATGTAATTAACGTAGTACAGCACGGTCACAAAAGGCTTGGGCCCTGATCCTGAGCTGAGCCATAGAAATATGACATTCCTGGATGACCTATAAGTTGTACAGATGTCTTCCTGGAACTGCCATATTCTAGTTCAACATATAGATTCAAACCCAGTTCAACATGTCACTGGTCATTGTAGGTCAAAGAGAAGCAAAGCTGCACTGTAAGACAGTCTTTCAGGTAAGAGTATAATGGAGTGTCACTACAGACAAGACAGTAAACCACACTGACCTTCCCTATGAGTAAACTCTACCATTATGAGGTTAGTATCCAACCTTGCAGAGTCCCCTTTGTGACAGGCTACCTGTGCGCAGTTACTAGGTTGTGCAAGACAGAGTCTTCCACACACAGCCCTCATACCTGTGCACATCAATGTGCATAAGTGCTCATGTGAAACAAACCAAGCGGCCCTTTTTATTACTATGTCACAGTGGCCTTATTAAAGTCAGACACTAGCAGTAAACATGTGCAGTCCATTTACTGTGAGCTTATTGTGGGTGAGTCACCACTAATGAGTCTCACCCACAGTAAAAGGTAGGAAAGCAGGTGATAAAAAAGTGAATATTCCAGGCAGATTAGATGGGTAGAACCCATCATTTTACAGGAAGGTTGTGCCAGGTATTGGTGCTGATGTAGCTAAAAGAGCATCCTTGCGTGCCAACGCAGTTTTGCGTCAAAAAAATTAGCGCCGGCTAACGCCATTCTGAAGCGCCATGCGGGCGCCGTATTTATTCAATGACGTTAGCCGGCGTCAGCCGCCGGCGCTGTCTGGTGTGCGTTAAAAAAAACGACGTACACCAGGCAGCGCCGGCGTAGGGGGAAAATGGCGTATGGGCGTCCACAAATGGTGCAAGTCAGGCTGAGGCAAAAAAATCGCTACAACCCGATTTGCGCCATTTTTTTACGACGCCCATCCCCCATTGAAATGACTCCTGTCTTAGCAAAGACAGGAGTCATGCCCCCTTGCCCAATGGCCATGCCCAGGGGACTTCTGTCCCCTGGGCATGGTCATTGGGCATAGTGGCATGTAGGGGGCCACAAATCAGGCCCCCCTATGCCACAAAAAAAAATAAAAAAAAATACCTACCTGGACTTACCTTAATGTCCATGGGGTGGGTCCCTCCAGCCTTGGGTGTCCTCCTGGGGTGGGCAAGGGTGGCAGGGGGTGTCCCTGGGGGCAGGGGAGGGCACATCTGGGCTCATTCTGAGCCCACAGGTACCTTAACGCCTGCCCTGACCCAGGCGCTAAAATCCGGCGCAAATGCGGGTTTTTTAGACCCGCCCACTCCCAGGCGTCATTTTTGCCCGGGAGTATAAATCCGACGCAATAGCATCGGAGTAATTTTTTAAGACGGGAACGCCTACCTTGCATATCATTAACGCAAGGAAGGTGTTCACGCCAAAAAATGACACTAACTCCATGAACTTTGGCGCTAGACGCGTCTAACGCCAAAGTATAAATATGGAGTTAGTTTTGCGTCGAATTTGCGTCGAAAAAAACGACATAAATTCGGCGCAAACGGAGTATAAATATGCCCCTGTATCTTTACAAGAGAAACAACATTTCTTTGAAAAAGTAATAAAATATTCTTTTACACTAAAGAAAAAATAAATAAATTACTTTAAAAAACACACAAGGTACAGTAGCACTTTATCCTCCACTGTACGTACTAGATATCAATGGTGTACTTGTTTTGAGGATTACACAGCTGCCGTTGATGCAAAACAAATTGGCAATGCTTCACTTTATAGTTGTCTCTGTGATTTATTTGGCCATCCGCATGCAACTGAGTTAGCTGTTTCTCGTTTTGACACTTGGGATGACTACTCCAAAGTTATGGAAGGGTTAATGTGGAATATGTCAGGTACAGTACACAGGAAAGGGCAGACTTGAAGTAGGGTATAAGGTAGCAGATTTGAATCCAGTGCCGGGACCCACGACGAGAGAGGCAACCGATCCAACAGACTCCAAGCAGAGCTCTGCTGGTCATGGAACCAACGTTAATACAAACATTCTACATTCCAAGAATGGGGTTAGTAAGTAAACAAGAAACACTTAAAATGACACTATTATATATAAACATAGACATGCAATAAGTACCATAACACGCATACTACAGTTAATTATGCACTTTACACAGGAGCTGAGCATAGTGAGGGAGAAACATTGTTTTTTCATCCCTCAATAATTGGGCCATAACTCCAACGATAACCCTGCATCTGAGCTACGAATTTTAGCAGTCATTCAATTTGAAGGTTTAATAGACCGGTATCTTTAGGATCAGATTGTTGTGGGAAGCTTTTGCAAGAAGGAAAACGACCAACTGTTGTGCAGTAGAAACTATCACACTTGTTAGGACATCTAGCTTCAAGAGAACTTCATAAAATTTAGGCTAGTGGTGGTTTTCTCCTGTGGGTTTGGTTTAAGTTTACATAGTCCAGAGAAAAAATGAACTTGGAAAAAATGCTAAAATGAACTATTGTTTTAGATGTAATTCTCGCTACCATGGCCAGCGGGTAAAATTGCCTTGCATAGAAAAAGATATGCAAAAAGTGCAGAACAATTTGCCCTGCACCAAGATATGCCTGGTAAGTGAGATAATGGTACAGGTCAGCACTCGGCAGACAGATTTGAAACAGGTTATGGGAAAATGCTAATTGGTCTTAACATTTCAGTTTAACATAGGTGAATATGTGTGTAACAATATTGTTGGAGAAATGCCCTGTGTGTTACAGTTTATTCTGGATTCCCATCACTATAATTTCTGACTGTTTATTTTTTGCTGAAATGGCTGACATAATTTTATTTCTTTCTGACATGAATTCTTGAACGTACAAAGGGACTAGAACTGACATATTAGGATACTTCTGAGAGAAAGTAATGTACAAGGAAAGAGATATTTATGCAAAGGTGCACATGGTCAAAAAGAGGTATTACATTCCTGGTTGTAGAGACTGAAACCGAGATACCTTTGCTATGGTCTTAAAACCCTGCACATCGTATCCAATTTCTCTTTTACCCTGAGAAAATCAAGAGCTCCAGGGCATCCTGGATGTGCACAAAGATGTGTTTGAGAAAAGGTTAGGTTGTGTCAAAGGAATAATACAAGAATATGTTCAAGGAGGCAGCTTTTCCTGTTCACAATAAAGTTTGCAGCGTACATTTGACAATCATGTCCCTTGTACGTATACTCAGTTTTGCAAAGCAATTTCAATCAGGGGAAGAAGAACTTCTAACCACTTACAAATGGTTCCGGGAGTGTCCCCTCTCTCCTCCAGCTTGCGCTCCAGACATCAGTTGGGGGTATTCAAACCCTTTGTGTGAGGCCAGGGGACAGCCTTTACAAATGCAGGTGTGCTGCACCTCCCCTTCTCTCAGCCAAGGAAGACATGCAGTATGTAGATGCACCTCTGTGACACCTCCACCCTCCCTCTGTACAGGCTGTCTGAAAAGTATGCACAAAGTCCAGCTGTCACACTGTCCAGACGTGGATTGGAGTCAAGCTGCAAAACACCAGTCATAAGCACAGGTAAATGCTCACTTTCTAGATGTGGTATTTCTATAATGGTAATAAAAAAATCCACTTACCCTAGTAAGCAACATTTCTCAGTACCATTACAACCATACCAGACATGCCTACGCTACCCCTCATAAATCAGACAATACCCCCTAGACATGAGGCAGGGCATTTCCAATGCAATCCTATGATCAAGGCAGCACTCACAGCAGTGAGAAACCAAATAGGTTATTTGTCACCATCAGGACAGGCCATACAACTAGACACATGTCCTGCCTTATACATACACAGCACTCTGCCTATAGGGCTAGCTAGGGCCTACCTTAGTGGTGACTTACATGTAGTAAAAGGGGAGTTCCGGGCCTGGTAAGTAACTTTAGTTGTGAGGTTCCTGGGGCAGTACACTGCACACGCAGCCCCTGAGCTAGCAGGCCTGAGACAGTTTTGAAAGGCTACTTCTGTGGGTGGCACAAGCAGCCCCTCAGGTCCACCAGTAGCATTTAACTTACAGGCCCTGGGTATAGGAATACCACTGTACAAGGGACTTACAGGTAAATTAAATGTACCAATCAGGTATAAGCCAATCATACTGTGTTTACAAGGGAGGGTGCATGCACTCTAACACTGATTAGCAGTGATAAAGTGAGCAGACTCATAATGTCAGCAAAAGGGTCAGAAAAATTCCGAGGAGGAAAGCAAAAGGTCTGGGGAATGATCCTGTAGAAAGGTCCAAGTCCAACACTGAGGACTAACCCTTAAAACCTTTTCAGGAAGGTTAAATGTGCACTATCTTGCTAAATACCAGTGCTATTGCAATTGGGGTGGTTTTACGTGAAACAATTGCCTCAAAGGAGCATTCTCTGACATTTGCCTGAATGTGTGTGCACAGTGCTTAATTATACTGCACAATTGTTCATCATGAAGCTCTAGCTTGTGTTTTGGCTACAGAACATTTTGTCACATATATTTGGGGCAGGAGATTTGTATTATGCCCTGACCACACACCTCTTCGGTATTTGCTTGCTGAGAAAGGAATACGCATGGCTTCTCCAGCTCTTGTATGCATATTGTCCAAATTACAAGAATATAACTTTGCTTTAGTGCATATTTCGGGTCAGCTTAACTCAAGAGCTGCAAAAAACTAGTACAGCACAATGATGTGGAATATGTGTGTGTCTGATGTGCTTGACTGTGTATCTTTAACAGTGGGATCCTTATGGAATGTTTACTAGATAATAAGTAATTGGCTGAATTAGGGAGTTTGGTGTGAATTGGTGTTTTAGTTAGGATCTGCAAAGGTTCTAAAAATTTCAGGATGATTTAAGTAGTGTAAGGAAGTTGGTTGAAAGAAGAGAAAAGGTGGTGCTTCCTGTTCTAGTGGATGCAAGGTTAATAATTTTGGTGCATGAGGGAATCAGATGGTTGACTGCCACCAGAGACAGGTACTCTGACCTGCAGTTAGTAGCGCTTGCTAGAAACATAGCGTAATGATAATAAGTAAAACAAGACCAGAAAAACAAAAATCCAATCAGTAGAACTGGGGATATTCACATTTAAAGATTTTAGCAAGAAAGGGGAGCCAAGAGGTGTTAAATGCCAACTGTGGATATCTAAACACACCAGACTGGGACAAAGTCACAATTTCCGGCCAAGCACAATGAAGCACCGGCCAGCTGCAGGGACCAGTTAGGTCCTCTGAACAAAGTACCTTAAATCCTGGTTTGCAAAAGTGTTGTGATGATCCACATCAAAGAATTGTCATGCAGCTGAAGAGATGTGTTAGTTCTGCAATTCAGCAAGGCTGCAGTGTGAAGTCATAGAGTCATTGAGGATCCTGTCAATGAGGGCTTGCAATGCGAAGTCCGAAGTTGTTGTCAAGGCTGCTGTTGATGAGGGATGAGAGGGCCTGGGCAGGGGATGCATCATGAAGGCAGTTCTGATTCGGCAATTGGCTGTGATGAGAAGCAGGTCTTTGCTGTAGTTCCAATCCACGCAGTAGCAGCAATGCATTGGTTCTGCTTGGGTTTGTGGCACAGAGCAGAGGATATACATCTGTTCTGCTAGATCTGCAGAGGCATGCAGAGCATCTTAGTCCCACTTCCAAGGGTCCAGGGCTAGGGTGGCACCGCTTGCCAGGATAGACACACAGATTGCAGAGTCTAGGTGCAGATGCAAGGTTGTTGGAAGCCTGTTGTGTTTCTGAGGCTTCAGATCAGGAGGCCAGAAACTAGACCTTGGAGTCACTCTGGAATTCTGAGTTCAAGGAATGCAAGTCCAGTCCTTCTCACCCAGTCAAGAAGGCAGCAGGCAGTGGGTCAGCACAGCAAGATAGCTGTCCAGCAGGACAGAAGTCTAGCAGAGTGGCAATCTTTCAGCAGCACAGCAGTTCTTGTTTCTGGAAGAGTATCCACAGGTCCAGAAGTGTAATAAGTGGTACTGTCTGAGGTCCACTATGTATACCCAGTTTTGCCTTTAAAGTGGGTGGGAAGCTTCTAGAGGTTTCCCCTTCGAAGACCCCAGGCATCCTGCTTCCCCTGTCCTGGCTGCAGACCAACTAAAGGGAATATACAGCCCTATGTGTGGAGGCAGGATACAGCCCATTCAAATGTAAGTGTAAGTGGGGCTGTGCCAAACTTCTCCCTCTAATCCTGCCAGTGGTGGCACATCTAGACACGCCTAAGCTCACTATTGTGTGTGGCTGTCTAGGAGGAATATACAAAGCTTAACTGTCAGCTGAACCTAGTGATGTGACCCAGGTACAGCCTACAGGTACTGGGGGCATATTTAAGAGTCCTAGTACCACCGCAGCGTCACTTTTAGTGATGCTTCAGTGGCGCTATGCACTACACCATATGCACTGCACCGTATTTACAAGGTGGCATTAAGCCACTTTTTGTGGCTTAATGCCACCTTATAAATACTGCCCCTTCACCCAGCACTTTGCGTGGAAGGGGCGTGCAATGGGTGTTGCTGTGGGTGTGCCACAACAACACCCATTGCATTTTGAGCTGCCCCAGTTTTCGTAAACCTGAGGCAGCTCCAAAATCTAACGTGAATGGGTGGCGTTAGCAGGGCACAGCAAAGAGAAATGCTTTCATTTCTCCTTGTTTTTTTCTCTTTCTATGGGTGCTGCATTCAGCATATGTAGGACAATGCACAAAGGGTAGAGGAACAGGGACAACAATTGGGGTTAGTGGCAGCAGAGTGCCAGTGACAGCACAATGATCTTGGGAGGGAGGGAGAAGGGGAGAAGGGACATGGACACAAGGAATGGGGACAGAGGCAACAATGGAAAGTTGTGGCAGCACAGGGACAGTTACAGCAAAATCTCTGTGGGAGATAAGGGGCAGGGCACGTACATAGCACATGGGGGCAGGTATGATGGGTCAGAGGCAGATGCAAGTGGTGGTATGGGGAAACGTAGTACAATAGGAACTGAGTGGAAGGAGATAGAGGCACATAGAGAGAGAACTGGCCGGCAGAGGCAACACCACAGGACAGCGGCAGCACAGGGGCAGTGGCTGCACAACATGCCAGGGATGGAGGTTTAAGGACATGCGCATGGAGAACAAGGGTGCAGAGGGAAAGTGGAACTGGACATGGGTAGCAATGGGTGCTATGGCAGAAATGGGGCAGTGACAGCACAACAGACCAGGGATGGAGGGGGCAGGGCCCAACCACTGAAGATGAGGGAGGGGGAAGGGCAGGGGCAGCAACAGAATACAGGGGCAGTTAGAGGCAATGACAACACAAAGGCTGAAGAAGGAGGCAGTGGCACACACATGGAGAACAAGAGGACAGGGCCAGGGGAGCAACAAAAAGCAGTGGCAGCACAAAGGCAACAGCATCACAATGGACCAGGAGAAAGGGGCAGTCACATGCACATGCAGAATATGAGGGGCTGGGACAGCAACACAGGAATGTGGCAGCACAGGGGCAGTTGCAGCACAACAAACCAGGGAGGGGAGTTCAGGGCCATGCACATAGAGGATAGGGAAGGATAAGAATGAGGGGGGTAGGGATAGAGGTAGCAATGAAGAGCAGGGTTAGCATGGGGCAGTGGCATAACATTAAACAAGTTAAAGAGGCTCAGAGGCAGCATTACAAAGAGCGGACATCAAATATTTAGGGTCTGATTTATATCCTGGTGGAGAGGTTACTTGGTCACAAATGTGGCAGATATCCCATCCACTGCAGTATGATCCTCATCTATAATGGGATCATAATACAGCAAATGGGATATCCGTCATGTTTATAACAGAGTAACCCCCTATGTCAGAAGCTAAATCATGCCCTTAGTTTTTGAAGCTATCCAGCTAACATTTGCATTCTGAAATTGACCAATGTATTAAAAGATGTCGCATAATGTTACAGAATGAAATAAAATAATAATAATTGCTAGCAGCTAAGTTACTCAAAATCTCTGCAGCACACTTTCTACTTTATCAATATTCACACTAGTTTGACCACTTCATCCCAGGAAATGTTGGACACTGTCTCCAGTACTGAAGGTTTAACCTCCAAATATTTGTTTTCAGGTGTTTGTCAAATTAGCTCAGAGGGAAAAAACATGACTATTAGATTCAGACTGCATTAGGCTATAACGTAAATGTATAGGTCTAAAAAATGTGCTCGTAGTGACCTGGAAGAGGGCAGTCTTTGTAGCCAGCAAATGAGGTTTCAAGATTCAGGAGTGATAAAGGCACATAAATCTTCTTAGGTCTGGAAGACTTGGAAACTGTAGAGAATTAGCAGTGGAGATTAACTGCACACAAACAATAGACAGGACAAGAGACCCAGCCCTTCATTCACTAATTTGATGATTAATAAGCACTTCTGAGGCAAAGTGGGCAGAAACAGTATTTAAGTCCTAGTGAATATAGGCCAGACATCTGGAGAAGAACATGGTGGCCATCAGGAAAGCAGGTTGCTAAAGCGCTCATCCTTATAGAATGTACGACTAAAGCTCTTATGGAAGAGCCTGTAAATAGTATTTAGCCTCACTGAGCTAGTGCTATATTATTTTTCTTACTGTCTTCCTCAAGCCAAGCTCTTCATCCTTCTACAGAGTAGCAGAGGCAGGGGTGAATAGCAGAGCTATTATCAACGGTGCTGAGCGCTGGATGCAAGACACTCTAGAGACATGAAAGAGCCACAGGGCTGCTGCATGGGTCCCTATCCGGGAGAAAGAGGCATCAGCACCACATGGAGGGACACTCCTATGTCAGTGGCTGTAAAGGAGCTGGAAAGAGCCTGAGAGACTGAGCCCATACCGGGACATCCTGATCACGAATTGACAACCAGGAGTGAGATGCGTCAAGTGAAGGTAAGGTGCGGAAGGCTGAGGCAGTTGTAGGATTATACAAGCAGGCAAGGAAGCATAAAAGAGGCAATACACTCAAAGACCTCGAGAAGAGAAGGACTGTTCCTAAGGGAAAGTGTAAGAGCTATACTAGCCACCCCAAAAAGCCTTTTCAACATACATCAACAGTCTAGTTAATTAAAGCAGGTCCTGCCACTGAGATTACAATACCCTCAGAAAACCACCATACTTTTTCTTGCATGCCTCCGGTATCTCTAAAAAAGTTGTGTATAATAGCATAAGAAATTGCAAGTAAGAGAAAATAATTGACCGCAAATCACCATTTCATAAAGGTTCTTCTTCGAGGTGCAGCTTAAAATAACAAATCACGGGGGTGTAGCTAGAGAACCAGGGCTAGGCCTGACTGACAAAATTGGAGCAAGAAAGGTCGACAAACAAGAGCACTTTCCAAGGCTAGAGGAAATGGCAAGTGGGATGGGGCTGAGGAGAGTTTGGAGCAAAATATTTCGTACCTTAGAGGGGTTGGCGGGAGAGGAGATAATGAAAAATCCCAAAGTTGAAAAACAACCCTGCAAGCATGCAGATGCCTCACCTAATGAAAGTGCTCAGGCCAATACCATTTCTCCATAGCTCCAGCATCTAGGGAGCAGCTGACTACTACTTGACTTGAGTCAATGATTCTCACACTGTCTGTCAAAATTAAAAATGGTTTTGCTGTCTCGGAAGCAAATCAAAATGAAATACAGAGCTAATGTGGAATTCTTGGCTGCCAGAACTCAGGTTCAAAATCTTGAATGTCCCTGAGGGAGTGGTAGGGGAAGATCTACAAACCTATGTTTTCAAAGTAATAAAGGTAGGAACCCACATTGAAGATATTGCTAAAGATATTCAAAGAATACATAGAGATCACAGATGATTTTGCTGAACTTCAATACATATTCTATGAAAGAAAAGATTTTGCCCACAGTCTGAAACTGAAAACGCTGAGTACTAACAGGTTCTCATTCGAGATCAGATCAGATCTTTCTTCGACAACCCTAAACAGGCAGTGGGAATTGGAAAAGTGAGTGGAGGAGTTAAAAAATTGGGGCTACAGCTCAGGTAAAATTTCCAGCTTTACTCCTGGGTATGCACAACAATAAAATGCATAATGTAAGGGGACCTGGAGAAGCAGACAAACTGTTGGAAGCCAATTTAGTGACTTAGGTAGTGTTTAGTAACAGTTTCAGAGCTGCAGTTTTAGGCATTCCCTTTTCTTTTCCTTTGTACATGCACTTAAGGACAGCACTTTACAGATATTTACTTGAAACATTACCTGGCTGCGTACAAATGGGAGGTGAGAAAGGATCCTACGTTATCTTGCAAACACACATTATTATTCTGCAGGAAACCCATCTGACCAGGGCAGAATGCTTAGAGTTATTTAAGTCTCAAAAATGGGTCCAACAAATGGCATGAACATACCAGAGTATCAGTAATAGAGGGGTGGCCATTTTGGTTAAGAAGCAAGTGAATTAATCTATCACAGGCAGTTTCCCAGATAAATCAGGGTGATGGATCATTACTAACTTGCAATTTTATTATAGGAATTTTATAATTGTGGGATATTATGCTCAGAATTCTCACAGCATTGAGCCTTTTAAGACAATTTTCCTTAATCTGTTAGACTTAATCTTTCCTATTGTGATGACCGGAGATTTTAATGTTGTATTGGACAATTATTTTGGGCAGATCAGCCAAATGTAGGTCAATAGGTTTTCCTAAAACTCAATCTTATCTAAAAAACATAACTGGTCAAATAGAACTTTGTGATATTTGGAGGTAAATGGCAGGGTTAACAAAGGCTTACCTTTTTCATAATAAAAAATATGGTCACTTTTCCAGGATATTCAGGAAGTAACCTACTTAGCATCCCACTTGTCTGATCATTCTGCCATACTATTGAAATTCAAGCCGATTTTCAAGGTTGAGATACGAAGATGGACCATAGACCATACCACGTTATTAGATAACAACCTGTTCAACAACCTTCATGTGGAGATGGAGAAATTCTTCAAGTCTAATATTGGAACTATCCCTTTGATAGTGGTATGGGATTCACTTAAGCCTTTTCTAAGGGGGTAGACCATTAGTTTTAGGAATAAAATGTATAAAAACAAGATCAGGAACTTGGATTCCAAAGTGACCAAATTTGAAGGGGTTTTAAATCAAACACTAAGTAGGCCTCAGCCCTAGAAAATATGCAAAGTTTGTTTAGTGAGCAGTTGGCAGCACTACTGGAGGCCAGAGTGAAGAAGAGATGGTAGCGAGTAAGCTAGCACCTTTTAAATTCAATAGGGGTAGAATGCAGGGAAGCTACTGGCTTGGAAGATCAAATCAGGTCAAAAAAAGGAATGCGATTAAAAGAATAAAATGTGGTGTGACAAATTGAAAGTTGACTAGTTGTTTTGATAGAGAGAGAGCTTTCCAGGGGTTCTTTGAAAATGTTTATACCGAGGACTTGGAGATAATCAACTGATAGGTATGTATCCTCTATCCACTTTGCCAGCGAATGACCAGCCTGTCTTGAACACCTGCATTACCCAGATAGTGGTAAGGCGGCCATTAGTTCAAATAAAGGGGGTAAAGCTGTGGGCCCCGATGGTCTGCCAGTGGAGCTGTAAAAGGGCCCTAGTTGATTCGATTCTGCCATTTATGACCACAATATTTGGGGAGATCTGTGAGGAAGGGATTCAGTTGCCTCAGTCCTCGATAGAGACATGTTAATCCTGAAACCAGGAAAAAAGCCTACTAGATCTGAATCCTACAGGTACATCTCTCTCCCAAACAGTGACTATAAAATATTTGCAAAGTGTTAGAAATGGGGTGTTTGGTTGACATTCAGGTTACCCCCTGTTCAAGCAAGGACCCTCACCCTAGTCAGGGAAAAAGAGAATCACCCTCAGCTAACCCTTGCTTACCCCCTTGGTAGCTTGGCAGAGCAGTAGGCTTAGCTTCAGAGTGCTAGGTGTAAAGTATTTGTACCAACACACACAGTAACTTAATGAAAACACTACAAAATGAAATATTTCTCTAAACAAAACAAAACCAAAATGACAAACATCAGACATACACAAGTCAAGTTATGAATTTTTAAAGATTAAACTCAAAAATAGTGCTTAGAAACACAAAATGCTTCGATGAGTTGTTAACACAGCGTCATGACGGAGTCGTTCCCAACAAGCCGACACCAGCGGCGCCAGACACGAGTCGTGTAGACCCCTAAGTACAGTGCCTTTGGTGAAGAGTGAAAACAAGTCGATGTGCGAAGTCGGGGATCGCGGCGCCTGTGCGAAACTTTGAACCCGTGCACTTTGAGCGGCGTCGGTCACGACGCGGTGCGGCGACTTCCACAGAGTTCAGCAGGGCTGCAGCGGCGTCGGGCCTGTGAAGGTCGTCATGTGCCAGTGAAGAGCACGGAGTCAGTTGCAGGCGGCGTCACCGGATTCAGCAGCGGCGTTGGTCCGAAGTCGTCCGAAGATGATTTCCTTCGATTTCCACCAGCTTTCCTTTCAAGGGCCCAGGGCCTTGATAGGGCACCACTTGTCAGAGCAGGAGTCTCTGCAGAGACTCCAGGTGCTGGCAGAGAGAAGTCTTTGCTGTACCTGAGACTTCAAACAACAGGAAGCAAGCTCTAAATCAAGCACTTGGAGTTTTCTTCACAGGATGGAAGGCACACAAATTCCGGTCTTTGCCCTCTTACTCTGGCAGATGCAGCAGCTGCAGGATAGCTCTACAAAGCACAGTCACAGGCAGGGCAGCTCTTCTTCCTCAGCTCTTCAGCTCTTCTCCAGGCAGAGGTTCCTCTTGTTTCCAGAAGTGTTTCTAAAGTCTATGGTTTTGGGTGCCATTCTTATATCCAGTTTCTGCTTTGAAGTATTCCTGCTTCAAAGCAAAGTCTCTTTGGGATGTGAAATCCTGCATTGCCCAGGCCAGGCCCCAGACATTCACCAGGGGGTTGGAGATTGCATTGTGTGAGGGCAGGCACAGCCCTTTCAGCGGTGAGTGACCATTCCTTCCCCTCCCTCCTAGCACAGATGGCTCATCAGGATATGCAGGCTACACCCCAGCTCCCTTTGTGTCACTGTCTAGTGTGAGCCGCAACCAGCCCAACTGTCAAACTGACCCAGACAGGGAATCAACAAACAGGCAGAGTTACAGAAATGGTATAAGCAAGAAGAATGCTCACTTTCTAAAAGTGGCATTTTCAAACGCACAATCTTAAAATCAACTTTACTAAAAGATGTATTTTTAAATTGTGAGCTCAGAGACCCCGAACTCCACATGTCCATCCGCTCCCAAAGGGTATCTACACTTTAATCAGATTTAAAGGTAGCCCCCATGTTAACCTATGAGAGGGATAGGCCTTGCAACAGTGAAAAACGAATTTAGCAATATTTCACTGTCAGGACATATAAGACACATTACTATATGTCCTACCTTAACCATACACTGCACCCTGCCCTTGGGGCTACCTAGGCCCTACCTTAGGGGTGCCTTTCTTGTAAGGAAAGGGAAGGTTTAGGCCTGGCAAGTGGGTACACTTGCCAAGTCGAATTTACAGTTAAAACTGCATACACAGACAGGTCTGAGACATGATTACAGAGCTACTTAGGTGGGTGGCACAACCAGTGCTGCAGGCCCACTAGTAGCATTTGACTTACAGGCCCTGACACCTCTAGTGCATTTTACTAGGGACTTACTAGTAAACCAGATATGCCAATCATGGATAAGCCAATTACATTCAAATTTTGTAAAGGAGCACTTGCACTTTAGCACTGGTTAGCAGTGGTAAAGTGCCCAGAGTAATAAAAACAGCAAAATCAGAGTCCTGCACACATCAACAACCTGGGGAACAGAGGCAAAAATTTAAGGTAGACCACACCAAGGATGAAAAGTCTAACACAAAGGTTTTGGCAAGGAGACTGTGTGTAGTAGTTAACAGGTTGATGCACTATGATCAGAAGGGTTTTGCAAGGGGAAGATATGTATACAAATTAACATATGGCCTTGTTGGCTCAACTGATGGCCCTTAACATTGCACTAGCAGTCCTAACCCTAGACACCACAAACGTTTTTAATAATGTAAACTGGACGTATTTGGCTACCATTTTAAAACACTATAATGTAAATAAACATTTTTGTAGAGCTGTGCAATTGATTTACAAAGATTTCTCAGCAAGGGTTTTAGTGAATGGAAGTGTAACTACAGATTTCAAAATAGAGACACAAGACAAGGGTGCCCACTCACCCCCTTGCTATTTAATCTTTATATCGGGCCCCTAGCAGGCAGGATCAGGAAAGATACTTCCATGATCCTTTTCACTTGCAATATGGGCTAGACATCTGGAAATGGGTTGCTGCTTCTTGTGGGTTTCCCCCATGTTATAGTTCATACCAAGCTTTTGCACTATCCTCCCATATTTGTTCTTTCTCCCTTTCCATTCCCCCACTGTTAGGGCCGCTCTCATTGCTTCTCTAGACAGTTTATATTTGGTTGTGCATGCTACCTTTGATGATCCTGCTTACTACCTGTGTCAATAGTGACTGTTTTGCCAGCCTTTATGTCATCCCGGGGTCTTTGGCTTGTACCCTATCCAGCCAGGAGCCCATTACAGCAACATCAGCCCCTAAGACTATTAAGTCTGATGCTACATCTGAATAGGCATGCTAACTCCTGTTAGTACTTTGAGGAAGACATCAAAAAGTAGTGCAACACAGTGGAGATACCAATGTTGCTGTACTCCATTATACTAGTGGAAAGAGCAATGCCAAATCATATCTACTAAAATACGCTTTAGCAGATTTCTTGCAGACCACTGCGATTCAAACATGATTCATCCTGGCACACACCTTTGCTCTGAAGTTCATTTAAGCATCTAGGTCAACATTTAAGACAATATAAATGTGTGAAATATTGTTATACCTGGCATCCTTGGCATGGTATTTGCATAGACAATTTACATTCATTCCCTGATTTTTGCTGAACTTGCTTTTGTTGGCATTGGGATTCTGTACATTCCTCCCTGCGACCAATAGCAAAGCCCTTGTGCCCTTTGCACACTTCCCCACTGCTGACCTGCGGCAAAATGCTTGTGCCCTCTTCTTTAAACATGGTAAAATTTACTTATATCTGATTTCGTTATTTAGTTACCTTGTAAGTTCCTACTATATGGTACTACATGTGCAAGGGCCTGTAAACTAAATACTAGAAGTAGGCAGCAGCACTTATTGGACCTCTCTCCTGTAGACTAGCATTTGGTTACCTTGGTAAACTTAACAAGTGTTAGCAGTGCAAAATATAGTTTGGGACCAGATAGAGAATTGCTATTTACATACAAATTAATTTTGATTTCAAATATTCTTTAATGGTAGAGTTAGATTTTAAGTATTATTCTGAAAATGTCACTTTTAGAAAGATGGCATTATTTGGTCTAAACCAAATGTGCCTTTCTGATGTCACGTAGGCTCTCATTATTCTAATGAGACTACTGGATTTTTTGAGCGGCAGAATCGCCAGCGGTGTGGGAGACTAAGGGGGTTATTCTAACTTTGGAGGAGTGTTAATCCGTCCCAAAAGTGACGGTAAAGTGACGGATATACCACCAGCCGTATTACGAGTTCCATAGGATATAATGGACTCGTAATACGGCTGGTGGTAAATCTGTCACTTTTCCGTCACTTTTGGGACGGATTAACACCTCCTCCAAAGTTAGAATAACCCCCTAAGTCTAACCCACTGCGGGTGACACCTGTCGCTTCAGTCCGTGTTTGCTCCGGCTAACTAGCAGTGCCTCATCTCTACCCAAGGATAGGGATGATTGGGCAGCCAAGCGCATGACATACTTGGCTTTTCAGGGAAGTCGTGGTCACTCAGGTCTCATCCGTTTCAATCATTAACAATGTGGTCTCATATATAAATGACAAACAGAGGCAGTATATGTTTCAATAATAAATTTAATAAAACAACTAAATCTTAGATAGCAAAGCGTGAGCTGCAATAACCAGGACGTCACAACATCACAGTATTAAAATTGTGACAAGAAGAGTGAAGCATAAAAACAACGCTATCATTATTGTCACTATATTCAATGGACTAATTCCTACCTAGGCTATGATAGAGCACAGCATGTTAAGCTCTAATTCTGCCATTCAGGTTCCGCTGGGAAGACATCAACCCCCATTCCTGAGCAAAGGCCTGCCGTCTGCGTTAACATCTATAGCGAAGCATTCAGCAATCAGCATACAGTTGTGGTTCACTGGCTGGAATCTCCCTCTAACGTGTAAGGGACAAGGAAGTGTTGTCATAATATCACAGCTGATGTTCTGAGAAAATGTCCCTACGTAAGATGTGTGTTTTCTACAAATGTTGGGACTAAACTTCTACCACATTCACCGGCAATGTACCGTGCTGCAGCCTTGGAAGAAGCACAGAGTGATCAAGTATGTCTTGTTTGAGAACAAAGGGGGTCATTACAACCCTGGCGGATGGCGAAGAACCGGCGGTAAGACCACCAACAGTCTGGCGGTCTTACCTTGGTGTATTATGACCATGGCGGTTACCGCCATGGTCATCCGCCGGTTCTCCGTCCCGCCCGCCAGGGCGGAGACGACCGCCGGGCTGGAGACCTGGGTCTCCAGCCCGGTGGCCGTCACTATACCGCCGGCGGTATTTGGACCCGGCTTACCGCCATGGATTTCCTGCGGTTTGAACCGCATTGAAATCCATGGCGGTAAGCACTATCAGTGCCAGGGAATTCCTTCCCTGGCACTGATAGGGGTCTCCCCCGCCCCCCACCCCCACCTCGACTACCTCCCCTACACCCCTCACCACCGCTGCCACCCCCCAAAGGTGGCAGGGCCCCCTCCCCACCCCGACCCCCAACATAACATTACTCACACACCCGACATGCATGCAGGCACCACCAACACTAACACGCACACACCCCGACATACATGCCTACATCCACACACAGAGTCAGACACGCACACCCACATGCAAACATACACGCCCACATCCATGCAGACACACCCACAGCCATACACGCACTCATTCCCATCCACACAACACCCCCGCAAGCAGACACGCACTCACATCCCCCTCTACATACACACACGCACACCCCCATCCACGCACACTACACCCAACACCCCCCCACCCCCTCCCCTAATGGACAATCGTCTTACCTGGTCCGTCGATCCTCCGGGAGGGGACGGGAGCCATGGTGGCAGCTCCACCGACACCACACCGCCAACAGAACACCGCCACGGCGAATCACAGGACGTGATTCACTGGGCGGTGTTCTGTTGGCGTGGCGGTGGAGGTGGAGCAACCTCCACTTCCCCGCCGCCCGCAAGTATGGCTGTTGGCGGCCCTCCGTCAGAATAACGACAGAGAGCAGCCAACAGTCATAATAAGCCGAGCGGCAAACCGCCTGCACAGGCGGTCTTCCGCACGGCGGTCCCTCAGCGGTCTTGCAAAAAGACCGCCGAGATCGTAATGACCCCCAAAGTGCTGGCCTAGGCAAAAACAGTGAGATAAACGGAAAATAAAACAAGACCGTAAAAATGGTTATTGTAACAATAATAAGATGAAGCTGAATAAAATATATCTAGGTTAAAGTGCACAGTGGCCTAGTGTGTTAAAATAACTTTCATGGAGCTATAACTAAAATGTCTACACAACACCCTCCCCTTGTCGGTTGAAGGTGGTTCAAAGCCTAAAGACATATAGAATTGTCACTAAAAAGCTGAACCTGAGATATATATATAAAAGCAATGTCAATGATGACAAGTCGAAGAGACACGTGAGCATGTAAAGGGACAATTTAAATTATAAACATAAGCATGTGACATAAAACCAATTTTCAGAAGGCAAAGTCAATTTTAAAATGTTCCATTCGATTCTGGGACCATAGAGGACAGGAGATCTTCCACTTCAGCCGATGTTAAAGTCGGAAAGTCATCGCTAAGAAGGATCAAGGAGTGTTCCGTAGCCTCAGCCTCAGCCGAGGTGGCATTCCATGCTCTGCCCAGTGATGATTCGTGAGCTACATCCCACAGGAAGAGCAACTCATAAGTAGCTTCTCGTAGCAAGCGCAATCTCAATGCGCATGCCCGGTAATGAGCCCTCAGTGAGAACATCAACAGATCTGCGTCCATTGTAGGCAAGCGCTGCTTTGAAAGACAGACTTCAAGGGCGTGTTCGAAAGAGCACCAGAGGCACTGAAATATGGGCTGCACACAATACAAAACCTGTCTGAATGACAAAGACCATCCACACTCAAATTGCTCCAGGAGTGTTGCTCCAAAATACTGCATCATGCGTTCACGAGAAGATTGAGTGGGTTGCTGATAGTATTAAACCAAATATTGAGGAGAAGGCGTGATTGAAACCAGAACCAACAGCTTTCAAAAAATTTGCGATTCCAGTTGTACTGGACGTATTAAATATTCGTCCCACGAGTTTACCAAAGTGTTTCAGAAATTTTGTATTTAAAAGGGACTGTATTTCTGCTGACGACCTTGCCACCTGAAGTGCGTAGGTCTCGGGTGCAGTTATAAGGGCCACATTATTTTGAAACAATAAAGCCTTGAGTCTGCTCAACTTGTCAAAATTCACATTTGAAGTACCAATGTGAGGCCAAATGTCAGCTACCTTTTTAATTTTAGGGGGGGTGTGGAGTATGTTCCCACAGCATGTAACGATCTTAGAGACCAAAACAACGTAAACTATTCCGACTCGCATACCACAACAGCCTTCACCATTGAGGAGGACGTGGCTGCTGTTTGAAAGCACCTGAAACATAGGTCTAATCAAGGGAATTGGAACCCCCTTCAGATAACAAGCTAAATTTGCTGCAGAAGCATTACACGCCCCATGCAAGGACAGCTGTTTACAAATGATCGAATGGCTGACTGAAGTCTCGCATTCACTACCACTAAGAAAGACTTTGTTCATGCCACTGAAACATTTGTATGAGAAAGGAAGCTCCAATACCTCATGGATGTAACTATCTCCCAGCCTTTCATATCTGCCTACCGGAATGTGTTTTAAACAGGAGGTGAACTGAAGTGTAGAAATAGGCAGATTGATGACCCCGTGTATTAGCCACTCAGCAGATGGTATTTCGGCCACAGTAAAAGTCAACTTTTCTAATTTCGCAATATTAAGCATGACATAAGTTGCTTCTTTTTTAGCCATTAGTTGTTGTTGTCGTATTAAATTAAAGGAAGAACATCTCACCCTCACGCTGACATGCTGCCATGGAACGCGACCCGCTTTCAATGTTTGAAGTGTCCAACCCAACTGTATAATGGACCTTAGCTGACTTTGTCCATGATGTAAGGAAGACATATCTGTTTGTACGATGTCTATAGCAGAAGAAATAATGTTATTTAAAGTATATTAAAGATATTAATCCCATTATCCACAACAGCTAATGTCCTTTTCAGATTTTCCTGGTCTATTTGCCTTAATCAGGCTGCTGCTTCTTGTTGGGAAAGATTCCAAATTTAATTATATACTTCATATAAGAAACGCTTCCTACGGTGTTTGCTTGGGCCTAACAGGAAGTCCTGTAAATCAGTGTTATTAGACAGGAGACCGAGGTGTTCTCTAACAGCATCTAGTGAGGAAGTTCTTAACCATTGCTGTCATAATTTCCCTACACTATATGCTGTAACTATACCTGCATGTTCGGATGATACATAGCAAGGGTTCGCCCTACTAGTTCTAAAACTCCCCGAGGAGTTAATGAAACATTGATGACACCCATTGATATCTATTGGCCACAATAACCACCTGCCAGGACGTGTCAGTGAAACATTAAATGTACCATTCTGGACCCATTCATCAAACTGATCTTCGATTGCATTTGTATATTTTTGTCATTTATAAAACTTTGCAGGGGCCGGTATACTAGGCATGTTTAATTTCTTAATTTTAGCCAAGCCTAAACAAATTGTTTGTTGTACTGTTTCATTTAAAAATATCATTTGTATAGGTATGAGGCATGCTCCAAATAAAGCTTCTTTTCCCTTAATTTGCCAATGTCTAGTTCCCCATACACTTTTCAGATCAATTGAATTCAGCCAATATTCATAGACTTCTATAGACAACCGGGAAACAAAGGATTCCAAATATATACATTTAGTATCTGTCAATAGCATATGTATATCAGTAGTAGGTGGTACTTAATATAACTTAGCATTTTTTACATTGTGCCCAGAAAAATATGTAAACTTTTCAGAATATGTTTTGGAACTCCCTTGTGGTGGAGTCAGACAATGTTCCCATTGTGTACAATTAAAAACAGTTTTGGGGCTGCTCGCTCTATGTATGAAATGGTGCCCATAATAATTATAGCAAAACATATCACCATAATTCTCTTTAGATTGATAAACATCTTCGTTTTCAGATGCAGTATAGTACTGCAATTCAGTCATCATAGTCAACTGTTTTCACATCCCAATCATCAGAAACAATGGCTGGTATTATAATATTGTTCATTGATAATTTGAACACATATGGGGGGTTATTCTAACTTTGGAGGAGTGTTAATCCGTCCCAAAAGTGACGGTAAAGTGACAGATATACCACCAGCCGTATTACGAGTTCCATAGGATATAATGGACTCGTAATACGGCTGGTGGTAAATCCGTCACTTTTCCGTCACTTTTGGGACGGATTAGCACCTCCTCCAAAGTTAGAATAACCCCCATGGTTTTTTAATTACTTTTTTAATTACTTCCGTATTACCATATATATCAAATATCACTTTGTCCCAAACAATCCCATCAGGAATTGGTACTGCGGAAATGTTCACAAATGATACATCTCTTTGGACCTTATGTGAGGAAAAATCTGGTTTTAAGACCTCCTCCACCAATCCAACTGTTGATTTTTCAGGGAGAAAATGACCATGTATTTACATGAAAAAAGTGATAACAAAACCAATCCAAAGTAGGAAAGCTAGGACAGTCAAATAAAGTCATAGATAGTTCCATGGAAAAATAAAATATATTTTTTAAGCCAGTTCATTAGCTTACGTGTTTTTGACAATTCAGGTGTCGAACAGGCGAATGAGTCTGAGACGTCATCATTGACGTCGGCAAAATATCCAGAAGCAGTATGTGCAAAGGCTGGAGCCATGGTCATTGGTGGAGTTGGTGTTTCCCTTAGTGGCACACAATAGATAGCACCATCCGTTTGTGTTGGACTTGAGTCAGATCGGTCAATTATTTCTGTATTGTTCGATGTTAGTGGAACCAATGCAAGATCATCTTCCACCCTCTCCAAGCTCGAAAAGGTGTCAGTGTTGGTATAAACAACTTGTAGAGAGACTTCTTGACCAGTAGTGAGAGGGATTCGGGAACTACTGGATGTTCCTCTTGGTCTGCTGTGCAGGATCGGTGACATGGTGTAGTTTGACATTGTCGATGGAGACAAAATGATTGTCTTTGGCACCTGCCAACGGTGGGAGAATTACAGTTCTGGTACTGTATATTCCCAAGACTGGGACTGGTGCTCGATAGGAAGGGCCAAATTCCTTTTTCACAGCAACCTTTTCACGTACAAGATCCCCAACTCTGGGAATCCAGCCGGTAGACGTTACATGCACATTCTTGATTCCTGTGAAGGCAGCACTGATAGAAGAATTATCATCACAGAACTGTTGCAATTCCTGTAAGACAGTGACACATTCATTTATGTCAAAAGGTGTTTCTGCTGCCTCCACGCCAGGACCATCAAGATCCATAACATACATTTGGGTTCCGAACAGATACTCATATGAAGTACGACCCCCCCAGTGACCTTCTAGGCAGATTATTAAGTGCTCCCTGATCTCCATATAGGTGATTAAGCCAACTACGACCCTTACCTAAGACTCGGGCGGTTAAGGATTGCTTTATATCACTTTTTAATCGCTCCACAACACTATTTCCCTCGGGATGAAATGGAGACGAGTACTGGAGTTGGACTCCCAACAAAGCCATGGCATCCCTGAATGCCCTTGAGGCGAAAGCTAGGCCCCGGTCAGAATGGAAAGCCGCAACCACATATGTACCAATAAAGACTCACAAATCTTTAATAAAGGTCCGAGCGTCAGCCGAGCGTTTATGGCCACACCCATAAAAATCTAGAGCATGAACCAACAGCGACTAATATATACTTGAATGCACTACCCAGTGTTAGGGGACTGCAATGGTCCAAATACAAACATTGGAATGGTTTGTTGGAAATCAAGAGGGGTGTCCGTGGCAGGCGTTTGGCAGTGGAAACTTTAATTTGTTGGCAGATGTCACAGCAAAGGACATACTGCTTAGTCTCTTTGTGGAGACCTAGTCACCAATAACGGGCTTGTAAGATTGAAATTGTAGCCGCAACACCAGCATGGGAAGATGCCACCCCCTCATGCGCTGTTTTAATCAACCCTGGTCTTATATCTTTGTTGGGAATATGTCTCTTTCAGATCTGCTACTTTCCCCCAACAGAAGTCTGTGTTTAATGGTGTTGCCTTTGGAATCAATGAACCTATTCTGGCACCAGTAATGCAGATATTCATTGAAGGACTGGACACAGTCAACATCAGGGCAGTGCGCACTCTACGGGCGACTAGAATGCAAAAACCCAGCACTCTCAAGATAACGTAATTCATGCGTTGTGCTGATATGCTGTTGTTTAACCTTTTGCATTGCAGAGTTTAATCCTGAAGACTTATGTTCAAGGTGCATATAAATACTGTTCATTTGCAATGTACTGCTGCAGGCTTTCAGAGTGTGTCAGGGTGTGGTCCCTTTCCAGGGCCTTCTAGAAGCTTTCCCTGCAGCATGCCTGGGTGTGGTTTGTGGGCTGGGCCAAGACTCTATATAAGGGAGCCAGCCCATCTCCACGTGCTCACTATTCAGAGGTCCTGGTGCAGAGCAGCAGCAACTTCCTGAGCTCCTGTTCCGGAGGCCTACTTTGATCTTCCAGGCCTTGCCCTTTCACTTTGTCAGTGATTCTTGATCAGGGCGGTAAGACAGAGGTCGGGCTGGGCCCCCGAACCCGTTCTCGAAGGCTTACGAATTCTTGGGCCTAATTTGCATGATAAAACAATTTTGCTCTTGTGCGTGTGAATGTGCGTTTGATGTTTTATGGCATTTACATGCTGACATTCGAATCGGCAAGATGCGCAATTCTTTCCTCGTGTACAAATCTTGATATTCATTGTGTGCTACCATTTCATGGCATTTACAAGGTAGCATTCGAATCGGCAAGACGCGCAATTAATTTCTTCAGCTTAATTCATGTTATTCATTGTACGCTACCATTTCATGGCATTCACATGGTGGCATCCAAATCGGCAAGACGCGCAATTCATTTCCTGTGCTTAATTCATGTCATTCATTGTACGCTACCATTTCTTAGCATTCACATGGTGGCACTCGAATCGTCAAGATGCGCAATTCATTTCTTGTGCTTAATTCATGATATTGAGTGTGCGCTACCATTTCTTGGCATTCACATGGTGGCCTTCGAATCGGCAAGACACGCGATTCATTTCTTGTGATTATTTCATGATATTCAGTGTGCTACCATTTCTTGGCATTCACATGGGGGCCTTCGAATCGGCAAGATGCGTGATTCATTTCTTGTGTTTTAATTCATGAATATTCAGTGTGCGCTACCATTCCATGGCATTAGCAAGGTAGTATTCGAATCGGCAAAAACGCGCAATTCATTTCTCAATTCATGATATTCATTGTGTGTTACCATTTCATGGCATTTACGTGGTGACATTTCGAATCGGCAATACGCGCGATTCATTTCTGGTGCTAAACTCATGTTACTTATTGTGCGCTACCATTTAGTGACATTCACATGGTGGTATTCGAATCAGCAAGACGCGCGATTCATTTCTTGTGCTTAAATCACGATGTTCATTGTGTGCTACCACTTCATGGCATTTACTTGGTGGCCTTCGAATCGGCAAGACGCGCAATTCATTTCTTGTGTCTAACTCATGTTATTCATTGTGCGCAACCATTTATGGGATTTACAAACCATTGTGGAAAATCCGCAATGTGCACAATTCATGTTCCTGCATTTTAAGAAAACTAAAGTGTTAGAATTCTAGATATTATATTGTATGTGCATAATAAGTCCCTTAAGTACAATTCCTATGGTGTTATAGAAATCATTCCGATTATTTCCTGGTTCTCATGCAAAAGACTATGCTTGAATTTGAAAACGTAATTCTAAATGGTTCTAATGTTTTCTAATCCATGTATAACATTTCATTGAGAGGTTCATTGGAAAGTTGTATTAATCCTTCTTGATTCCTTTACAGGTATCCAGACATCTTGAGGCCTAGTTATTTAGTTCATGCTTAAGTAATCCATGTTTCTAGTATAACAATGTTTTAGAATCATAGGGGGTCATTACGACCCTGGCGGCCGGCTGTATGTTGGCGGTAACACCGCCAACAGGCTGGCGGTGTTCCGCCAGCAATTATGACTGTGGCGGATTTGCCACGCCCATACCGCCGGCCCCTCCACCTGCAAAATAAATGCTACTATGCCTTAAATGCTACAAATGGGATTGCAGCACTGCTGATTGTGCGTCCACTTAAGTATGCATCTATATAGGTCTCAGACCTGCCATTGAAGAGCCCATGTGTGCAGTTCTAAACTGCTATTTTGACCTGGCAAAGTAATCCTTTAGCCAGCCCAAACATTCTTTTTAAATACAAATATGCCACCCTTAAGGTAGGCCCTGGACAGCCCTAAATGGCAGAGTACAGTGTATTTAAAAAGCCAGACATGTACCTTTACATTTCTTAGTAGTGAAAAACTCTTACATTTATTTTCAGTACTGTGAGGCCTATCTCTTCCATTGAATGACACTGGAGCTGCCTTATTACATTGTAATTTCCAAATGGGAAGAGATAACTGGTTCATTTATAGTGTCCTTGGAATCCTAATTTAAAATCATAATTTATGGTGATGTCAGATTTTAAATTACATTTCTGAAAATGCTACTTGTCTAAGTGGCATTTTCTTGCCTTAGCCATTGAGGGCCAGATGTATCAAACATTTTTTGCAATCGCAAACATGCATTTTGGTATGTATCAAGTCCAATTAGTGATTTGGTAATTTGTTACCGAATCGCAAATTGGATTTGCGACTACATACCGATTCAGTATTAGGAAGGGGCATGTCAAGTGCATCCCCTCCTAATACTGAATCGCACATTTATTTATGATTGTTTTGTGACTGTGTTTGCAGTCGCAAAACAATCACAGTTACCACCAATTATTGATTGTAAGGTAACCCATTCGCAAAGGGGAAGGGGGTCCACTTTGTGAATGCATGCAAAAATATTTTTTAAGAGCAGTCAGTGGTCCCACTCAATTGTGTTTTCCTTTAAGTAAAACGGGCTGTATTTAAAAAAAAAAAAGGTTGCTTTATTAAAAAGCAATCACAGACATGGTGGTCTGCTGAGCCCAGCAGGCCACCAGCTCTGTGATTGTAGCCATTCGCAATGGGTCGCAAATTGCGACCTACCTCATGAATATTAATGAGTTAGATCCATTTGCAAGCCCTTGTGAATCGCTATATGAAACTCCTGGAGTTTCATACATTCCAATAGCGATTACTCAATTGCGATTAGCAAGAAATCGCAATTTGGTGTTCACTATTAGAATTAATGGTATATCTGACCCTTAGTGCCTGCAGCCTGTCTCTGGTCACATAACTAGATGTAGTTGGCAGCAGAGCTTTGTGTATTCCTCCTAGATAGCCATAAATAATGGGAGCTTAGGTGTGATTGGATGGGCCATCACTGGCATTAGGGGAGGGAGGAACTGGGTACAGCCTCACTTACACCTGAATAGACTGTGTCCTGTCTCCACACAAAGGGCCTAACAAGCCTGCACTGTCACATCAGCAAGCATGCAGCCAGGGAAGAGCATTTTTGCACTTCAAAGGCGTGCATCTAGAAACTTCTCCCTAAGCCAAAGTCACAACTGTATATAAAAGAGGGACCTCAGACACCACCACTTCAGTACATTTCTGGGCCTGTAGATGCTTTGTTAGGAAGGAGTGCTGTGCTGTTCCAAGGGCTGCCACTCTGCTGGACTGCTATTCTAAAGGAGCTGCTGCCCTGTTGTGCTGAGCTGCTGCCCTCTTGTCTGGGGCAGAAAAACGGGATCTGCAACCTTCATTTTGAATCCAGGACCCCAGAGTGACTCCATGGGATAGTCTGCTGGCCTATTGATGTGAGCCTCAGGAACATTAAAAGTTCCCTAGACTTCCTGGACCCATCTTCACTGAGTTCCTGACAGTTAAGTGATACCCCTCATTTCCTAGACCCTTGGCAAGGCTCTTGAATTCTTAAATTCAAGCTTTTGGACTCTTCATGACTGCAGACTGGCGTGTTCGCATCAGAACTGCACCACTCTCACTAAAAATCACCGACCGCTGTAAGCCTGTCTCTGCATTCAGTAGTATTGTTGATTAGCAGGGACCACCAAGGCAAAGCTCCACTCCTCCCATTTGCGATACCCTGACTGTTTTTTTGTGCCACACCAGCTTCTGCACGCTATGCTCTCCTTGCTCACAGCAACTTTCTTCAATACAAACAAGACTCCTGGCACAAAACTTGAGTAAACCTTCAGCTGGACTTTGACCTGGTCTAGCACGACCAGATGTCTAATCATTGGATTTTTGTCATTTTGCTCTTTTTTTATCTATTACATTTTGCTCTAACCTGGTGTGGGATCTTTTTGTGTAGGTTTTCCATTGCTTTACTGTTTGAAAGGTTGCACAAGTACTTTACAAATTGGTTCTAAGTTCAGCCTGGCTGCTCTGTGCCGAGCTACCAGGGGATTGAGCACTGGGTAATATGAGGGTTGTTTGTGCCTTACCCTGACTAGGATTGTGGTTGCTGCTTGACCGGGGCTCACACTCCAGTCTACCAATAAACCAATTTCTAAAAGAATAGCTCTCCTGTGGTGTTTTGTCTATTGCTTCCAGACATCGGGACAAAAGTGGCCTAGGGTTGAAGAAAGGGATTCTTCTTTACAGGATTGCTGGGGAGGAGTTGTGCCCTGCCGTAACTACATATTCAAGGACCAGGTTTGCAGCACACACATAGGAACCTGACACTAGGCTTGCCGTTGTCTTTGTCATCTTAGACAGTTTAGACTCAAATACAGGGAAAGAGGAAGAACTGACCAGAACCAGGTAGTACACGGAATTCCCCAAACAAAAGCTAGTACCAGGTATACAATTGTCACCTTCATCATCTCTAATCAGAATACTTCTGAACCTGTTGAGCCCTGCTGTCTGAAGAAGGAAGATTGGTCATTGGGCTGACCTCCCATTTGTGCAACAAGGACAGAACAAGCTTCCAAAGGTCTCGCTGCAAGTGCCTAGGTGAGTAGCACTAACTGGATAGCCTAGACCTGCCTTTGTCCTACTGCTCGCCTCTGCTGGAGTGGATCCTAATCCCCAAGAGGCTAACGCAGGACCTGGGTCCTTGGCTTGCATTACTCTGTACTACTCCTGAAGTAAAAGTGAAGATACAGAGGTTTGGACTCCTCATGACTGCAATTTGACCTCCTACCTCTAGGAATCAACTGCAGGCTATAACCGCCAATGTGAAGATCCAGTGGAACATTCTCTTCACGCCAACAGCAACCATCGACAATGACCGCCAATGCTAGGATCCAGCGGGACCCGCACTTTATGCTGACAGCAACAGCCCACAATGACCACTGCTGCAAAGACCCAGCAACCACCAACTTTTTATGCTACAACAGCAACCGTCCAGGATGCCTGACCTGCTTTTTATAGATCACTATAGATTTACTACTCTTCCCTTCAGGTCTACTTATCTTGTTGATATAGTGATAACCACTAATGGTGAAGTGGTATTTTGTAGGTGGATATTTCAACCATGACACAGTGCCCTCCATTTCTGAAGCCAGTATAGAAGACAGGACAGGAACTGAGAGGCTGATATCTTAGAAAACTACTAGGAAGAGCATGGATGTGAGGAAGTCACCAAGAAATGCAAGTATAAGGTCAGTGAGCAGAAGTTGGCCATATCAGTGGAAAAGGGTATGCACACAATAACAAGTACTTGTGGAAATCTTAACTCACAGTGATAATGTGCATCAGCATACAAAAGTGCTTTGGGTGTCACCTCAAGGAACAAATAAAAGATCAGTAAAAGGTGGAGTTTAAATGGGTAGCCAGGGAGACCTTTGACTGAGCCACCATCCACCCAGACATGAGAGACAATGGGAAGTACCTTGCTACCTGAAGCATTTACAAGAGTGTCCAACATAGATAAGTCTATAATTGGGCAACTGATACAAGATTAGTGAAAAAACATTTGCATGCTATATCAGATATGTGATTTTAAAAAATGAGGGGTGTCAAAAGTGTTCAAATTCAGGTTACAAATGCAGCACATATGTACAGATGGACTAAAGAGGAGAAATAAAGATATTTCTCCTCTGTGCCATGGCCAGGTAGATGCACCATTTGGAGCAAATTCAGCTTGTGTGCCTTTAATAAATCTGTTTTTTTGTTTTTGCAAAATACCTATGTGGATGCATGTCCATGCTCCATCCGGGTAAGGCCTATCTGATGCAGGGTAATGCAAGGCAGTGTAAGGTGATGCTTTGTTTTACTCTGCGATGAAAAGTGACGCAAATTTCAAATGTAAATGTGACTGCCTTGTGTTAACTTGCATGAGACAAATTTGGGCCCAAGTCCGCAGCATAAAGACCATAAATTTCATGAACTTGGAGACCTAGTTAAAGCTGGTCGGTGAGGCTCTGTTTCAGTCCACCTCTAGAAAGTTAAACGCTATTTAATTTAAATTGAAGACAAAACAAGAACTTGGAAAATGCAAGACCCCTCCAACTTAGCTTTCATTGAGATCATAGGCCTTATTGCATAGAATGATCACTGGGAGTTATAAATCGGGCTCTGGCACATATTTAGACTGACCAGTGTTTCAGGTGTTTCAAGTACTTGAAGATCCGGAGCAGCAGTATCTTGCCACTTTAGACAAATGTAAATGGCTGTAAGCCTGTAGAATATTAATGTGTTGCTTTAGGCTAAAATTATAACAATATTTGTTTATATCTCTAAAATAATTGCAGAGCACATCAGAACACCAACATACCAAGAAGCTTCAACAAGCATTTGCAATGCAATAGGTCTCGCATATTTCGAACAAGTTAATTGTCATCTTTTGACAAGAGTTTTAGTTATTTATAATAACTACAAATAGGCCCAGATTGGAAACCAAAATCAGTTCTGGAAATGGTTTTCAAAACAGCCGCAGAGTGCATGAGTCCACGACTAGAAATGAGACAGAGCACGGCTAAGTCTAACCCAATCCTCTCTGAGGGCAGCCTACTAGGGAAATGCCAGTGTGTCAGACAGGCCTTCCTGACAGAAAATCCATCAAGATTTGATATGCCCAAAGCATGCCGTTTGGATTTACGATTTCAAATTGTTTGCCTTCTTACATTTGGAGCAGCTATTCACTGTTATTGCATCGGTGTTCATTTAAAAACAGTTGACCTCTGCTGTGTTAGTAAAGTCAATACAGACCTTTTTCCACAAGAAATAAATAGTAGTGTTTTTAACCCAGACTACCCCTACTATGTTTAACACTGAACAATGTATTCATCAAACGTAGCTCAGCAGCTTGCTACAAATACAGCTGGTTTGTATCCAAATATGGAGACAGCATTTAGGTGTGTTTCTGGTGTCACAGTTACAAGCTGTGTGAAATTCAAATCCAATGTTAAGCTTACTCTGGTCCAGTATCCTGGCGGACTGTGCCATGCCCCCATTTCAGCATTAAATGCTATGCAGGGTTCACCCCAGTAAGGAGTCAAAATGATGCGAATAATCCTAGGCTACTGCATTAGAAAGGTGACCACCATATGCCAGACTTCTGTGGCAAGAGCCTACCCTTTCAACACAGAAGCGTCATGCAAGAAGGAGAGCCAAGTGAAAGAGCAGTAATAGCACCGAGTGTTTGCTTGAACCACAAAAAAGTACTCGAATGTAATAACATAATTTACAATCACTACTACATACTTGTGACACTCCTGTTACCAAGCTCTGTCTGAAACAGAACAGAACTATTCGAAAATGTTAATTAGCCTACTGCAGCAACCACTGTTCAAAAACGTACATTAACATAATGAGATGAATGGCACTGGGATCTGGTGTGCCAGGAAGATGACTCAGTGAGCAGATGGCAAATGTTCTCTCTTATGTCGTGAGTTTAAACCCCACCAAGGCAGATTCAACCTTGGAACCTTCCGGGGTGAGCATGTCTAGCGCAGTAAATTGGGGAATGGTGACATGTGTGTTATTTGTACAGTTTGCACATGTTGTGGTAAGCGCTATATAAAATCAAGTTAGTAGCATAAGGGCACAGAATGGACGGGGTGGCACGCGCTGGCCGCCCTCGCACCGTTCCCTGAAACAAGTTGTCCCCAGTCATGGGAGCGCCTGGTGCGCGAGGGTTCGCGACCCCGGTCCCCCGCAGCCCTCCCAGGGCATCGCGCGGATCCCAGAATGACAGCTCAGCAGACAGGGCCCCTTTAGGGAGCAGCGTTTCGTAACCGAAACCCACTTCCCGTGTAATACCGGATTTGAACAAGCCTTTCACTGTTACTGTATCCAGGTGCTCTCTCCTATTCGCGGCAGATTAATAATTAACTTCCAGGGTGTCGGGGATGAATAATAGCACAGAAGCCTCCCCTCGCAGCCGCTCTTGCTCAATAGTGGGGCAGAGACGTGAGATTCAAAAGTGTAAACAAAGAGAAGCATTCCTCCGGCAAGGTGTGTCAGAAATCTGAAACCTAAGCTCGGAGCCAGGAGCGACCTGTACGAGGCTCCTGCTGGGAGGCAGGGGGTATGCGAGGGCCGAGGCTGCGTCTGTCCCAGACTTTGGAGAACTGGGGTGCAATAGATGAGAGAGCAGACCCAAGACGCTCGGGCTCGCGGTCACTAGAAGAGGTGAATGAACTCCACCGGGGCGAGGGTGTGTGCCTACGGCCAGCGCTGCTGACTTTGAGACCAGGGAACCAGGTTTGAGTCTCGGCGTAAAATAAAAAAAAAAAAAGAATAACGTGTTCTTGTGAAATGTAACTAGTGCTCAAGCACAGCGGTTCGATTCCTTCTAGTGGAGTTCAAGGTATATATAAACAAGTATTTGGAAAGCAATAGTCTCTGTTTGCTCATAGCGTTGTAAATTACTGAATCAACTTTTATTGCCACACAGACTGAAAACAACAAAAGGAAGAGAGCGAGGGTGAGCTGGCCCTGGAAAAGCCCCCCTCTGCTGTTGGTTTATGTTTACAGAGGGAGCTGGTGGGGAGGAGGGGGCTGAGCAAGCACCCACACTGCTGAAGTGAAACAGGCAAATGCCAAAAAATAGTCCCTTACAGAAGAGATAAACAGGACATAGCGTAATTACACAGTACTTTGTGCTGCTCCCAAAGTGAAAAAAGGCAGGACAAAGAGGCAAACTGACCATTAGCAAGCAAGGATTTTTGAAGGACACTGAAACTAACGAATCAGAACGCTGGAACTCACTCTATTGCATACTTTAGTATACAGCAGGCCGAACGCTCAACCTAAAAACGACGTGACAACAACATAACAGTACCCAACAAAACAGAATACACTGTAACAACAACAGTTTAACACACAATAACATAGCACAATAATGTAGTACAGGAAAACAACATCACAAAATATCAACATGTCAATACGCAACACAACAAATTTGCTCATACATAAGGGGGCATATTTATACTCCGTTTGCGCCGAATTTGCGTCGTTTTTTTCGACGCAAATTCGACGCAAAACTAACTCCATATTTATACTTTGGTTTTAGACGCGTCTAGCGCCAAAGTTCATGGAGTTAGCGTCATTTTTTTGCGTGAACACCTTCCTTGCGTTGATGATATGCAAGGTATGCGTTCCCGTCTTAAAAAATGACTCTGATGCATATGCGTCGTATTTATACTCCCGGGCAAAAATGACGCCCGGGAGTGGGCGGGTCTAAAAAACCCGCATTAGCGCCGGATTTTAGCGCCTGGGTCAGGGCAGGCGTTAAGGGACCTGTGGGCTCAGAATGAGCCCAGAGGTGCCCTCCCCTGCCCCCAGGGACACCCCCTGCCACCCTTGCCCACCCCAGGAGGACACCCAAGGATGGAGGGACCCACCCCAGGGACATTAAGGTAAGTCCAGGTAAGTATTTTTTTTTTTTTTTTTTTGTGGCATAGGGGGGCCTGATTTGTGCACCCCTACATGCCACTATGCCCAATGACAATGCCCAGGGGACAGAAGTCCCCTGGGCATGGCCATTGGGCAAGGGGGCATGACTCCTGTCTTTGCTAAGACAGGAGTCATTTCAATGGGGGATGGGCGTCGTAAAAAAATGGCGCAAATCGGGTTGTGGCGATTTTTTTGCCTCAGCCTGACTTGCACCATTTGTGGACGCCCATACGCCATTTTCCCCCTACGCCGGCGCTGCCTGGTGTACGTCGTTTTTTTCAACGCACACCAGACAGCGCCGGCGGCTAACGCCGGCTAACGTCATTGAATAAATACGGCGCCCGCATGGCGCTTCAGAATGGCGTTAGCCGGCGCTAATTTTTTTGGCGCAAAACTGCGTTAGCGCAGTTTTGCGTCAAAAAGTATAAATATGGCCCTATATATGTTACAAAAAATATTTTTTTCCTATAGTACCATATCCGCAAAACTGCCCTAACAATGCGGTAATGCAAGTTATTTGCACTGAGTACTGCTCTGCTTAACGCCACGGAAATAGCATCAATCAAAAGAGACTTGTGATCGATTTCTTTGGCTAAAAGAGTTTGATCTTATGTTCATCCCTCAGAAAAGATTTTACATTAGCCATTTATGTTTCTCCTGAATGTTTTTAAGAAACTATAAATACCAGTGATTGTGTTTTTCTTTGCTATACAAATAAAATAATCAAATCATATTTATAGAAATATCTGGAACAAACCTTTGGGGAAAAAACTTCAGAAATAGCTTGAAGATTTAAACGAGTTAAATTAATTTTTCCTTTTGCCGTTCTCAATGAAGTCTAGTTTTCTGACTACGCAGTGCTTTTCATGCATAGACGATACACATATACTTGGTTTGCTGCTTATTACCATTTTACTTATTATTTTGTCTTTCACTCAATCAGTTTGTGAGATTATTATTGTAATCAAAGTGACGCATGCTGACCACTGTATGGTATTAGCATTCTACTAATTACGCATATCAGCCCGGCATCTGTTCCTAACAGAACTAATGAAATAGAAAATTAAATGACCCAGTGGTGAGCTTGCAATTCAGATCAGGTGGCCATGGCTCATTAACTTTCTTAAAGCATTGTGATTTTTAAATAGTTATCAGTTTAGTCTTAGGTCGCATACTTCTCCATTTATCGAGATTAATGTTTGAATAGCGCTTGGACAATGAAACACGACCTACCGAGCAAGTAGAATATATTTTCATAAAGTATGTTCCACTATAAGGGCAGAATGTTATCACTCTAGCGTTAATTAATTTTGTGATCGCATATTTGTACTGAGTTATTAAAAAAGCGCCAAGAACAATTATCAACCTGATTCAATACGTTATTGTTTGGACAGAGGGACCCTTGATGCCTAGTTCAGGAACTGGTTGTGAAGCCATCACTAAATGTATCAAGTAGTCATACTTCGAGAGTCTGTGATTTTAATACAACAATGTTTACTTAGTTTAAGACCTTAAACAAAACAATAGAAACTGTCCTCTTAAAGGCTGGGTTCCCATTCTAATCAGAACTTCGTGGGGTGGGGGTGGGGAGGGGCTGCAAGAGGGAGGGCTACACATGCGCCTTCTTGAAGCAAAGGGTTTGATTCAGCTTCCGTTAAAAGAAACTGTGATCATGAGTGGATCATCAACATCCAATCCCTGCACAGAAACCAGTTAAGATTTAGTAGCACAATTTCAAGAAAAGTACAGATTTGTTGCGCTCAGTAAGGAAACTCTGCACCCCTTCAATTTTTCTCTAGTCAATGTACCAGGGGAAAGATGCTTGGTGATGTTCTAAATTCAGTGTTATGGGCATTGAGTTTTACATGTTTAGCCCCATTTTCAAGACTAAACTCACTGTTTACCACCACAAACTGAAAGTAGGTTAAAAGTGCATCAAATTGGACAAATAGGCTACCTCTCAGAAACATGCTAAAACTGTGGTACAAAATGTACCTTTTTGATTCAGCTCTGCATGGTCCTGAAAGTTGAGAAAAAGGTGACTTTAGTACACTTTCATGGATGCCAATTTTAGGGAAAAAAACAGACACTTTTATGTGGAGCACTTCCCCCCAATTAAAAAAAAAAACCTCAAAATGTTGTTATATTTTGCCTATTTTCTCCGTATCCTCCAGAGGAATCCACAAACCCTAGGCACCTTTAGAATCCCTAGGACGTTGGAAACAAAGAACACACATTTGGCATGGATAGATTATGTATACAAAAAAGTAATGAAGGCCTAAGAGTGAGCTACCCAAATAGCCAAGAAAGGGCTCAGTACAGGTGGGATGGGGAGGATGGGCAGTGAAATGGTTCTCAGTATGCATAAACCTAAATAAAAACATACCGCTTCAGCTGCATTCTGCAGTTCACACATCCGGGCAGTAAAGCACTAACATCTGGGTGTGTCCTTCTTTTGCGATACGAGTGCTGGCCTTGCCTAAGGGCCCAACACAACAATGGTGACGAGGCTGGTACTCGACCTGTGCCACGGCCCACCGGCACCTCCTGCACTGTGGCTCCTTGCTGGCAGCTTCACATGTTGGCGGTGCTCACGTCTGCCACCTGGCCACTTCACACACCTGCAGTGTTTCTACAGTCTTGACGTCACCGCCACCCAAGCAGGTCCCACAACTGCTACAAACAGCACCCCTGAAAGGGAAATGCCACCAGAGCAGTCAACAAAAGAAATAAAACATAGAGTGGGAAAAAAACACAAAGAAAGTGAATGCCTATGCACCACAACTGGCCGCAGCATCTCCCAGGCCTGCAATACAGAAAAGGTAGTCCACCAACAGATTTAGGCCCTCATTATGAACTCAGTTGGATTTCCCGCTGAGTTCTGAGCTGATGGTCTAAACCCAGACCGCCACCCCATCAAGTACCCTGCCGGTCCAATAAACAACATTCCGCTGGGCTGGCGGGCGAAAACAGTGTTTTTGCCCACTGGCCCAGCGGAATGCTGGGCCTGGACATTCTGAGGTGCCAGTCTAGTAAGTGTGCTAGGTTCACCATTCCAGGGATATATAGGGACATTGCCCTCTGAATTTTCTGGACACTCTTGAAATAGAGGGTGTACTTAAGCAGAGAGGGCCTAGAGACTAAGGGGGGAGATGCCAATGGTCAGGAAACCACTGGCAGCATGGCAGAGACAGCACCTTTAAACTGCAACATTAAAATATGAGGGTGGTCGGTAGGCTTGTTGGAAGGGAAATAGTTGCCATACCAGTGGTCCTTGGGAGGCCTGATGGCTGAGATACTGAGGGGCATCAGAGAGGGCCAGAGGAGATTTTCGCAAGCAGACATGGATGTAGAATACCAGTTGCAAGGGAAACCTAGAAGCTGCTGCGCACAAACTGACCAACCTTCATATCCAGTTGATGTCCAGGAACCTGTTGTGGATGGTGCTGTCAAGATGATTTATACTGCTGCCAAACTGGCTTAAGAATAAGATCACTGATCTAACTGATTTATGACTGTATGACTAATGTATGACCTAACTTCTTGCATGACATATGGTGCATACCATAGATAGATTACTATTGTTATGGTTTATGACCATTCTGTGATTTATGACTTGGTGTTAATAAATCTATGGACTTTTGATTCCACCCAGAGTTTCAGACTCTTATTATAGGGAGGTCGGGTGGAAGGAAGGGTTAGTAAAAGCCTCAGCAGGAACTGGTAGCCTGTCTTTGGCAGGTTGAGAAGCGTACCAGGATGGCAACGCGAGACCCTGGAGTGACCATGGCTAATAGTGCCAGATGACTCCAGAATGTATGGGCAGCAGCAGGAGGAATGAAGAGAAGAGAGGGGGTAGCGGAAGTAGAGAACTGGACAGCTAAGCAAGGTAAGGGCTGGCATACTCACCCCGCTACTCCCTTCAGTATGTGGCAGTATGACGGCACATGAAAAACAGGGCTCAGGACTGGTCAGTCATCCTCTGAAAGCAGCCACTGCCTGAGGAGGGGGTGACCGTCCTGCGAACTTAAAAGGCAAAGGCTGGGGTCAACGGTTAATAGCTGACTGCTAGCATTGTCACACCCACCCATACCTCCTATGACAGTGGATATCACAGCTACAACACATAAGGGAGTGGAAGGGTTTTGTAGCAGGGATGACAGAACAGTGTCCTTGAAATGCTTTGCGGCAGGGACACGGTCAGGCAAATGAAGGGCCAAAGAAGGTCTTAGCCACTATGCATGCACAACACTTGCAGCCCATGCATGGCACGAGAGAACCACAATTGCAACTTATTGGTAGCATGAGAAGCCTGTAAGCCACGTCATTTAAACTCTTTGGTGGAGACAGCACCTTTAAAAGGCATCAATAAAGCATAAGGGCAGCCAGTAGGCCATTGGAAGGGAAAGAGTTGCCATAACAGTGGTCTTTGAGGGCCTGACAGTTGGGGCACTGAGGGGCAATGGAGAAAGCCAGAGTTGATAGTCCCTAGCAGAACAGCACATGCAGCCCAGGAATAGCCGGAAATGGGCTCAGATGTCACTGGTAGCAAAGGAAGCCTAGAAGCTGAGCAGCCATCACATCCAGACACAGACAGCAACCTGTAGTGAATGGTGCTGTCAAGATGATTTACAGTGTTGTCAAACTGTCTTAAGACTGGGATCACTGATCTAACTGATTTATGACTGTGTTATTAATTGTGACTGAATTTCTTGCATGTCTCATGGTGCATATTAATGATAGATTATTACTGGTATGGTTTATGACCATCCTGTGATTTAGAACCACAGTCTAAATCTGTTTTAACACCATACAGGGTAAGAAATTCACTCCTATTATACATATCTTGGTGAAACCCCTTGGTTGCATAATCAAAATGCAATGTGGCTCCGGGTAAATATCGGCAAAATACCTGCAGTTCCATTTCACTAGGCAAATATGCACTACCAACCCGGAGAGACTACGATGATATTAAATAACGAGGAAATGCCTATGAAGTTACAAACCATGAGGAGTCTGGTACAACACGGCTATGTGCACTGAGTAAATTACCAACAAAATGCAGGGTTCCCGTCTTACCGCGAACTTGCTGCTGTAAGCATGTAGCTAGAACCTGTCCGTTTATCATATCACAGCAAGAAATAGATAAACCTCGTCGGCTTGTTGCGGCCTATGAATGTCAATGGCTTTTCAAATCATCAATCTAGTGGTGCACTCTCTAGCCAATTAATGGTGATTAGAGAATATCGGAGATGCACTAATAGAGTGTAATGAGCCTCCTTTAACATAGACAAGGGACCAGCCACAAAATATAACTACATGCAGAATACTACTGTCTTGCTAGCAGTGACAGAGAATACCCTTGGAATAGAATTCAAACTAGTTAGGATATATTTGACCCCTAGATCAGAATATAAGGCTGCCTGAGAACTTATGAGGCAGTCAATTTTAAGAAGAAACCTTATAAGTCCAAAATAGATACACGCAATATGTATATTATAGGGAACATGACACTTAAAAAAACAGATGTGTATATTGTAGGATATATGGCAATCTACCTGCTTACTGCAGCGCGTTCATTGTAGGTGGGGGCAAGTGTTTTGTAGGTAATTTACACAGTGCCCTTAGCTGTGTTGTACCAGACTCCCTATGGTTTGTGACTTTTATAGGCACGTCCTTGTTTAATATTGCGGTAGTCTCTCCGCATTGATAGCACGTTTGCTTGCTGACATGGTATTGGGGGTATTTTATTGATATTTACCATGAGCCAAAATGCATTTTATTTAGGCAATCAAGGGGTTTCACATCGATGATTATATTAGGGTTGATTTAAAAACAGATTTAAACTGTGGCTCTTACTCCCTGTATTTGTCTCATGAAAGACTTTTCCTCAACAAAGTACTTCATAATTGTGACATGCCAGACTTCTGCAGTGACCACATTATGGTCATCTCTGGCCCACATTATAGCACTTTGACAAGATTATGTAATTCTTGTCAGAGATCCACAGATTTATTTCAAACTCATCTGTTAATTCGAACACATCTGGCTCATGAGTGAGATCTATAGCCACCATGTCCTAAGTGCCTCTTGCCATGCACTTATTAATGTTTTATCAGCATGTTAAAAGAGGCCATAGATATATTTCACGAGTTCTCTGAGACTGCAGTTTATGTATACACTGATTGTAAAGCTTTTCATCCGTAGGTGTAGAGGTGATACCTTTGCTCATCAAACTCAAACTGACAGAACTGATGTCATCAATGACTGAGAGCCCTCTCTGGAACTGACGTAGGTTGGTCACGTGGGTTGTGACATCATCTGAACACGTTGGTCACATGCCAGGGTCCTTCCATAGTGTCTAAAGCTATGGGATATGTAAAATTATAGCCCTACCAGTGTAAGCTGTGTTTTCGAGTCTAAGAGGGTATGCCTGGGCGTGTTCAGACAGTCATAGCCCTGTCCCAGTTGTCTTGCTCATCAGAACAAGGGTTGGTGTGAAGACGTAGCCAACCTCCTCACTGCTGTCTAATCCAAAGGGGGCTGGTCAAATGTGGCTTTAAAAAAAAAGAAATGTCTTTCCTTAGAACCAGCTAGTCAATTTTGAAAGAAACTCTAAAACACAAATGTATGCTCCAAACTTTCCAGGGGAGTATTGATTAGCAGATGTCAAAGTATAAAGGGACCACAAATGCTTACAGAATCAATGGTTGAAGCAGATAGAGGATGTGAAATGAAACCCTAAAAACACCGGTGCAAGTTCCAAACTTCCTAGGAGAAGGCTCCAACATGATTAGCAGATGTTAACCTGTTCTGTGCCTTGGATGAGATGATCTCGTCCAAGGCTACAGTTCCCCTGTGCCTTGGACGAGATCATCTCGTCCATGGCACAGGGGAACTTGGGGGAGCGCTAGCGTGCCCCCGTGCACCCCCCCCCCCCGAAGCCGGGGATGGAAGGGGAAGACCTTCCCCTTCCACCCCCGACCCCACCCACCCCCCCCTGTGACGTCAGCGCGTGAGCGGGCGCTGATTAGTCACAGGGGCTTCCCCCATCTCGCTGGAAGCAGAGCTTCCAGCGCGATTGAAAGAGAAATGCTAAGCATTTCTCTTTCAATCACATGGGGGAGACCCGGAGGGGCTTCAAAGGGAAGCAAATGTAATCCGGCTTTTGAAACCCCACTAGACACCAGGGCAAGGGTCGCTCCCAGGGGGGGCATGTTTTCGGGAAGGCCTTTTCTGCCCCCCTGGGGGCAGAAAACTCCAGGCACCAGGGATAATTTGTAAAGTTTTTTTTTTTTTTTTTTAGGTGTGGAGCGACCCCTTAGGCAAGGGTCGCATCCCTTGGGGGAAAATTATATTTAGGCCATTTCTGCCCCCCTTGGGGGCAGATTGGCCTATTTTGATGAGGCCAATAAGCCCCCAAGGGGGGTAGAAACAACTAGACACCAGGGAGTTTTTTCTTTGCGTGAATTTCACGCAAGGGGAGCGACCCCTTAGGCAAGGGTCGCTCCCTGGGGGGGGCAATTTATTTTAGGCCATTTCTGCCCCCCCGGGGCAGATCGGCCTATTATTAGGCCGATCTGCCCCCAGGGGGGGCAGAAACCTATAGGCGCCAGGGCAAATTTTTTTTTTTTTTTTTTTATTTTTTTTAGAGATGGGGAGCGACCCATCAGGCAAGGGTCGCTCCCCTGGGGGGCAAATTGTATTTAGACCATTTCTGGTCAAATTTATTTTAGGGCATTTCTTCCCCCCCCCCTCCCGGGGCCGGCTGAGCTAGAGGCCAAACTCCACAGGTAGGCACTTTGCAAAAAACACCTCTGTTTTCTGTGAAAAAATATGTTGTGTCCACGTTGTGTTTTGGGCCATTTCCTTTCGTGGGCTCTAGGCCTACCAACAGAAGTGAGGTACCATTTTTATCGAGAGACTTAGGGGAACGCGGGTGGAAGGAAATTTGTGGCTCCTCTCAGATTCCAGAACTTTCTGCCACAGAATGTGAGGAACATGTGTTTTTTTAGCCAAATTTTGAGGTTTGCAAAGGATTCTGGGTAACAGAACTAGGTCCGAGCCCCACCACAAGTCACCCCATCTTGGATTCCCCTAGGTCTCTAGTTTTCAAAAATGCACAGGGGTGGTAGGTTTCCCTAGGTGCCGGCTGAGCTACAGGCCAAAATCCACAGGTAGGCACTGTTTTCTTTCAAAAAATGGGATGTGTCCACGTTGCGCTTTGGGGCGTTTCCTGTCGTGGGCGCTAGGCCTACCCACACAAGTGAGGTATCATTTTTATCGGGAGACTTGGGGGAACGCTGGGTGGAAGGAAATTTGTGGCTCCTCTCAGATTCCAGAACTTTCTGCCACAGAAATGTGAGGAACATGTGTTTTTTTAGCCACATTTTGAGGTTTGCAAAGGATTCTGGGTAACAGAACCTGGTCCGAGCACCGCAAGTCACCCTATCTTGGATTCCCCTAGGTCTCTAGTTTTCAGAAATGCACAGGTTTGTTAGGTTTCCCTAGGTGCCGGCTAAGCTAGAGGCCAAAATCTACAGGTAGGCACTTCGCAAAAAACACCTCTGTTTTCTTCCAAAAATTTGGATGTGTCCACGTTGCGCTTTGGGGAGTTTCCTGTCGCGGGCACTAGGCCTACCCACACAAGTGAGGTATCATTTTTATCAGGAGACTTGGGGGAACGCTGGGTGGAAGGAAATTTGTGGCTCCTCTCAGATTCCAGAACTTTCTGCCACAGAAATGTGAGGAACATGTGTTTTTTTAGCCAAATTTTGAGGTGTGCAAAGGATTCTGGGTAACAGAACCTGGTCCGAGCCCCGCAAGTCACCCTATCTTGGATTCCCCTAGGTCTCTAGTTTTCAGAAATGCACAGGTCTGGTAGGTTTCCCTAGGTGCCGGCTGAGCTAGAGGCCAAAATCTAAAGGTAGGCACTTCGCAAAAAACACCTCTGTTTTCTTTCAAAAATTTGGATGTGTCCACGTTGCGCTTTGGGGCGTTTCCTGTCGCAGGCGCTAGGCCTACCCACACAAGTGAGGTATCATTTTTATCGGGAGACTTGGTGGAACGCTGGGTGGAAGGAAATTTGTGGCTCCTCTCAGATTCCAGAACTTTCTGCCACAGAAATGTGAGGAACATGTGTTTTTTTAGCCAAATTTTGAGGTTTGCAAAGGATTCTGGGTAACAGACCCTGGTCCGAGCCCCGCAAGTCACCCCTCCTTGGATTCCCCTAGGTCTCTAGTTTTCAGAAATGCACAGGTTTGGTAGATTTCCCTAGGTGCCGGCTGAGCTAGAGGCCAAAATCTACAGGTAGGCACTTCGCAAAAAACACCTCTGTTTTCTTCCAAAAATGTGGATGTGTCCACGTTGCGCTTTGGGGAGTTTCCTGTTGCGGGCGGTAGGCCTACCCACACAAGTGAGGTATCATTTTTATCAGGAGACTTGGGGGAACGCTGGGTGGAAGGAAATTTGTGGCTCCTCTCAGATTCCAGAACTTTCTGCCACAGAAATGTGAGGAACATGTGTTTTTTTAACAACATTTTGAGGTTTGCAAAGGATTCTGGGTAACAGAACCTGGTCCAAGCCCCGCAAGTCACCCTATCTTGGATTCCCCTAGGTCTCTAGTTTTCAGAAATGCATAGGTTTGGTAGGCTTCCCTAGGTGCCGGCTGAGCTAGAGGCCAAAATCTACAGGTAGGCACTTCGCAAAAAACACCTCTGTTTTCTTTCAAAAATTTGGATGTGTCCACGTTGCGCTTTGGGGCGTTTCCTGTCGCGGGCGCTAGGCCTACCCACACAAGTGAGGTATCATTTTTATCGGGAGACTTAGGGGTACGCTGGGTGGAAGGAAATTTGTGGCTCCTCTCAGATTCCAGAACTTTCTGCCACAGAAATGTGAGGAACATGTGTTTTTTTAGCCAAATTTTGAGGTTTGCAAAGGATTCTGGGTAACAGAACCTGGTCTGAGCCCCGCAAGTCACCCCTCCTTGGATTCCCCTAGGTCTCTAGTTTTCAGAAATGCACAGGTTTGGTAGATTTCCTTAGGTGCCGGCTGAGCTAGAGGCCAAAATCTACAGGTAGGCACTTCGCAAAAAACACCTCTGTTTTCTTTCAAAAATTTTGATGTGTCCACGTTGCGCTTTGGGGCGTTTCCTGTCACGGGCGCTAGGCCTATCCACACAAGTGAGGTATCATTTTTATCGGGAGACGTGGGGGAACGCTGGGTGGAAGGAAATTTGTGGCTCCTCTCAGATTCCAGAACTTTCTGCCACAGAAATGTGAGGAACATGTGTTTTTTTAGCCAAATTTTGAGGTTTGCAAAGGATTCTGGGTAACAGAACCTGGTCTGAGCCCCGCAAGTCACCCCTCCTTGGATTCCCCTAGGTCTCTAGTTTTCAGAAATGCACAGGTTTGGTAGATTTCCCTAGGTGCCGGCTGAGCTGGAGGCCAAAATCTACAGGTAGGCACTTGGCAAAAAACACCTCTGTTTATTTTCAAAAATGTGGATGTGTCCACGTTGCACTTTGGGGCGTTTCCTGTCGCGGGCCCTAGGCCTACCCACACAAGTGAGGTATCATTTCTATTGGGAGACTTGGGGGAACGCTGGGTGGAAGGAAATTTGTGGCTCCTCTCAGATTCTAGAACTTTCTGCCACAGAAATGTGAGGAACATGTGTTTTTTTAGCCAAATTTTGAGGTTTGCAAAGGATTCTGGGTAACAGAACCAGGTCCGAGCCCCGCAAGTCACCCCTCCTTGGATTCCCCTAGGTCTCTAGTTTTCAGAAATGCACAGATTTGGTATGTTTCCGTAGGTGCAGTCTGAGCTAGAGGCCAAAATATACAGGTAGGCACTTCGCAAAAAACACCTCTGTTTTCTTTCAAAAATTTGGATGTGTCCACGTTGCGCTTTGGGGCATTTCCTGTCACGGGCGCTAGGCCTACCCACACAAGTGAGGTATCATTTGTATCGGGAGACTTGGGGGAACGCTGGGTGGAAGGAAATTTGTGGCTCCTCTCAGATTCCAGAACTTTCTGCCACAGAAATGTGAGGAACATGTGTTTTTTTAGCCAAATTTTGAGGTGTGCAAAGGATTCTGGGTAACAGAACCTGGTCCGAGCCCCGCAAGTCACCCTATCTTGGATTCCCCTAGGTTTCTAGTTTTCAGAAATGCACAGGTTTGGTAGGTTTCCCTAGGTGCCGGCTGAGCTAGAGGCCAAAATCTACAGGTAGGCACTTCGCAAAAAACACCTCTGTTTTCTTCCAAAAATTTGGATGTGTCCACGTTGCGCTTTGGGGCGTTTCCTGTTGCGGGCCCTAGGCCTACCCACACAAGTGAGGTATCATTTTTATCGGGAGACTTGGGGGAACGCTGGGTGGAAGGAAATTTGTGGCTCCTCTCAGATTCTAGAACTTTCTGCCACAGAAATGTGAGGAACATGAGTTTTTTTAGCCAAATTTTGAGGTTTGCAAAAGATTCTGGGTAACAGAACCAGGTCCGAGCCCCGCAAGTCACCCCTCCTTGGATTCCCCTAGGTCTCTAGTTTTCAGAAATGCACAGATTTGGTAGGTTTCCCTAGGTGCAGTCTGAGCTAGAGGCCAAAATCTACAGGTAGGCACTTCGCAAAAAACACCTCTGTTTTCTTTCAAAAATTTGGATGTGTCCACGTTGGGCTTTGGGGCATTTCCTGTCACGGGCGCTAGGCCTACCCACACAAGTGAGGTATCATTTGTATTGGGAGACTTGGGGGAACGCTGGGTGGAAGGAAATTTGTGGCTCCTCTCAGATTCCAGAACTTTCTGCCACAGAAATGTGAGAAACATGTGTTTTTTTTAGCCAAATTTTGAGGTTTGCAAAGGATTCTGGGTAACAGAACCTGGTCCGAGCCCCGCAAGTCACCCCATCTTGGATTCCCCTAGGTCTCTAGTTTTCAGAAATGCACAGGTTTGGTAGGTTTCCCTAGGTGCAGGCTGAGCTAGAGGCCAAAATCTACAGGTAGGCACTTCGCAAAAACACCTCTGTTTTCTTCCAAAAATTTGGATGTGTCCACGTTGCGCTTTGGGGAGTTTCCTGTCGCGGGCGCTAGGCCTACCCACACAAGTGAGGTATCATTTTTATCGGGAGACTTGGGGGAATGCTGAGTGGAAGGAAATTTGTGGCTCCTCTCAGATTCCAGAACTTTCTGCCACAGAAATGTGTGGAACATGTGTTTTTATAACCAAATTTTGAGGTTTGCAAAGGATTCTGGGTAACAGAACCTGGTCCGAGCCCCGCAAGTCACCCTATCTTGGATTCCCCTAGGTCTCTAGTTTTCAGAAATGCACAGGTTTGGTAGGTTTCCCTAGGTGCCGGCTGAGCTAGAGGCCAAAATCTACAGGTAGGCACTTCGCAAAAAACACCTCTGTTTTCTTTCAAAAATTTGGATGTGTCCACGTTGTGCTTTGGGGCGTTTCCTGTCACGGGCGCTAGGCCTACCCACACAAGTGAGGTATCATTTTTATCAGGAGACTTGGGGGAACGCTGGGTGGAAGGAAATTTGTGGCTCCTCTCAGATTCCAGAACTTTCTGCCACAGAAATGTGAGGAACATGTGTTTTTTTAGCCAAATTTTGAGGTTTGCAAAGGATTCTGGGTAATAGAACCTGGTCCGAGCCCCGCAAGTCACCCCTCCTTGGATTCCCCTAGGTCTCTAGTTTTCAGAAATGCACAGGTTTGGTAGATTTCCCTAGGTGCCGGCTGAGCTAGAGGCCAAAATCTACAGGTAGGCACTTCGCAAAAAACACCTCTGTTTTCTTTCAAAAATGTGGATGTGTCCACGTTGCGCTTTGGGGCGTTTCCTGTCGCGGGCCTTAGGCCTACCCACACAAGTGAGGTATCATTTTTATCGGGAGACTTGGGGGAACGCTGGGTGGAAGGAAATTTGTGGCTCCTCTCAGATTCCAGAACTTTCTGCCACAGAAATGTGAGGAACATGTGTTTTTTTTGCCAAATTTTGAGGTTTGCAAAGGATTCTGGGTAACAGAACCTGGTCCAAGCCCCGCAAGTCACCCCTCCTTGGATTCCCCTAGGTCTCTAGTTTTCAGAAATGCACAGGTTTGGTAGGTTTCCCTAGGTGCCGGCTGAGCTAGAGGCCAAAATCTACAGGTAGGCACTTCGCAAAAAACACCTCTGTTTTCTTTCAAAAAATTGGATGTGTCCACGTTGCGCTTTGGGGTGCTTCCTGTCGCGGGCGCTAGGCCTACCCACACAAGTGAGGTATCATTTTTATCGGGAGACTTGGGGTAATATAGATTAGCAAAACAAGTGTTATTGCCCCTTGTCTTTCTCTACATTTTTTCCTTCCAAATATAGGAGAGTGTGTAAAAAAGACATCTATTTGAGAAATGCCCTGTAATTCACATGCTAGTATGGTCACCCCGGAATTCAGAGATGTGCAAATAACCACTGCTGCTCAACACCTTATCTTGTGCCCTTTTTGGAAATACAAAGGTTTTCTTGATAGCAATTTTTTACTCTTTATATTTCAGCAAATTAATTGCTGTATACCCGGTATAGAATGAAAACGCACTGCAGGGTGCAGCTCATTTATTGGCTCTGGGTTCCTTGGGTTTTGATGAACCTACAAGCCCTATATATCCCCGCAACCAGAGGAGTCCAGCAGACGTAACGGTATATTGCTTTCTATAATCTGACATTGCAGGGAAAAGTTACAGAGTAAAACATAGAGAAACATTTATGTTTTTTTCACCTCAATTTCTATATTTTTCTTTTTCAGTTGTTATTTTCTGTAGGAAACCCTTGTAGGATCTACACAAATAACCCCTTGCTGAACTCAGAATTTTGTCTACGTTTCAGAAATGTTTAGGTTTCTGGGATCCAGCATTGGTTTCATGCCCATTTCTGTCACTGACTGGAAGGAGGCTGAAAGCACAAACAATTGCAATAATGGGGTATGTCCCAGTAAAATGCCAAAATTGTGTTGAAAAATTGGGTTTTCTGATTCAAGTCTGCCTTTTCCTGAAAGCTGGGAAGCTGCTGAGTTTAGCACCGCAAACCCTTTGTTGATGCCATTTTCAGGGGGAAAACCACAAGCCTTCTTCTGCAGCCACTTTTTCATTTTTTTTTTTAAAAAACGAAATTTTCCCTGTATTTTGGCCAATTTCTTGGCATCCTTCAGGGGAACCCACAAAGTCTGGGTACCTCTAGAATCCCTAGGATGGTGTAAAAAAAGGACGCAAATTTGGCTTGGTTAGCTTATGTGGACAAAAAGTTATGAGGGCCTAAGCGAGAACTGCCCCAAATAGGCAAAAAAAGGCCTGGCACAGGAGGGGGAAAAGGCCTGGCAGCGAAGGGGTTAAAGTATAAGGTGACCACAAATTCTTACAGAATCAATGGTTGAAGCAGACAGATGCTGTGAAATGAAACCCTAAAACAAGGATGCATATTTACGTGCTCATGTTGTAGCAAGTATAAAAGCTTCTACAGGGATCACACACACAACCACATTCACAAGCCACTTTTAATTGCCTATTAGAAGTTTGTGGAGAGCAGAGCTACCCCAGGCCATCAAGGTGAAGAAGTATGAAGGGCAGGACACAAAGTGCTGGTGCAAGCCATCTTCTACTTAAGGTAAATAACTATGGCATGTTTTATATTTACAATGTAGTTTTTTAACATTGGTTGGGTTTGTATTTATTGTGAGCAATCATGCACCATATTGGTGGAGGTTTTGGGTGGCACCCCTGCTTGTAACCTTAAGGCTTTTACAGCTTCTTGAAGCCGTTTTTCAGGGTGTGTTGCACTGTAAGGTCAGAGCTGCCTCAATATTCGAAACAATTTGCAAATAAACAGTGCTTTCATGTCCCCAACCAAAGGCATCATTAGTTGTAGGGTGGCTATTTGTGCCCTTAAGGGTAGTCTCTGGTTGTATATGTGGCAGTAGTTAGGCATCTATTGAGGTTTGTAATTATTTTTTAAAGGGTTAGGCTTCATGCTCCATTCCCCATAGGTGTCTTTTTTTTGGGGGGGGGGGATTGTGTTAATAAAGGAGCACCTCTGATGGTGAGACGGTGAAAATGTTATTCTTTTGTAATTAGCATGGACGATTTAACCCCTTCGCTGCCAGGCCTTTTCCCCCTCCTGTGCCAGGCCTTTTTTTGCCTATTTGGGGCAGTTCGCGCTTAGGCCCTCATAACTTTTTGTCCACATAAGCTAACCAAGCCAAATTTGCGTCCTTTTTTTCCAACATCCTAGGGATTCTAGAGGTACCCAGACTTTGTGGGTTCCCTTGAAGGAGGCCAAGAAATTGGCCAAAATACAGTGAAAATTTCGTTTTTTTTCAAAAAAATTGGAAAAAGTGGCTGCAGAAGAAGGCTTGTGGATTTCCCCCTGAAAATGGCATCAACAAAGGGCTTGCAGTGCTAAACTCAGCAGCTTCCTAGCTTTCAGGAACAGGCAGACTTGAATCAGAAAACCCAATTGTTCAACACAATTTTGGCATTTTACTGGGGCATACCCCATTTTTGCAATTTTTTGTGCTTTCAGCCTCCTTCCAGTCAGTGACAGGAATGGGCATGAAACCAATGCTGGATCCCAGACACCTAACCATTTCTGAAAAGTAGACAAAATTCTGAATTCAGCAAGGGGTCATTTGTGTAGATCCTACAAGGGTTTCCTACAGAAAATAACAGCTGAAAAAGAAAAATATTGAAATTGAGGTGAAAAAAACATCAATTTTTCTCTACGTTTTACTCTGTAACTTTTCCCTGCAATGTCAGATTATGGAAAGCAATATACTGTTACGTCTGCTGGACTCCTCTGGTTGCGGAGATATATAGGGCTTGTAGGTTCATCAAGAACCCGAGGAACCCAGAGCCAATAAATGAGCTGCACCCTGCAGTGCGTTTTCATTCTATACTGAGTATACAGCAATTCATTTGCTGAAATATAAAGAGTAAAAAATTGCTATCAAGAAAACCTTTGCATTTCCAAAAAGGGCACAAGATAAGGTGTTGAGGAGCAGTGGTTATTTGCACATCTCTGAATTCCGGGGTGACCATACAAGCATGTGAATTATAGGGAATTTCTCAAATAGATGTCTTTTTTACACACTCTCCTATATTTGGAAGGAAAAAATGTAGAGAAAGACAAGGGGCAATAGCACTTGTTTTGCTAATCTATGTTCCCCCAAGTCTCCCGATAAAAATGATACCTCACTTGTGTGGGTAGGCCTAGCGCCCGCGACAGGAAACGCCCCAAAGCGCAACGTGGACACATCCAAAATTTTGGGAGAAAACAGAGGTGTTTTTTGCGAAGTGCTTACCTGTAGATTTTGGCCTCTAGCTCAGCCGGCACCTAGGGAAACCTACCAAACCTGTGCATTTCTGAAAAGTAGAGACCTAGGGGAATCCAAGGAGGGGTGACTTGCGGGGCTCGGACCAGGTTCTGTTACCCAGAATCCTTTGCAAACCTCAAAATTTGGCTAAAAAAACACATGTTCCTCACATTTCTGTGGCAGAAAGTTCTGGAATCTGAGAGGAGCTACAAATTTCCTTCCACCCAGCGTTCCCCCAAGTCTCCCGTTAAAAATGATACCTCACTTGCGTGGGTAGGCCTAGCGCCGGCGACAGGAAACACCCCAAAGCGCAACGTGGACACATCCTAAATTTTGGAAAAAAACAGAGGTGTTTTTTGTGAAGTGCCTACCTGTAGATTTTGGCCTCTAGCTCAGCCGGCACCTAGGGAAACCTACCAAACCTGTGCATTTCTGAAAACTAGAGACCTAGGGGAATCCAAGGAGGGGTGACTTGCGGGGCTCGGACCAGGTTCTGTTACCCAGAATCCTTTGCAAACCTCAAAATTTGGCTAAAAAAACACATGTTCCTCACATTTCTGTGGCAGAAAGTTCTGGAATCTGAGAGGAGCTACAAATTTCCTTCCACCCAGCGTTCCCCCAAGTCTCCCGATAAAAATGATACCTCACTTGCGTGGGTAGGCCTAGCGCCGGCGACAGGAAACACCCCAAAGCGCAACGTGGACACATCCTAAATTTTGGGAGAAAACAGAGGTGTTTTTTGCGAAGTGCCTACCTGTAGATTTTGGCCTCTACCTCAGCCGGCACCTAGGGAAACCTACCAAACCTGTGCATTTCTGAAAACTAGAGACATAGGGGAATCCAAGGAGGGGTGACTTGCGGGGCTCGGACCAGGTTCTGTTACCCAGAATCCTTTGCAAACCTCAAAATTTGGCTAACAAAACACATGTTCCTCACATTTCTGTGGCAGAAAGTTCTGGAATCTAAGAGGAGCTACAAATTTCCTTCCACCCAGCGTTCCCCCAAGTCTCCCGATAAAAATGATACCTCACTTGCATGGGTAGGCCTAGCGCCGGCGACAGGAAACACCCCAAAGCGCAACATGGACACATCCTAAATTTTGGAAAAAAACAGAGGTGTTTTTTGTGAAGTGCCTACCTGTAGATTTTGGCCTCTAGCTCAGCCGGCACCTAGGGAAACCTACCAAACCTGTGCATTTCTGAAAACTAGAGACCTAGGGGAATCCAAGGAGGGGTGACTTGCGGGGCTCGGACCAGGTTCTGTTACCCACAATCCTTTGCAAACCTCAAAATTTGGCTAAAAAAACACATGCTCCTCACATTTCTGTGGCAGAAAGTTCTGAAATCTGAGAGGAGCTACAAATTTCCTTCCACCCAGCGTTCCCCCAAGTCTCCCGATAAAAATGATTCCTCACTTGCTTGGGTAGGCCTAGCGCCGGCGACAGGAAACACCCCAAAGCGCAACGTGGACACATCCTAAATTTTGGGAGAAAACAGAGGTGTTTTTTGCGAAGTGCCTACCTGTGGATTTTGGCCTCTAGCTCAGCCGGCACCTAGGGAAACCTACCAAACCTGTGCATTTCTGAAAACTAGAGACCTAGGGGAATCCAAGGAGGGGTGACTTGCGGGGCTCGGACCAGGTTCTGTTACCCAGAATCCTTTGCAAACCTCAAAATTTGGCTAAAAAAACACATGTTCCTCACATTTCTGTGGCAGAAAGTTCTGGAATCTGAGAGGAGCTACAAATTTCCTTCCACCCAGCGTTCCCCCAAGTCTCCCGATAAAAATGATACCTCACTTGCGTGGGTAGGCCTAGCGCCGGCAACAGGAAACACCCCAAAGCGCAACGTGGACACATCCTAAATTTTGGGAGAAAACAGAGGTGTTTTTTGCGAAGTGCCTACCTGTAGATTTTGGCCTCTAGCTCAGCCGGCACCTAGGGAAACCTACCAAACCTGTGCATTTCTGAAAACTAGAGACCTAGGGGAATGCAAGGAGGGGTGACTTGTGGGGCTCGGACCAGGTTCTGTTACCCAGAATCCTTTGCAAACCTCAAAATTTGGCTAAAAAAACACATGTTCCTCACATTTCTGTGGCAGAAAGTTCTGGAATCTGAGAGGAGCTACAAATTTCCTTCCACCCAGCGTTCCCCCAAGTCTCCCAATAAAAATTATACCTCACTTGCGTGGGTAGGCCTAGCGCCGGCGACAGGAAACACCCCAAAGCGCAACGTGGACACATCCTAAATTTTGGAAAAAAACAGAGGTGTTTTTTGTGAAGTGCCTACCTGTAGATTTTGGCCTCTAGCTCAGCCGGCACCTAGGGAAACCTACCAAACCTGTGCATTTCTGAAAACTAGAGACCTAGGGGAATCCAAGGAGGGGTGACTTGCGGGGCTCGGACCAGGTTCTGTTACCCAGAATCCTTTGCAAACCTCAAAATTTGGCTAAAAAAACACATGCTCCTCACATTTCTGTGGCAGAAAGTTCTGGAATCTGAGAGGAGCTACAAATTTCCTTCCACCCAGCGTTCCCCCAAGTCTCCCGATAAAAATGATTCCTCACTTGCTTGGGTAGGCCTAGCGCCGGCGACAGGAAACACCCCAAAGCGCAACGTGGACACATCCTAAATTTTGGGAGAAAACAGAGGTGTTTTTTGCGAAGTGCCTACCTGTAGATTTTGGCCTCTAGCTCAGCCGGCACCTAGGGAAACCTACCAAACCTGTGCATTTCTGAAAACTAAAGACCTAGGGGAATCCAAGGAGGGGTGACTTGCGGGGCTCGGACCAGGTTCTGTTACCCAGAATCCTTTGCAAACCTCAAAATTTGGCTAAAAAACACATGTTCCTCACATTTCTGTGGCAGAAAGTTCTGGAATCTGAGAGGAGCTACAAATTTCCTTCCACCCAGCGTTCCCCCAAGTCTCCCGATAAAAATGATACCTCACTTGCGTGGGTAGGCCTAGCGCCGGCAACAGGAAACACCCCAAAGCGCAACGTGGACACATCCTAAATTTTGGGAGAAAACAGAGGTGTTTTTTGCGAAGTGCCTACCTGTAGATTTTGGCCTCTAGCTCAGCCGGCACCTAGGGAAACCTAACAAACCTGTGCATTTCTGAAAACTAGAGACCTAGGGGAATCCAAGGAGGGGTGACTTGCGGGGCTCGGACCAGGTTCTGTTACCCAGAATCCTTTGCAAACCTCAAAATTTGGCTAAAAAAACACATGTCCCTCACTTTTCTGTGGCAGAAAGTTCTGGAATCTGAGAGGAGCTACAAATTTCCTTCCACCCAGCGTTCCCCCAAGTCTCTCGATAAAAATGATACCTCACTTGCGTGGGTAGGCCTAGCGCCGGCGACAGGAAACACCCCAAAGCGCAACGTGGACACATCCTAAATTTTGGAAAAAAAACTGAGGTGTTTTTTGCGAAGTGCCTACCTGTAGACTTTGGCCTCTAGCTCAGCCGGCACCTAGGGAAACCTACCAAACCTGTGCATTTCTGAAAACTAGAGACCTAGGGGAATCCAAGCAGGGGTGACTTGCGGGGCTCGGACCAGGTTCTGTTACCCAGAATCCTTTGCAAACCTCAAAATTTGGCTAAAAAAACACATGTTCCTCACATTTCTGTGGCAGAAAGTTCTGGAATCTGAGAGGAGCTACAAATTTCCTTCCACCCAGCGTTCCCCCAAGTCTCCCGATAAAAATGATACCTCACTTGCGTGGGTAGGCCTAGCGCCGGCAAAGAGGAAACACCCCAAAGCGCAACGTGGACACATCCTAAATTTTGGGAGAAAACAGAGGTGTTTTTTGCGAAGTGCCTACCTGTAGATTTTGGCCTCTAGCTCAGCTGGCACCTAGGGAAACCTAACAAACCTGTGCATTTCTGAAAACTAGAGACCTAGGGGAATCCAAGGAGGGGTGACTTGCGGGGCTCGGACCAGGTTCTGTTACCCAGAATCCTTTGCAAACCTCAAAATTTGGCTAAAAAAACACATGTCCCTCACTTTTCTGTGGCAGAAAGTTCTGGAATCTGAGAGGAGCTACAAATTTCCTTCCACCCAGCGTTCCCCCAAGTCTCCCGATAAAAATGATACCTCACTTGCGTGGGTAGGCCTAGCGCCGGCGACAGGAAACACCCCAAAGCGCAACGTGGACACATCCTAAATTTTGGAAAAAAACAGAGGTGTTTTTTGCGAAGTGCCTACCTGTAGACTTTGGCCTCTAGCTCAGCCGGCACCTAGGGAAACCTACCAAACCTGTGCATTTCTGAAAACTAGAGACCTAGGGGAATCCAAGCAGGGGTGACTTGCGGGGCTCGGACCAGGTTCTGTTACCCAGAATCCTTTGCAAACCTCAAAATTTGGCTAAAAAAACACATGTTCCTCACATTTCTGTGGCAGAAAGTTCTGGAATCTGAGAGGAGCTACAAATTTCCTTTCACCCAGCGTTCCCCCAAGTCTCCCGATAAAAATGATACCTCACTTGCGTGGGTAGGCCTAGCGCCGGCGACAGGAAACACCCCAAAGCGCAACGTGGACACATCCTAAATTTTGGGAGAAAACAGAGGTGTTTTTTGCGAAGTGCCTACCTGTAGATTTTGGCCTCTAGCTCAGCCGGCACCTAGGGAAACCTACCAAACCTGTGCATTTCTGAAAACTAGAGACCTAGGGGAATCCAAGGAGGGGTGACTTGCGGGGCTCGGACCAGGTTCTGTTACCCAGAATCCTTTGCAAACCTCAAAATTTGGCTAAAAAAACACATGTCCCTCACTTTTCTGTGGCAGAAAGTTGTGGAATCTGAGAGGAGCTACAAATTTCCTTCCACCCAGCGTTCCCCCAAGTCTCCCGATAAAAATGATACCTCACTTGCGTGGGTAGGCCTAGCGCCGGCGACAGGAAACACCCCAAAGCGCAACGTGGACACATCCTAAATTTTGGAAAAAAACAGAGGTGTTTTTTGCGAAGTGCCTACCTGTAGACTTTGGCCTCTAGCTCAGCCGGCACCTAGGGAAACCTACCAAACCTGTGCATTTCTGAAAACTAGAGACCTAGGGGAATCCAAGCAGGGGTGACTTGCGGGGCTCGGACCAGGTTCTGTTACCCAGAATCCTTTGCAAACCTCAAAATGTGGCTAAAAAAACACATGTTCCTCACATTTCTGTGGCAGAAAGTTCTGGAATCTGAGAGGAGCTACAAATTTCCTTTCACCCAGCGTTCCCCCAAGTCTCCCGTTAAAAATGATACCTCACTTGCGTGGGTAGGCCTAGCGCCGGCGACAGGAAACACCCCAAAGCGCAACGTGGACACATCCTAAATTTTGGAAAAAAACAGAGGTGTTTTTTGCGAAGTGCCTACCTGTAGACTTTGGCCTCTAGCTCAGCCGGCACCTAGGGAAACCTACCAAACCTGTGCATTTCTGAAAACTAGAGACCTAGGGGAATCCAAGCAGGGGTGACTTGCGGGGCTCGGACCAGGTTCTGTTACCCAGAATCCTTTGCAAACCTCAAAATGTGGCTAAAAAAACACATGTTCCTCACATTTCTGTGGCAGAAAGTTCTGGAATCTGAGAGGAGCTACAAATTTCCTTTCACCCAGCGTTCCCCCAAGTCTCCCGTTAAAAATGATACCTCACTTGCGTGGGTAGGCCTAGCGCCGGCGACAGGAAACACCCCAAAGCGCAACGTGGACACATCCTAAATTTTGGAAAAAAACAGAGGTGTTTTTTGTGAAGTGACTACCTGTAGATTTTGGCCTCTAGCTCAGCCGGCACCTAGGGAAACCTACCAAACCTGTGCATTTCTGAAAACTAGAGACGTAGGGGAATCCAAGGAGGGGTGACTTGCGGGGCTCGGACCAGGTTCTGTTACCCAGAATCCTTTGCAAACCTCAAAATTTGGCTAAAAAAACACATGTTCCTCACATTTCTGTGGCAGAAAGTTCTGGAATCTGAGAGGAGCTACAAATTTCCTTCCACCCAGCGTTCCCCCAAGTCTCCCGATAAAAATGATACCTCACTTGCGTGGCTAGGCCTAGCGCCGGCGACAGGAAACACCCCAAAGCGCAACGTGGACACATCCTAAATTTTGGAAAAAAACAGAGGTGTTTTTTGCGAAGTGCCTCCCTGTAGATTTTGGCCTCTAGCTCAGCCGGCACCTAGGGAAACCTACCAAACCTGTGCATTTCTGAAAACTAGAGACCTAGGGGAATCCAAGGAGGGGTGACTTGCGGGGCTCGGACCAGGTTCTGTTACCCAGAATCCTTTGCAAACCTCAAAATTTGGCTAAAAAAACACATGTTCCTCACATTTCTGTGGCAGAAAGTTCTGGAATCTGAAAGGAGCTACAAATTTCCTTCCACCCAGCGTTCCCCCAAGTCTCCCGATAAAAATGATACCTCACTTGCGTGGGTAGGCCTAGCGCCGGCGACAGGAAACACCCCAAAGCGCAACGTGGACACATCCTAAATTTTGGAAAAAAACAGAGGTGTTTTTTGCGAAGTGCCTACCTGTAGATTTTGGCCTCTAGCTCAGCCGGCACCTAGGGAAACCTACCAAACCTGTGCATTTCTGAAAACTAGAGACCTAGGGGAATCCAAGGAGGGGTGACTTGCGGGGCTCGGACCAGGTTCTGTTACCCAGAATCCTTTGCAAACCTCAAAATTTGGCTAAAAAAACACATGTTCCTCACATTTCTGTGGCAGAAAGTTCTGGAATCTGAGAGGAGCTACAAATTTCCTTCCACCCAGCGTTCCCCCAAGTCTCCCGATAAAAATGATACCTCACTTGCGTGGGTAGGCCTAGCGCCGGCGACAGGAAACACCCCAAAGCGCAACGTGGACACATCCTAAATTTTGGAAAAAAACAGAGGTGTTTTTTGTGAAGTGCCTACCTGTAGATTTTGGCCTCTAGCTCAGCCGGCACCTAGGGAAACCTACCAAACCTGTGCATTTCTGAAAACTAGAGACCTAAGGGAATCCAAGGAGGGGTGACTTGCGGGGCTCAGACCAGGTTCTGTTACCCAGAATCCTTTGCAAACCTCAAAATTTGGCTAAAAAAACACATGCTCCTCACATTTCTGTGGCAGAAAGTTCTGGAATCTGAGAGGAGCTACAAATTTCCTTCCACCCAGCGTTCCCCCAAGTCTCCCGATAAAAATGATTCCTCACTTGCTTGGGTAGGCCTAGCGCCGGCGACAGGAAACACCCCAAAGCGCAACGTGGACACATCCTAAATTTTGGGAGAAAACAGAGGTGTTTTTTGCGAAGTGCCTACCTGTAGATTTTGGCCTCTAGCTCAGCCGGCACCTAGGGAAACCTACCAAACCTGTGCATTTCTGAAAACTAAAGACCTAGTGGAATCCAAGGAGGGGTGACTTGCGGGGCTCGGACCAGGTTCTGTTACCCAGAATCCTTTGCAAACCTCAAAATTTGGCTAAAAAAACACATGTTCCTCACATTTCTGTGGCAGAAAGTTCTGGAATCTGAGAGGAGCTACAAATTTCCTTCCACCCAGCGTTCCCCCAAGTCTCCCGATAAAAATGATACCTCACTTGCGTGGGTAGGTCTAGCGCCGGCAATAGGAAACACCCCAAAGCGCAACGTGGACACATCCTAAATTTTGGGAGAAAACAGAGGTGTTTTTTGCGAAGTGCCTACCTGTAGATTTTGGCCTCTAGCTCAGCCGGCACCTAGGGAAACCTAACAAACCTGTGCATTTCTGAAAACTAGAGACCTAGGGGAATCCAAGCAGGGGTGACTTGCGGGGCTCGGACCAGGTTCTGTTACCCAGAATCCTTTGCAAACCTCAAAATTTGGCTAAAAAAACACATGTTCCTCACATTTCTGTGGCAGAAAGTTCTGGAATCTGAGAGGAGCTACAAATTTCCTTCCACCCAGCGTTCCCCCAAGTCTCCCGATAAAAATGATACCTCACTTGCGTGGGTAGGCCTAGCGCCGGCAAAGAGGAAACACCCCAAAGCGCAACGTGGACACATCCTAAATTTTGGGAGAAAACAGAGGTGTTTTTTGCGAAGTGCCTACCTGTAGATTTTGGCCTCTAGCTCAGCTGGCACATAGGGAAACCTAACAAACCTGTGCATTTCTGAAAACTAGAGACCTAGGGGAATCCAAGGAGGGGTGACTTGCGGGGCTCGGACCAGGTTCTGTTACCCAGAATCCTTTGCAAACCTCAAAATTTGGCTAAAAAAAACACATGTCCCTCACTTTTCTGTGGCAGAAAGTTCTGGAATCTGAGAGGAGCTACAAATTTCCTTCCACCCAGCGTTCCCCCAAGTCTCCCGATAAAAATGATACCTCACTTGCGTGGGTAGGCCTAGCGCCGGCGACAGGAAACACCCCAAAGCGCAACGTGGACACATCCTAAATTTTGGAAAAAAACTGAGGTGTTTTTTGCGAAGTGCCTACCTGTAGACTTTGGCCTCTAGCTCAGCCGGCACCTAGGGAAACCTACCAAACCTGTGCATTTCTGAAAACTAGAGACCTAGGGGAATCCAAGCAGGGGTGACTTGCGGGGCTCGGACCAGGTTCTGTTACCCAGAATCCTTTGCAAACCTCAAAATTTGGCTAAAAAAACACATGTTCCTCACATTTCTGTGGCAGAAAGTTCTGGAATCTGAGAGGAGCTACAAATTTCCTTTCACCCAGCGTTCCCCCAAGTCTCCCGATAAAAATGATACCTCACTTGCGTGGGTAGGCCTAGCGCCGGCGACAGGAAACACCCCAAAGCGCAACGTGGACACATCCTAAATTTTGGGAGAAAACAGAGGTGTTTTTTGCGAAGTGCCTACCTGTAGATTTTGGCCTCTAGCTCAGCCGGCACCTAGGGAAACCTACCAAACCTGTGCATTTCTGAAAACTAGAGACCTAGGGGAATCCAAGGAGGGGTGACTTGCGGGGCTCGGACCAGGTTCTGTTACCCAGAATCCTTTGCAAACCTCAAAATTTGGCTAAAAAAAACACATGTCCCTCACTTTTCTGTGGCAGAAAGTTGTGGAATCTGAGAGGAGCTACAAATTTCCTTCCACCCAGCGTTCCCCCAAGTCTCCCGATAAAAATGATACCTCACTTGCGTGGGTAGGCCTAGCGCCGGCGACAGGAAACACCCCAAAGCGCAACGTGGACACATCCTAAATTTTGGAAAAAAACAGAGGTGTTTTTTGCGAAGTGCCTACCTGTAGACTTTGGCCTCTAGCTCAGCCGGCACCTAGGGAAACCTACCAAACCTGTGCATTTCTGAAAACTAGAGACCTAGGGGAATCCAAGCAGGGGTGACTTGCGGGGCTCGGACCAGGTTCTGTTACCCAGAATCCTTTGCAAACCTCAAAATGTGGCTAAAAAAACACATGTTCCTCACATTTCTGTGGCAGAAAGTTCTGGAATCTGAGAGGAGCTACAAATTTCCTTTCACCCAGCGTTCCCCCAAGTCTCCCGTTAAAAATGATACCTCACTTGCGTGGGTAGGCCTAGCGCCGGCGACAGGAAACACCCCAAAGCGCAACGTGGACACATCCTAAATTTTGGAAAAAAACAGAGGTGTTTTTTGTGAAGTGACTACCTGTAGATTTTGGCCTCTAGCTCAGCCGGCACCTAGGGAAACCTACCAAACCTGTGCATTTCTGAAAACTAGAGACGTAGGGGAATCCAAGGAGGGGTGACTTGCGGGGCTCGGACCAGGTTCTGTTACCCAGAATCCTTTGCAAACCTCAAAATTTGGCTAAAAAAACACATGTTCCTCACATTTCTGTGGCAGAAAGTTCTGGAATCTGAGAGGAGCTACAAATTTCCTTCCACCCAGCGTTCCCCCAAGTCTCCCGATAAAAATGATACCTCACTTGCGTGGCTAGGCCTAGCGCCGGCGACAGGAAACACCCCAAAGCGCAACGTGGACACATCCTAAATTTTGGAAAAAAACAGAGGTGTTTTTTGCGAAGTGCCTCCCTGTAGATTTTGGCCTCTAGCTCAGCCGGCACCTAGGGAAACCTACCAAACCTGTGCATTTCTGAAAACTAGAGACCTAGGGGAATCCAAGGAGGGGTGACTTGCGGGGCTCGGACCAGGTTCTGTTACCCAGAATCCTTTGCAAACCTCAAAATTTGGCTAAAAAAACACATGTTCCTCACATTTCTGTGGCAGAAAGTTCTGGAATCTGAAAGGAGCTACGAATTTCCTTCCACCCAGCGTTCCCCCAAGTCTCCCGATAAAAATGATACCTCACTTGCGTGGGTAGGCCTAGCGCCGGCGACAGGAAACACCCCAAAGCGCAACGTGGACACATCCTAAATTTTGGAAAAAAACAGAGGTGTTTTTTGCGAAGTGCCTACCTGTAGATTTTGGCCTCTAGCTCAGCCGGCACCTAGGGAAACCTACCAAAACCTGTGCATTTCTGAAAACTAGAGACCTAGGGGAATCCAAGGAGGGGTGACTTGCGGGGCTCGGACCAGGTTCTGTTACCCAGAATCCTTTGCAAACCTCAAAATTTGGCTAAAAAAACACATGTTCCTCACATTTCTGTGGCAGAAAGTTCTGGAATCTGAGAGGAGCTACAAATTTCCTTCCACCCAGCGTTCCCCCAAGTCTCCCGATAAAAATGATACCTCACTTGCGTGGGTAGGCCTAGCGCCGGCGACAGGAAACACCCCAAAGCGCAACGTGGACACATCCTAAATTTTGGAAAAAAACAGAGGTGTTTTTTGTGAAGTGCCTACCTGTAGATTTTGGCCTCTAGCTCAGCCGGCACCTAGGGAAACCTACCAAACCTGTGCATTTCTGAAAACTAGAGACCTAAGGGAATCCAAGGAGGGGTGACTTGCGGGGCTCAGACCAGGTTCTGTTACCCAGAATCCTTTGCAAACCTCAAAATTTGGCTAAAAAAACACATGCTCCTCACATTTCTGTGGCAGAAAGTTCTGGAATCTGAGAGGAGCTACAAATTTCCTTCCACCCAGCGTTCCCCCAAGTCTCCCGATAAAAATGATTCCTCACTTGCTTGGGTAGGCCTAGCGCCGGCGACAGGAAACACCCCAAAGCGCAACGTGGACACATCCTAAATTTTGGGAGAAAACAGAGGTGTTTTTTGCGAAGTGCCTACCTGTAGATTTTGGCCTCTAGCTCAGCCGGCACCTAGGGAAACCTACCAAACCTGTGCATTTCTGAAAACTAAAGACCTAGTGGAATCCAAGGAGGGGTGACTTGCGGGGCTCGGACCAGGTTCTGTTACCCAGAATCCTTTGCAAACCTCAAAATTTGGCTAAAAAAACACATGTTCCTCACATTTCTGTGGCAGAAAGTTCTGGAATCTGAGAGGAGCTACAAATTTCCTTCCACCCAGCGTTCCCCCAAGTCTCCCGATAAAAATGATACCTCACTTGCGTGGGTAGGTCTAGCGCCGGCAATAGGAAACACCCCAAAGCGCAACGTGGACACATCCTAAATTTTGGGAGAAAACAGAGGTGTTTTTTGCGAAGTGCCTACCTGTAGATTTTGGCCTCTAGCTCAGCCGGCACCTAGGGAAACCTAACAAACCTGTGCATTTCTGAAAACTAGAGACCTAGGGGAATCCAAGGAGGGGTGACTTGCGGGGCTCGGACCAGGTTCTGTTACCCAGAATCCTTTGCAAACCTCAAAATTTGGCTAAAAAAACACATGTCCCTCACTTTTCTGTGGCAGAAAGTTCTGGAATCTGAGAGGAGCTACAAATTTCCTTCCACCCAGCGTTCCCCCAAGTCTCCCGATAAAAATGATACCTCACTTGCGTGGGTAGGCCTAGCGCCGGCGACAGGAAACACCCCAAAGCGCAACGTGGACACATCCTAAATTTTGGAAAAAAACAGAGGTGTTTTTTGCGAAGTGCCTACCTGTAGACTTTGGCCTCTAGCTCAGCCGGCACCTAGGGAAACCTACCAAACCTGTGCATTTCTGAAAACTAGAGACCTAGGGGAATCCAAGCAGGGGTGACTTGCGGGGCTCGGACCAGGTTCTGTTACCCAGAATCCTTTGCAAACCTCAAAATTTGGCTAAAAAAACACATGTTCCTCACATTTCTGTGGCAGAAAGTTCTGGAATCTGAGAGGAGCTACAAATTTCCTTTCACCCAGCGTTCCCCCAAGTCTCCCGATAAAAATGATACCTCACTTGCGTGGGTAGGCCTAGCGCCGGCGACAGGAAACACCCCAAAGCGCAACGTGGACACATCCTAAATTTTGGGAGAAAACAGAGGTGTTTTTTGCGAAGTGCCTACCTGTAGATTTTGGCCTCTAGCTCAGCCGGCACCTAGGGAAACCTACCAAACCTGTGCATTTCTGAAAACTAGAGACCTAGGGGAATCCAAGGAGGGGTGACTTGCGGGGCTCGGACCAGGTTCTGTTACCCAGAATCCTTTGCAAACCTCAAAATTTGGCTAAAAAAAACACATGTCCCTCTCTTTTCTGTGGCAGAAAGTTCTGGAATCTGAGAGGAGCTACAAATTTCCTTCCACCCAGCGTTTCCCCAAGTCTCCCGATAAAAATGATACCTCACTTGCGTGGGTAGGCCTAGCGCCGGCGACAGGAAACACCCCAAAGCGCAACGTGGACACATCCTAAATTTTGGAAAAAAAACAGAGGTGTTTTTTGCGAAGTGCCTACCTGTAGACTTTGGCCTCTAGCTCAGCCGGCACCTAGGGAAACCTACCAAACCTGTGCATTTCTGAAAACTAGAGACCTAGGGGAATCCAAGCAGGGGTGACTTGTGGGGCTCGGACCAGGTTCTGTTACCCAGAATCCTTTGCAAACCTCAAAATTTGGCTAAAAAAACACATGTTCCTCACATTTCTGTGGCAGAAAGTTCTGGAATCTGAGAGGAGCTACAAATTTCCTTTCACCCAGCGTTCCCCCAAGTCTCCCGTTAAAATGATACCTCACTTGCGTGGGTAGGCCTAGCGCCGGCGACAGGAAACACCCCAAAGCGCAACGTGGACACATCCTAAATTTTGGAAAAAAACAGAGGTGTTTTTTGTGAAGTGCCTACCTGTAGATTTTGGCCTCTAGCTCAGCCGGCACCTAGGGAAACCTACCAAACCTGTGCATTTCTGAAAACTAGAGACCTAGGGGAATCCAAGGAGGGGTGACTTGCGGGGCTCGGACCAGGTTCTGTTACCCAGAATCCTTTGCAAACCTCAAAATTTGGCTAAAAAAACACATGTTCCTCAAATTTCTGTGGCAGAAAGTTCTGGAATCTGAGAGGAGCTACAAATTTCCTTCCACCCAGCGTTCCCCCAAGTCTCCCGATAAAAATGATACCTCACTTGCGTGGCTAGGCCTAGCGCCGGCGACAGGAAACACCCCAAAGCGCAACGTGGACACATCCTAAATTTTGGAAAAAAACAGAGGTGTTTTTTGCGAAGTGCCTCCATGTAGATTTTGGCCTCTAGCTCAGCCGGCACCTAGGGAAACCTACCAAACCTGTGCATTTCTGAAAACTAGAGACGTAGTGGGAATCCAAGGAGGGGTGACTTGCGGGGCTCGGACCAGGTTCTGTTACCCAGAATCCTTTGCAAACCTCAAAATTTGGCTAAAAAAACACATGTTCCTCACATTTCTGTGGCAGAAAGTTCTGGAATCTGAGAGGAGCTACAAATTTCCTTCCACCCAGCGTTCCCCCAAGTCTCCCGATAAAAATGATACCTCACTTGCGTGGGTAGGCCTAGCGCCGGCGACAGGAAACACCCCAAAGCGCAACGTGGACACATCCTAAATTTTGGAAAAAAACAGAGGTGTTTTTTGCGAAGTGCCTACCTGTAGATTTTGGCCTCTAGCTCAGCCGGCACCTAGGGAAACCCACCAAACCTGTCCATTTCTGAAAACTAGAGACCTAGGGGAATCCAAGGAGGGGTGACTTGCGGGGCTCGGACCAGGTTCTGTTACCCAGAGTCCTTTGCAAACCTCAAAATTTGGCTAAAAAAACACATGCTCCTCACATTTCTGTGGCAGAAAGTTCTGGAATCTGAGAGGAGCTACAAATTTCCTTCCACCCAGCGTTCCCCCAAGTCTCCCGATAAAAATGATACCTCACTTGCGTGGGTAGGCCTAGCGCCGGCGACAGGAAACACCCCAAAGCGCAACGTGGACACATCCTAAATTTTGGAGAAAACAGAGGTGTTTTTTGCGAAGTGCCTACCTGTAGATTTTGGCCTCTAGCTCAGCCGGCACCTAGGGAAACCTACCAAACCTGTGCGTTTCTGAAAACTAGAGACCTAGGGGAATCCAAGGAGGGGTGACTTGCGGGGCTCGGACCAGGTTCTGTTACCCAGAATCCTTTGCAAACCTCAAAATTTGGCTAAAAAAAACATGTGCTCCTCACATTTTTGTGGCAGAAAGTTCTGGAATCTGAGAGGAGCTACAAATTTCCTTCCACCCAGCGTTCCCCCAAGTCTCCTGATAAAAAGGATACCTCACTTGCGTGGGTAGGCCTAGCGCCCGCAACAGGAAACGCCCCAAAACGCAACGTGGACACATCCCATTTTTTGAAAGAAAACAGTGCCTACCTGTGGATTTTGGCCTGTAGCTCACCTGGCACCTAGGGAAACCTACCAAACCTGTGCATTTCTAAAAACTAGAGACTTAGGGGAATCCAAGATGGGGTGACTTGCGGGGCTCAGACCAGGTTCTGTTACCCAGAATCCTTTGCAAACCTCAAAATGTGGCTAAAAAAACACATGTTCCTCACATTTCTGTGGCAGAAAGTTCTGGAATCTGAGAGGAGCCACAAATTTCCTTCCACCCAGCGTTCCCCTAAGTCTCTCAATAAAAATGGTACCTCACTTCTGTGGGTAGGCCTAGCGCCCACGAAAGGAAATGGCCCAAAACACAACGTGGACAGAACATATTTTTTCACAGAAAACAGAGGTGTTTTTTGCAAAGTGCCTACCTGTGGAGTTTGGCCTCTAGCTCAGCCGGCCCCGGGAGGGGGGAGGCAGAAATGCCCTAAAATAATTTTGCCCCCCCCAGCCCCCACCCCCCCGGGAGTGACCCTTGCCTAAGGGGTCGCTCCCCCTGCGTGACATTGGCGCCAAAAAACAAATCCCAGGTGCCTAGTGGTTTCTGCCCCCTTGGGGGCAGATTGACCTAAAATCTGCCAATCTGCCCCCAAGGGGGGCAGAAATGGCCTAAATACAATTTGCCCCCCAGGGGAGCGACCCTTGCCTGATGGGTCGCTCCCCATCTCGAAAAAAACAAACAAACAAAAAAAAAACAACACAACAAAAAAAAATTCCCTGGTGCCTAGAGGGTTCTGCCCCCCCTGGGGGCAGAAATGGCCTAAAATAAATTTGCCCCCCCAGGCCCCACCCCCCCCCGGGAGCGACCCTTGCCTACGGGGTCGCTCCCCCTGCGTGACATTGGCGCCAAAAATCAAATCCCAGGAGCCTCGTGGTTTCTGCCCCCTTGGGGGGCAGATTGACCTAAAATCTGCCAATCTGCCCCCAGGGGGGGCAGAAATGGCCTAAAATAATTTGCCCCCCCCGGGAGCGACCCTTGCCTATGGGGTCGCTCCCCCTGCGTGACATTGGCGCCAAAAAACAAATCCCAGGTGCCTAGTGGTTTCTGCCCCCTTGGGGTAGATTGACCTAAAATCTGCCAATCTGCCCCCAAGGGGGGCTGAAATGGCCTAAATACAATTTGCCCCCCAGGGGAGCGACCCTTGCCTGATGGGTCGCTCCCCATCTCGAAAAAAACAAACAAACAAAAAAAAAACAACACAACAAAAAAAAAATCCCTGGTGCCTAGAGGGTTCTGCCCCCCCTGGAGGCAGTTCGGCCTAATAATAGGCCGATCTGCCCCCAGGGGGGGTAGAAATGGCCTAAAATAAATTTGCCCACCCAGCACCCACCCCCCCCCCGGGAGCGACCCTTGCCTACGGGGTCGCTCCCCCTGCGTGACATTGGCGCCAAAAATCAAATCCCAGGTGCCTAGTGGTTTCTGCCCCCTTGGGGGCAGATTGACCTAAAATCTGCCAATCTGCCCCCAAGGGGGGCAGAAATGTCCTAAATACAATTTGCCCCCCAGGGGAGCGACCCTTGCCTGATGGGTCGCTCCCCATCTCGAAAAAAACAAACAAACACAAAAAAAAAACACAACAAAAAAATTTGCCCTGGTGCCCAGAGGGTTCTGCCCCCCCCCTGGGGGCAGAAATGGCCTAAAATAAATTTGCCCCCCCAGGCCCCACCCCCCCCGGGAGCGACCCTTGCCTACCGGGTCGCTCCCCCTGCGTGACATTGGCGCCAAAAATCAAATCCCAGGAGCCTAGTGGTTTCTGCCCCCTTGGGGGCAGATTGACCTAAAAAATGCCAATCTGCCCCCAAGGGGGGCAGAAATGGCCTAAATACAATTTGCCCCCCAGGGGAGCGACCCTTGCCTGATGGGTCGCACCCCATCTCGAGAAAAACAAACAAACAAAAAAAAAACACAACAAAAAAATTTGCCCTGGTGCCCTGAGGGTTCTGCCCCCCCCTGGGGGCAGTTCGGCCTAATAATAGGCCGATCTGCCCCCAGGGGGGGCAGAAATGGCCTAAAATAAATTTGCCCCCCCCAGCCCCCACCCCCCCCGGGAGCGACCCTTGCCTACGGGGTCGCTCCCCCTGCGTGACATTGGCGCCAAAAAACAAATCCCCGGTGCCTAGTGGTTTCTGCCCCCTTGTGGGCAGATTGACCTAAAATCGGCCAATCTGCCCCCCAGGGGGGCAGAAATGGCCTAAATATAATTTGCCCCCAAGGGGAGCGACCCTTGCCTGATGGGTCGCTCCCCATCTCGAAAAAAAACAAACAAACAAAAAAAAAACACAACAAAAAAATTTGCCCTGGTGCCCTGAGGGTTCTGCCCCCCCTGGGGGCAGTTCGGCCTATTAATAGGCCGATCTGCCCCCAGGGGGGGCAGAAATGGCCTAAAATAAATTTCCCCCCACCAGCCCCCACCCCCCCCGGGAGCGACCCTTGCCTACGGGGTCGCTCCCCCTGCGTGACATTGGCGCCAAAAAACAAATCCCCGGTGCATAGTGGTTTCTGCCCCCTTGGGGGCAGATTGACCTAAAATCGGCCAATCTGCCCCCAAGGGGGGCAGAAATGGCCTAAATACAATTTGCCCCCCAGGGGAGCGACCCTTGCCTGATGGGTTGCTCCCCATCTCGAAAAAAACAAACAAACAAAAAAAAAACACAACAAAAAAATTTGCCCTGGTGCCCTGAGGGTTCTGCCCCCCCCTGGGGGCAGTTCGGCCTAATAATAGGCCGATCTGCCCCCAGGGGGGGCAGAAATGGCCTAAAATAAATTCCCCCCCCCAGCCCCCACACCCCCCCGGGAGCGACCCTTGCCTACGGGGTCGCTCCCCCTGCGTGACATTGGCGCCAAAAAGCAAATCCCCGGTGCCTAGTGGTTTCTGCCCCCTTGTGGGCAGATTGACCTAAAATCGGCCAATCTGCCCCCGGGGGGCAGAAATGGCCTAAATACAATTTGCCCCCCAGGGGAGCGACCCTTGCCTGATGGGTCGCTCCTCATCTCTAAAAAAAACAAACAAACAAACAAAAAAAAAATTGCCCTGGCGCCTAGAGGTTTCTGCCCCCCCCCCCCCGGGGGCAGATCAGCCTAATATTAGGCCGATCTGCCCCCGGGGGGGCAGAAATGGCCTAAAATAAATTAGCCCCCCCCAACCCCACCCCAACCCGGGAGCGACCCTTGCCTACGGGGTCGCTCCCCCTGCGTGACATTGGCGCCACAAAACAAATCCCCGGTGCCTAGTGGTTTCTGCCCCCTTGGGGGCAGATTGACCTAAAATCGGCCAATCTGCCCCCAGGGGGGCAGAAATGGTCTAAATACAATTTGCCCCCCAGGGAGCGACCCTTGCCTGATGGGTCGCTCCCCATCTCTAAAAAAAGAAACAACAAAAAAAAAAAACACAAAAAAAAAATTTGCCCTGGCGCCTAGAGGTTTCTGCCCCCCCTGGGGGCAGATCGGCCTAATAATAGGCCGATCTGCCCCCAGGGGGGGCAGAAATGGCCTAAAATAAATGTCTTCCCCTTCCATCCCGACTTGGGGGGGAAGGGGGGTGCACGGGGGCGCGCTAGCGCGCCCCCAAGTTCCCCTGTGCCTAGGATGAGATGATCTCGTCCAAGGCACAGGGGAACTGTAGCCTTGGACGAGATCATCTCGTCCAAGGCACAGAAGGGGTTAAATTAGGATGTTAAATCGCAACATTTTCATGTTTTTTTCGCTGCAGATGGAGAAATGCATGGCCATTGGGATCATATGGCAGGAGAGGACCAAATTATGCAGCAGGGTTGACCAATCTACAACACCAATAGCTCTCACTCTCTCAAACGTGAGACCCATTGCATTGCAAATACTTGGGTTTTTTATGTTGTAAATGTCCAATGTAGAAAAGAAAGTGCAAGGGTCCAAAACTCTCCTTTGAAACACGTAGCAGCTGGTAATCCTTTGTAGTCTCGGGTCTTTCCTTTAAACAATATACACCCAATCACAGCCACATTTCAGATATTGTTTCTAGCATTCTGCTTGCATCCCTGTGTAACAGTTTGCCACCTTTTTATATTTTCATAGTCTTTGTTACTATGTGTGTTGTGCGCACAGTAAAGCTCTTAAACAGAAAATAAACTGTGGTGCAGGGCTTAGCCAGCATCATAATTTAAAGCAAACATTGAAAGAGACTTCTTGAGGGTCTTGTGTTCAAATGCTTAACTTTTCATGCAAACTACACAGTTGTAGTCCTGAACAAACAGTGTAAAAACGTCATGGTACACAGTGCCCTCTATGTTTATATGTAATGTGTTTCATTTACCCGTGCAGTGTCCTAGGAGTGGTTGCTTTTCCAGGTTGTTGTGTTATGGTTTTAAGCAGTATATTACTCTTGACTAGTACATAATTCAAAATGAGTCCTTGTCAGGTGTTTATAAAATGTGGTGCAAAATGAGTTATGGTCTGAAATCACCTGTGATTGTTAGAGTTGTTTTTAAAAGCCAAATTTGAATCTTCTGTACACAGGATCTCCCAGAACTAACTTGGACCCACAAAGAAACGGCTGCCTTTTAACAAGGTGCATTTATTTAGAGCTCTGTAGTTCAGAGACCTGTACCTACCAGTCTCAACAACTCTGTCCTATTTGTTATTATTTTCTTTTCTAAAAATGTTTTCTTGTGTATATGTGTTTTTTACAGGTGATGATGCTGAAGTAAAGCTGGCCGTCAATGCCCTACAGCAAATCCTAGAGGCTCAAGACGCAGAGTTCATAGAACAGCAGGACACAGCTCTTGTAAGTAAATAAAATATGCCTTGGTGTAAACACTAAGGTCCATGTTTATACTCATTTTGCAGCATATTTGCATCATTTTTTTAAATGCAAATTCAGCACAAACTTAACTCCATATTTATATTTTGATGTAAGACATGTCTAATGTCAAAATATAGGAGTTTGCCCCATTGTTTTGCATGGGTAAACCTACCTTGCGTCAATGAGATGTAAGGTAGGCATTACCATCCAAAAGATTGTGCTATCCCCAAAGTCCCATATTTATCCCCCCGTGATAAAATGAAGCATGGGTGGGAGAAGGGGCTAAATATTGTTTCAAAGCTTGCTCAACACCATTAGTTAACTCCTGGGTCAGACCAGGAACTAGGGGACCTGTGGACCCATTTCCATGGTTGAACACTATAGAATGTGTCCACAGGTGCCCTCTTCAAGCCCCAGGCACATCCCCACCCTCACCAGAGAGACACCGGAGACACTTGTCCCTTGTGCTGGCCATTGGGGTGGTGGTTATGACTCCTGTGTTTCCTAAGACAGGAGTCATGTTTTTAGCGGTTGTGCGCCAGGAAATGGCGCTAGTCTGGATAGAGGCATTTTTTTGCCTCTAACCAGGCTAACATCATTCTTTGGGGCACAACCTCCTCCTTCCCTACCGTCACCCCAACCCGACTAGCATCATTTTAGTTGATGCTAGCCCAAGCTGTGTACCAGCTTGCGCCATTCCATTAATTTGGTGCCCGGCTGGTGCTTGGGAATGGCGCAAGCCAGCGCTATACGTTTTGGTGCAAAACTACATTCCCACAGTTTTGCACCAAAAAGTATACATTTGGGCCCAATGTAAGCATAAACCCTGACAGTCAAAAAAACTCCCTAGAGGCCCTATAGGTGAGGACCTCAGAAAGCATGCCAAGCCTATCTCTTGCATTGTAAATGTGAAATGTATTCCTTGTTTTTTCTTTCCAGAGCCCCTGGAGGCATACAAAGACAACATACTCCCGCAAAAGGTATCACCGCAAGCAATACAGGTGGTCCAAAAAAGGAAATCTTCAGTGCCTAAAGGCGGTCCTCCTATAAAGAAAGGGACTCCACAAAGGAACACATTAGGTTTTTTTTTTACAAAAGAATCCTAATACTTTTCTCTCTCAAGCAACTTGTTCTGCTAGCATACAGTAAGGGGGGGTAAAAAAATGTAATAATATTTATAATGTATATTTATGTTTACAACATGAGCCGTCACAAGATATCTCTGGAGGAGTCCTACATAAATCTAAGCAGACATCAATTCCTCTAAAGGACATCACCAAGTCCCCTCCAAATGCCCAGAGGTCACCAACCAGTGAGAGCTTCACTTTTCATCAAGACAAACCATAGACCCAGTACTGACTTTAACCCATACACCACGTTACAAGTAAAGCCTACAACCAGTGGATTGAACACTCCTACAGGAACTCCATTTGTCGATGGGACTGGTGAACCCAAAGGGCGCGCACTTCCAACCTCAGACACACACCAGCAGGGGTCGTGTAAAACCATTGAAGGGATTCTAAGCCATTCAAAAACCCTAAAGCAAATCACCTACAAACAGTTCCTTTAGATCTATCCTTAAAAAATACAATTACACCTCAGACAGGTACCCATTATCCGCAGGTATCTAAATGTTTATCATCTGAGGTGTCTGATGTAGATGTGCTCCCCAGAGGACCATCCCCAAACCGTGCATAACTATCCCGCATAGTCTTTGTGACTCGAGGCTTGAAAAGGATCACCCCATAGAGGACCTTTATTCTTCATGTGTAGGGCTTCTCAGGGCACTGACAGATATGATGGAGAGTTCTGAAACGCCAGCAGCTGTTTGTTTGACCTACCCAAGTCCTGACCTTCAGAATTGGGCTATTGATGGTAACCAGACCTGTACTAGGTGCGCTTCGTGGTAATATACACCCCACCCAACTGCTGCAGCTAATGCCCATGAATATGATGTTTTGGACCAAAAAAATATACTAGGGACTTACATCAAAGACATATAAAAGGCTGTCAGAAATCTAAGATCGAAGGTAAACTCTAAGACCTTAAAACTGGGGAAGGTGGGAAGCGCAAACAAGCCCTTGAGGGATTCCAAGAGGGAGATAATTCAGAGTGTGGAAAGGTGTAGAAGAGAGGTGTTACATGCTTGTGAATCAGGAGTTGCAGACGTAGGTGTTATACTAGCATGACTAGGACTACGGTGCTCCCTAAAGAGTGCCAGTTCGACATTTAATATGTAGCTGTTCCGAGGTCAAAATATTAAAAGAAGGTCTACGACATACTTACTAAAGTCCTCTGGTTCTTACAAGTCCTCAAGAGCAAAAAGCAGCTAGAACCCCTCAACTAAAGCCTGAAATTTCCTAATACAATGACAGTGCCATATAAAGCAGCCCCTGTTAGGCCTCAAAACATACATTTAGGAGAGAACATCACCAGCTCCAGATGTTTCAGACTAGTATACTGTGAACACCCAGAAGGGCCCGCTGCTGGGTCTGTAGTAGGGGAAACTGCAAGGAGACAGCTCGCAAAGACAACTGCAACTGTTCAAAAAGGTTTTGGGTAGTTGCTTAAAAATGGTTGGGCCTGTTAGAAACAAAAGCAGACTAATAGTACTAAGCTGCGCAGGCTTTTAATAAATAAATTAAAGAAAGCCCAAATATGTGCTTCAAGGAGCCTTAAAAATATACCTGCTCAGAAACAAAGTCAATCATCCCAAAATGATTCACCTGAGAGCTCACAAACCAATACCAATCCCCAATCTGAGGATCCATAGTCTGTTTTTAGAGGGTGTTAGAAAGCACAGTGGTACTGTAGAGAGCTTTAAAGCTGCAGAGCATTACGAAGCATTTTTTTGTTTTATTAACCTGGAGTGCATAAACTCTTCCTCTGATCAAGGGGTTTTACCTACCCATCAGGCTGTACAAACGCTTATAGAATGATTGTTACATGCTGTGGGGCCTCATGATTTCTTCCAGCTACGATCCCAGGGGCAAGGCATTGACAGTCCATTGTTCACCAAACGGATGCCCCACGATGTGACTGATGCTGCGAAATTTCTAGAAAGCCTTTCTAATCTTTTACAGGGTAAGGCATAAATAGTAGCATATTGGATCTTCAGAGTCATCACCCTCATTGTTCGAGGCCATGAGGGGGGTGTTTCCATAACTTTCAAGAGTACCTTGTACAGTAAAATCATTGGTAAGAAACCACCTTGGTTCCTCAACTTTAACAACGGAATAGCCAACACTTGTCTGGGGGCTAGCATTGGCAGGTTACTGATGGATCGCACCACTCCAGACGCTGATATGTTGTCTAGAGCGGTTGAAGCCAATGCAGCGCTTGAAATACCGCATGACAGGCTGGTCGGGTTTGGGGACCCTGAGAACTATTTTGCCATTTTTGTAAAAGTTCTTTACCACAACGGCTCCAGGAAGTACTTCACAACCCGGGAGCATGTGAAAAACAAGCCCATTTATGTTCCCCATCATGAAAATCACTTTTATGGCATCTTGAACCTGAAGGGTTTTTTAGGAGCCAAGTAAGTGTGCGCCCACATCTTCAACACTCAGTTAACTCATCATTGTGAAATGCACTGTAAAATATGTCAAAGGGATGTCTGCATTGTAGTCACAGAGCAGAAAGTGAAGTGCCACACATGTAATCTGTTTTGTGCATGCTTAAAACAGACAGTAGGTGGTGTCGGTGCTGCGTATCCAAAGATCACAAATGCAAAGGCATAAAAGGTCCCAGGTGTGAGGCATCCTTTCAGGTGGTAACAGAACACAGGTGTTACATGGTTAAAGAGTAGCCCCGACCAAAACAGAAGACTACATAGAGTTCAATATAGAGTACACACAAGAGACCGGTGTACACCAACCTAACTATATTTACGCTCATCATCTAACTTGCGGAGGAACGACATGTCATACTGACATACAGGCTTGACCGAGCCACTATACAGGAACTGTGTGCCCAGCTGGAGCCAGACCTGATGTCACCCATCCGCCAACCCACAGGGATCCCCCCTCTAGTGCAGGTGCTGTCAGTACTCCATTTCTTAGCAAGTGGGTCATTTCAAACAACAGTGGCCATATCATCAGGGATGTCACAGCCTATGTTTGTGTGTTGTCTGCCCTGCTGAAACACATGTGGAGCTACATCGTTTTCCCTGAGGTGGGGGATTTGCCTATAGTGAAGGGTGATTTCTATGCCCTTGGACATATCCCCAACATCATAGGTGCCATTGATGGAACACATGTTGCTTTGGTCCCCCCCAGCAGGAGTGAACAGGTGTACAGGAACCGGAAGAGTTATCATTCCATGAATGTACAGATGGTGTGTTTGGCTGACCAGTACATCTCCCATGTTAATGCCAAGTTCCCTGGGTCAGTGCATGACGCCTACATCCTGCGGAATAGCAGCATCCCGTATGTGATGGGTCAACTCCAGAGGCACCGGGTGTGGCTATTAGGGGACTCTGGTTACCCCAACCTGTCCTGGCTACTGACCCCAGTGAGGAATCCCAGGACAAGGGCAGAGGAACGGTACAATGAGGCCCATGGGCAGACTAGGAGGGTGATCGAGCGAACCTTTGGCCTCCTGAAGGCCAGGTTCAGGTGCCTCCATATGACAGGTGGATCCCTAATGTACTCACCAAAGAAGGTGTGCCAGATCATCGTGGCCTGCTGTATGCTTCACAACCTGGCTTTGCGCCGCCAGGTGCCTTTTGTGCAGGAGGATGGTCCAGATGGTGGTGTTGTAGCAGCTGTGGAGCCTGTGGAGAGTGAAGAGGAGGAAGCCGAAGAGGACGACATAGAGAACCGGAACACAGTAATTCAGCAGTATTTTCAGTGACACACAGGTAAGAGTAGACACCGGCATATTACATTTACTTAATGACTCCTACCTCTCTACTGTCTGACTTTTTCCCCCAGTGTATGGTAACTGTGTTGTGACTTTCCCTTCCGTTTTCAGAGCTGTGGGACCCACTGCGTGACATCTGCTTTGTTTCCCCATGGACTACAGCTGTGTGACAGCGGTTTGTTACCATCACAATGTGAATGAACATTTGACACGGTCATGTCTAATACATTTGTTCTAAATCACAGCCAGACTCCAGATTGTTTTGTGCAATAAGTGTTTTTATTCAAGTGCTCTAAATTGGATGGGTGGTTCCAAATCGGTGAGGGGTGATGGTGGAGGATTGTCCATGGCAGAGTCCAGACTATCAGTTTCACAGGTGCATTGTCCAAATGCCTGTGGGAAGTGGAGCAGGGGCAGTTTAAGGTTGGACAGGGTGACAATGTGGGACAGTGGGTTGACAATCAGGGCGGTATCCTTTGCTGGCGGGGGTCTTGACATCTTACTCTGTCTTCTTCCTGGATCTCAGGGCCCGCTTGCGGGGTGGTTCTCTTTCTGCAGGGGGTGGGGTTCTGGTGGCCTGTTGGTCTTGTGTCGGGGCCTCCTGTCCACTAGCGCCGGCGGAGGTGGTAGGCAGTTCGTGGTGCATGCTAGTGTCAGGGGCCCTTTGAGGTGCCACAGTGTTCCGCAATGTCGTGACTACCTCATTCAGGGCCACTACGATGGTACCCATGGCGGAACTGATGTTTCTTAGTTCCTCCCTGAACCCCATATACTGTTCCTCCTGCAGAAGCTGGATCTCCTGAAACCTAGCCAGGACCGTCGCCATCGTCTCCTGGGAGCGGTGGTATGCTCCCATGATGGAGGAGAGGGCCTCGTGGAGAGTGGGTTCCCTGGGCCTGTCCCCCCCTGTCGCACAGCAGCCCTCCCAGTTCCCCTGTTTCCCTGGGCCTCTGTCCCCTGGACCGTGTGCCCACTACCACTGCCCCCAGGTCCCTGTTGTTGTTGGGGTGGTGGGTTAGCCTGGGTTCCCTGTAGTGGTGGACACACAGCTGATTGACGTGTCCTGGGGACAGAGGTATGGGCCCGCTGGGTGGGTGCTGTGCTGGTGTTCCCAGGGGGGGGAAGGTCTACTGTGGCCTGTGGCTGTGTGAGGGGAACCGACTGTCCCGAGGTCCCCGATGGACCGGGCTGGCCATCTAGGTCCAGGGAGACAGAGCTGCTGTCCTCACTGTGGGCCTCTTCTGGGGGTGGAGGGGACATTTGTGGACCCTCCTGCGTGGTGACGTGGCGTTCGGGTCCTGCAGGGGTATAAAAGCATGGTTATTGCTTCTGTGTGTGTCATAGCATGCAATGGGTGGGTGCCCGTGTACCCCAGTGCTGGCATTCCTTTGTGGGGGCTGTTGTGACGGTGGTTGGGGGGGGGTTTGTATGTGTATGTGCAGTAGGCATGCTTAGGTGATGGGTGTCCATGCTTTGTGGATGCATGCAGGGCTAGGTGTTGGGATGGGTGGGTTGTGATGGTGAGACAGTTGCAAGGAGTAGGATGTGATGGCGGTGAGGGTGAGGGTGGGGGTATGAGTTGGCATGCAGGTGGGGTGGGGGGGAGAAGTAGTTAAGATTTGCCTTACCAGAGTCCGTTCCTCTGCCTACTCCTGTGAGGCCCTCAGGATGCAGGATGTTCAAGACTTGCTCCTCCCATGTTGTAAATTCTGGGGGAGGAGGTGAGGGTCCGCCGCCAGTCTTCTGCACCGCGATGTTGTGCCTGGATACCATGGAACGCACCTTCCCCCGTAGGTCGTTCAACCTCTTCCTGATGTCGTCCCGATTTCTTGGGTGCTGTCCCACAGCGTTGACCCTGTCGACTATTCTGCTCCATAGCTCCATCTTCCTGGCAATGGTGGTGTGCTGCACCTGTGCCCCGAACAGCTGTGGCTCTACTCGTACAATTTCCTCCACCATGACCCTGAGTTCATCATCAGAGAACCTGGGGTGTCTTTGCAGTGCCATGGGGTGGAGTGGGTGACATGTGGGGTGGATTGTGTGGTGCTAAGTGTGGTGATGTGTATTGTTGTGTTGTGTGAAGTGCGTGCAAATATTGCTGGGTGACAGTGAATTGGGCGTCTGGGTGCTCGGATGTCTTTTCTCGGTGCGTGTTCACGAATCTCTAGGAGTGGAGGTTTGTGGGTGATGTGGGTGTGTGTTTTATATTTAATTGGGTGTGTGGGAGTGGTGTGTGTATGTGTCTCAGGTGTGTGTATTTTGAATTGTCCAATGTGGTTGTATTTTGTAAGTGTGTGTGTATTTTGAGCGTGGCGGTGTGTACCGCCAATGGAATACCGCGGTTGAAAGACCGCCGAGTGGATTCGTGTGTCGTGATAGTGTGGGCGTATTTCTGTTGGCGTGACGGTGGAGGTTTGGTCATCGCTGCCCTTTGGTGTGGCGGACTTTTGTGGATGTCTGTATTTTGGCGGTTTGCCTGTTGTGGGTCAGAATGACCGTGGCGGTTTACCGCGGCCGCGGCAGTGTTATGGCGGTCTTCTGAACGGCGGTAAGCGCCTTTTACTGCCGAGGTTGGAATGACCCCCAGTATGTTGAAAACTGCGGTTTTGATTAGAGATCCCTTTGGGAGCATAAGGGGTCAGATATGCTAACATCAGATGCGGAACTCAGCTCTTCATTAAGAGTTGCGAATTACCAGAACCTCTGGAATCCTGCAATGCCTTATTTGGGGGTCATACTAATGCTATGATGCTGTACAGGGCTGTGGGCAAGAAAATACATTATGACAATTTCACAAGTCTGTATCTGTTTGTGAACAAACAGATGTTATACCCCATAGGCCATCCCACCATCATATATAGGGACTTTAAACCCATAGGCGAATACTGTAGGCTAATTAAATGCCAACTCTACCCACCACCGAGGATTTACTCCCCAGTGCTACCGCACACAGGTGATGGTAAGCTAATGTTCCCACTATGTCGAACATGCGCTGAAAGTAAAGAGACTAACAAGTGCAGACACAGTGATGAGAAAAGGATGTTGGTGGGGACCTGGTGTAGCATTGAAGTCCAAGATGCTCTAGAGAAAGGATACAGACTTAGTAAAATACTGGAAATATATAAAAGGCTTTTACTCAATATTCACACCAACACAATCTAAGCATATTCTACATTGTGCAGAACGTGTTTTACAAGGGTAAGAGCAGCCATTCTATATTTCTCAATGCCTCATATCCCATTTTATTTAGAATCCCCTTTGGCAAACAGCAGATATATGTCATTGATAAACAGATGTACCCCAGAAACACACAGTTTTTCCTGGAAGCCTTAAACAACGCTACCACGGAACCTCATGGCTACTTACTGGTAGACTTAAAACCCAATACTCTAGAAAGCTACAGACTACGTCCTGGTATTTTCCACTCAATCTCCCCATCACTTACACATCTAAAACCAGACCCAGAGCCAATAAAAAGAATCATTAAAGAGATTTTTGTAACAGTTACACTCTAAACCTTATACTATAAGGTGTTGACCATGTCTGTGTATCTACAAAATATTTCCCCCCCCTAAAAATGCTTGTCACAGCTAGTCCCCAGCAGAGAAAGGCCATTCTTTGTATGGCTTCAAACAACTTAGTGCTTACCATTTCAGAAATTACACTAAACACCCTTAAAGGCAATGTCCCTATATCAGAGAGCCAGTTCTGTGTGTTGAAGAAGAAGCATCACCTTATCAAAAAGCTTAGTAATTAAATGGCTTCCCTCATTTCTAAGAAGAACCTGCTAAAGCAGTCAGGTGGTTTGATAGGTTCGTTATTGGGCATAGCAATCTTGTTACTTACAAACCCCCTTGAAAAGAAGTGATGGATTATGCCCAAAAGATGTACCTGGTGCCGTGACAGCAGCAGGAACAGCTGGGCCGGTCTATGGGTGATGCTTGGGATATACAGAACAATGAAACTCTATGTCTAAATGCTAGGATTAAAGACATTTTGAACTGTACTGATTTAAAACATTATGACAAAGCAGGTTTTTACTCCAGAGCTCTACACAGTTTTTTTACAATATTACAAGCAAGGGTCTAGTGAAAAAAGCAAACTGACTATTTATGCCCCTGTCTCTGAACCTCCTCCACCAAACCCTGGAACACCTCAAAATCAATAACCACCCACACCGCCACCACCACCATCCTCAGATTTATTTGTTGAAGAACGTTTAAAGAATATAAGTCAAGGTACAGAGGGGTAGCGCAAATGTTGCAAAGGAAAATGTCAGCTTCTAAAGACCTGACCTCATGGAATGAGAGTGGCGAATTCTTCTATAAACATCATCGGATTTTTGGGCACCACATGTGTCTCACACACCTCAAAACACTAACTCTACAGAACGCTCCTAGAGGTTGGGGACCAGTTTCTGCGCACCTCCACAGAACTCAACATTTATTCAATAATCTTTGAGAAAGCCAACCATAGACGTATGTTTGAAAGTTTGAAATCCCCCAACCCCAAGTCGCCTGCAGCATCTTTTGTTCCCTGGCTATCTCCTCCCTCCTAGAGCATACCTGCTCCACCTGTGAAACCTAAAAAAAAAAAAATACAATTTAAACTGCACACATGGTTATATATCTGAAATTTCTTCTGACTTTTGATCCAATGTATATGTATTCCAATGTTTGTATGTGTAGCTTTGCAAAGGATAATGTATTGAAGGATTTTTCTTAATTTATTTCTTTAGTAAGTGTAGCAGAGTAATGTTTGTACTAAAAACTGTTTATAATAAACGCATTTTTACTTTTCAATATGCTTCTGTCACCTTTCAAAAGCCTTTTAAAAATGTGTATGACCTGGCATCAGAATAAAGATGTATAGACTGAATTTAATTTTAAATTCTTTTATTGTAGACATCCATCATTACACATACCGGTATTAGATGACCTTACACTTTTGACAGACACTGTATTCTGTTTTAACAGAGCTTGATGTAGACTTGGCATTTTCTTGTACATATTTCACAATACTGTCATTATTTACTAGTTTGCTCGAATATAGATAAAAAAAAAATTCTTAATGTCATACTCTCAGACATTTGACTAATGAAATATATTTGGTGTTTCCCACGTGTGATGGCTAGAGAGTCCTGTACTAGCATCTTGATATCCTTCACCTTAGCAGAAGCTTTTTTTACGTACTTGAATACAAGTTTTGTACAGTTGCTTTGTTCGGAGAATGCTACTGAACTGTCAAACACTGTAACCTTGTCACTATCCAAAAACAGAGCCACCCAGTGTGCTCCACTCTTGTAGTGCGGATCTGTGTTAAAGACGAGTCTGCAGGGTCTTTGTGCCCCTAATTCCTCAGGTAGTCCATCGCTTGGAAAAATACCTAAAAAGTATTTCTTAGCATTTTTTTAACGGCTTAAGAACTCACACATCTGAACAGTATCCATTTTTTACAACATTTTAAAGATAGTCAAACAGAATATGTTGGGTGTGGTTGACCTGAATGAGGCTGTTGAACACAGAGAATACAACTATGTTCACATTGTTAATCAAAGGTTGACTAAAATATATTTCAGCTTTTAGATTTCCATTTTTGAATAAATTATAGTGGTTGCCATCTTCAATGCCAGGCGTCAGATCAAAAGATAAAAAATGAACATTGTGTAGCCAACCCATATCCTTCTCATGATATGATGACCCTCAAGTCTCGCAGGTGTTTCCCGGTTATCGTAACCTGACTGAAATATTCCCTGATGAAATTAGCTGTTCCAAAAGTCAGTCTGTACGTGCAGGAATCACAGACCCCTCATGGACCAGAACTGCATAGTTGATGTCATAGTGTTTGAAAAGGGTTTGAAGTAGAGAGGCCACTAAAAGCAATATTGACCACATAAGCTATGATAATAAGTTTCTGTAGCTGCCCCAGAAATACATTTTCCTGTTGGGTTAATCTGGTACCGGCAGGGGAAGTTGTATATATTCAGAGCTATTCTTTTATTGGTGTACTTGGTGTTCGATAGCTGTAACGCTTTGGTGTGAGCTGGTTTGAGGCTTGGTGATATTTTCACTCTCTTCACAAACAAGCTAGCTGACAGTATGATCAGTGTATACTGTTCACATCTTCAGTGATGAGACAGAAAGAGTCCTTGTTGGGGGTAAATTTGATCTTGAGATCAATTCAGTTGATGAGCAGTTTATCTTGGAAGAAAAGGTCTGAATGTATACGTCAAAGGAGGTAAAACTGGCTAAAGCCTGCAGCAAAGCTTGCTCTTTTTTACAAAATTTTGATTGTTCCCATCCAGCTACTTGTCCTCAAAATGTTCGTAAGTATCTTTGTAGAAGAGCCCCCACTGAAAGCTGGGTGTCCAGGATGTCATGGCTGTAATTTAGAATACCCTTGATGTAGGCCCTATATGCATACATGTTATCACCTTACATGATAAGTTGGCCGCCGAAGGTGATGTCCACCTGACTAAACATGATTGGGTTGGGGTAGGCGGTTGTTGCCACTTTAGTGGTGTTCGCTATGTTGTAACCATCTGCTTTCACGATTTTACAGATAAGGTGCAACAGCGTCTTGTTGAGATCCAGACACATATCCATTGACACAAAAAAAATCTAACAGCGCTAAAGTCTCAAAGAGTCTTGCGGTGATACCTCCATTAAAAAACTGTTTTCAATGCTCGTCTGGGTGGGTTTTAGAGAAAACAAGTCTAACTCTTATTTGGTGCCCAATGCACAATGCACGAAGGCCATGTTTCCGGCTGTTGCACTCTAAAAAATATTTGTGCTAGCACCCGTTCTTTTATTTTTTGAAGCTCTCTTCTGGCTTACGGATCTTTTTTTTGTGAGCGCTTTTTGAAGAGCGCCGTCTTTTTTTAATTGGAGCCAGTGGCCCCCTGTGCATTGAAGCCCCTCGCTTCCTTTTAACAAGTGTGCAAGACTTGCACACCAGATCCGCTTCTTCTTTGGGTTGTTTTTTCATGTGTTTGACATTGGCAGATGCTACAGACCCACAACATCCTGTGCAATGTTCCTAACCACTTCTTTAAGGTGGGGTTTTGCAATTGTGTAGCTTCTTCTCAAGAACGGCATAGCTCTTCTGAACAAACTATGGGAGGCCCCCCAAATCGTCCCAATACATAACAGGGGCCCCATGAAAGTATGGTGGTGGTCCCCTATAACTGGCCTGGTTTCTGTAATAATCCCTGTATATAGAGGGGTTGCTGTATGTTGTCATAATCACCATAATGACTTATTAATAGTCGCTGTCACGTTGTAGCCTTAAATGAAGCTTAACAATAACGTTCCCATATTTAAAGGACACCGGCTCAGATTGGTTAGCCAAGATCATGATCGAAATAGTGTCAAAATGGTTTTTAGAAATTGCTATGTAGTCGGGTTTGTAGAGGTGTAGAGAGGAGTGGTGTACAATGGAGCAGTGGAGTAGAGGGGAGTACTGTGGCATATTAGAGTTGAGTAAAGTGGGGTGCAATGTCATACAAAGAGTTGTGTAGACAGATGTATAGCGGACAAGAGTCTTATAGAGTAGAATGGAGTAGAGTATTGTGCAGTGACCTACAGTATCGTACCGTGTTGTACAGTGGAGTGAAGGGGTATAGAAAGGAGTGTTGTAGTGTACTGAGTGTAGTAGAGCATTGTAAAGTGGAGTTGCATAGAACACAGTAGTGTGTAAAACAGTGGTGCTTTGTAGAGTGGATTGTTGTTGTATAGTAGCATAGAGGGAGGTAAAGTCTTTTACAGTGGAGTAGAGTCAAGTTGAGTGGTTAACAGTGTGGAGTACAATAGAGTGTAATGTGTGTCACAGAATAGAGTGGCATGGAGTGGAATATGGCAATGTGGTGGAGGTCATGTTATACATTGGAGTGTACAGGCATTGAGTTGAGTATAGAGTTGGACAGTGGATTGTACAGGGATAGAGTGGAATAGAATGCTGCAGAGTGGCATAAGGTATGGTAGAGTTTTATAGTGTGGAGTTATATAGAGTGGAGGAGAGTATCATTCAATGAAGCAGCATAAAGTGGAGTGGCATATACTATAATGGTGCAGAATGGATTACAAGAAAGTAGAGTAGCATACAGTGGAATAAAATACAGTGGAATACTGTACAGAGAAGTGTAGAAGAGTACAGTCGCAATGAGTGGAGTAGTGTAGAGTGGAGTGTGGTATAGCGGAGTGGCATCGAGTGGAGTAGGGTACAGTGGACAGTGTAGAGTGGGGTGGCAGAAATGGAAGTGACATAGTGTAGAGTAGAGGAAACTTTTATAGATGAGGGTGCTCTCTCCTACAGTAGAGTGGAGTGATGTATCATACAGTGCTGGAAACTGGCATAGAGTGGAGTAGACTTGTATAATAAAGTGTATGGACATAGGGATTAGTGCAATATTGGGCAAATGAGTGTTCCGGGATAGAGTGAAGTCGATTCTAGTGGAGTGGCAGTTCCTGTAGTATACTTCTGTACAGTAGAGTTATATAGAGTGGAGGAGAGTACACTAGAGTGGCATAGAGTGGAGTAGCATACAGTGGAGTGGCATAAAGTGAAATAGCATGGAGTGGAGTAGCATAGTCTGGAGAGGTACACAGTGGAGTGATATAAACTGTAATAGAGTAAAGTGTAATAGCATGCAGTGGAGTTGCATAAAGTGTAGTAGAGTATAGTGTAATATCGTACAGTAAGTGGTGTACAGTGAAGTGGTTTGGACTGGATGGTGTATTGTGTGGTGGGTTAGAGTATAATGGTATACAGTGGAGTGGGGTACAGAAGAGTGGGGTAGGGTAGAATACCATACTGTAGAGGGCAAAGATTGGAGTTCTGTACAGTGATATAGCAAATAATTGAGTGGTGTATAATGAAATAGTGTAGAGAATAGTACAGAGAGTGGCATAGAGGAAAATAGTGTAGAGGATAATAGCATAGAATGGAGTGGCATACAGTTGGATGGTGTAGATTTGAGTAGTGTACAGTGGATTGGTCTAGAGTGAAGTAGCATACAGAGGAGTGGCATAGAGTGGAGTGGTGTAAAGTGGAGTGGTGTCCAATGGACTACTGTAGAATGAAGTAGTGTAGAATGGAGTGGTATACACTGGAGTGATGTAGACTGGAATAGTGTGTAGCAGAGTAGCGTTCAAAGTACAGGCATACAGTGAAGTGGTGTAGACTGGAGTGGCACACAGTGGAATGGGGTAGAGTGTAATAGCATACACTGAAGTGAGGTACAGTCAAATGGCATCCAATGGAATAGCATAGAACAGAGTGAGCTTAGTGAGTGGCATACACTGTAGTGACATACATTGGAGTAGCATACAGTAGAGTGGCATACAGTGTAGTAGCATATAGTGGAATTGCAAAGAGTAGAATTGGGTACATTGGAACAGCATGTACTGAAGTGGCATATAACGGAATGGCATACATTGGAGTGGCGTACGCTCAGTAGGAGGTAGAGTAGAGTTGCATACAGTGCAATAGTGTAGAGTGGACTGGTATAGAATGGGGTTGTGTACAGTGTAATATCATAGAGTGGAGTGGAATAGAGCAGAGTGTTATACAGTGGAGTGGCATAAAGTGTAATAGTCTACCTTAGAGTAGCATACAGTGAAGTGGCGTATAATGGAGTGGCATGCAGTGGTGTGAGGTAGCTGTAATAACATACAGTGGAATGTTAAAGTGGGGTCCAATCAAATAGCATAGAATGAAGTGACATAGGGTGGAATAGCATACACTGGAGTGGCATAGAGAGGAGTAGCATACAGTAGAGTGGCATGGAGAGGAATAGAATAGAGTTGGGCAGCATACATCGGAGTAGCATATTCTGGAGTAGCATATAGCAAAGGGCCATGCAATGGTGTGGCATACACACTGAAGAGTTGTAGAGTGGAGTTGCATACAATGTAATAGCATAGAGTGGAGTTAAGGACAGTGTAATAGCATAGAGTGGGGTGGTGTAGGGCAGAGTGTTGTATAGTGAAGTAGCATAGAGAATAATAGTATGTAGTGGAGCAGAGTATAGTGGAGTGGCACATAATTGAGTGGTGTAAACTGGAGTGGTGTACAGTGGCGTGGGATAGAGTGTAATAGCATATGGTGTAGTGGCATACATTGGAGGGGGGTTCCAATAGCATAGTGAGAATGGAGTGTCGTACACTGAGTGCCGCAGAGTAGTGTACAGTGGAGTGGTATAGAGTGGAATTGCATAAAGTAGAGTGTTGTAGAGTAGAGTTGTATACAGCGGAATAGAGTAGAGTGTAGTGGCATAGTGTAGTATGGCACAGAATAGAATGGCCTATAGTGGAGTAGCATCCAGTGGAGTGACGATTTCATTGGGTAAGCTCCTTTCTATCTTGTATAGTGAAACATCACACCCATTCTACTTTACTTTGGGAGTAGCTGTGTGTTATAACACTTCTGTGCCAACCCAAAATTCTGACTTTTTTCTTTAGGGTTTTCTTTGATTTTCATTTTTCTTGCAGTGGGATCTACAAGAGAACACCAGGAAGAGGATGATGTGCATGTTTTTGGTGAAAAAGAACCAGCTCCCAAAAAAAGAAAGGAAAGTATAGTGTGGGATTTTTTTCAATTCCTGATGGTGAAAAAGTGACTGCCAGGAAAGTTACCTGAACTCTATGTAAGAAAATGTTGTCATGAGTGAGTGAAAAAAATACTCTTGTGGAACGCCAAGTATGTATAAACATTTCAGTACCATCCATGCTACTTGACTTGCCAGAGCGGAAATGCAGAGGTTGGAAAGTGAACAAGGTTCTTCAAGTGCAACTGCAGACCAGCCAGGAACAGTATCTGCTGTACATCATCTTTCTGGAGTTCCTCCCACCATACCAGAATTTGAGCAGTTTGGAATCTTTCCCTAACGTGACAAGGTTTTGAGTGTGGGTGAGAAGGCTGTCCCAATTTTAGTACAGACTATCAGTGCACACAAATGTTATTTTTTTACATTTGTTTATTCCTACAGAGTTTGCTAGTTGTTGTGCTTGTCACTGCAGGTAATGTTCTTTTTTACCGAAAATCCAAATAAAAAATAAAAACAATTAAATAGCTAAAATAAACACAAAACAATAAAAATAACTAACAAACCAAAAAAAGGTTCTTTGTAGAATCACTTCTTTCACTTTAAAAAATAAATGTATGAGTGCCTTAACGGGTGAGTGAGAGCATGTATGAGTGCATGTATAGGTGAGTGGTAGGATGTGTGAGCTGCTGTAGAAGTAAGTGGGTTGGTGTATGAGTAACTATGTGGATGAGTGATTAGGTGTATGGGTGACAGTGCATCAGAAGTTATATGGGTGACTGAATGGGTGTATGAGTGAATGTGTGCATGAGAGGCTGCATGGGTTAGTGACTGGGTACATAACTGGGTGTATGGGTGAATGAGAAAGTTTATGAGTGATTGCATGAGTGAGTTGTAGGATATTTGAGTAGCTAAAAGTATGAGTGAATGGGTGCATCAGTCACTGTATGGCTGAGTTACTGCCTTCATGAGTTGCTGTACAAATACATGATTGGGTGTGTCAGTGGTTTTATAGGTAGCAAACAAATGTATGAGAGGCTCTATGGGTGAGTGACTGGGTGTGAGAGTGGCTGTATGGATGAGTGTGTGGGTGCATGAGTGGTGGTATGGGTGAATGACTGGATTCATAAGCTACTGTATAGGTAAGTGGCTGGGTGTATGAGTGTATGGATGAGTGACTTGGTGTTGGAGTAGATGTATGGGAGACTGCGTAAGTGTTAGTATGAGTAATTGAGAGTGAGTATGAATGGTTGTATGGGAGAGTAAGTGGAACTGCAAGGGGTATTGATATGTGTAAGTGTGTTACTGATAGTATTGGTGAGTGGTTATCTACATTAGTGTCTGTATTGGTGAGTGAGTCATTGCATAAATGGCTTTATGGTTGAGTAATATGATGCCTGAGTTGTTGTATATGTGACTGAATGGATGCATGAGTAGCTGTATGGTTGAGTCACCGGCTGCAGGAGTGGTTGTGTGAGTGAACGATAGGATGTATGATGGCTGTATCGGTGAGTGACTGGGGAGATGAGTGGCTGCATGGATCTTAGTGAGTGCATGAGGTGTTTATTGATGAGTGACGGTGCATGAGTAGTTGAATGGGAGAGTGGGTGAATGAGTGGAAGTATGGCTCAGTGAGTGCATGTGTGTGTGTGCGGGTCAGTGAGTATATGCCTGAGTGGCTATATGGCTGAGTGCATGAGTGATTGTATGGGTGAGTGAGTGAAAGCATGAGTGTCTGTATAGGTGAGTAACAGGGTGCATAAGTAGCTGTAAGGATAACTAAATGGATATGAGAGCACCTGTATGGGTGACTAAATAGGTATATGGGTGAGTGAGTGTTTGAGAGTGCGTATGGGTGAGTGACAGATGGCATGAAAGGCTGTACGGAAGAGTCACTGGGTGCATGAGTGGTAGTATGGGTCAGTGAGTGTGCATGAGTGAAAGTATGGCTAAGTTAGTACATGCTTGGCTGCATGAGTGAGTGACTGGGTATATGAATGAATGTATGGTGAGTGATAGGCTGCTTGAGCGCGTTTATAGGTGAGTGAATGTGTACATGTGTGTGAGTGATGGGGTGTTTGAGTGGCTGTATGTGTGAGTGCATAGTTGCTTGAGTGATTGTTTGGGGCGAGTCATAGGGTGCCTGAGCAGTTGTATATGTGTATGGGTAAGTGTCAGAGTGCATGATTGGCTTCATAGATGAGTGACAAAGTATGTCTGTAGCTGTATGAGTAAGTGAGGGTGTGCATAGTGCCTGTATTGCTGACTGAGAGAGTGCATGAGTGTCTGTATGGGTGAGTGAGTGCATACGTGAGTAACTGAATGGCTGACAGAGAGAGTGTGTAAGCAGTTGCATGCATAACTGAATGCATAAGCGGCTCTATGGTTGAGTGAATGAGAGCATGAGTGACTATATTGGTGAGTAACACAGTGTGTAAGGAGCTGTATGGGTGAGTGCATGGGTGTATGTGTAAATGAGTGCCTGACAGCGTGTATGGTTAGTGATTGGGGGCATAAGAAGCTGTATAGATGACTGAGTGGGTGCATCAGTGGTTGATTGGGTGAGTGAGTGTGTGCTTGAGTGCATACATGGCTCAGTGAGTGCATAAGTGGCTGCCGGAGTGAGTGACTGGGTGCATGAACAATTGTATGGGTGAGTGATAGGGTGCTTCAGTGGTTATATAGGTGAATGAATGGGTGCATGAGTGGGTTTATGGGTGAGTGACAGTGTGCATGAGTGCTTTGATGGGTGAGTTAGATGGTGCATGACACATTTTATGTGTAAGTGAATGGGTGCATGACTGTATGGGTGAGTGAGTGGGTGCATGAGTAAGTGTATGGGTGAATGACTGGCACTGGCTGTATAGGTAAGTGAGTGCTTAACTATCTGTGTAGGTGAGTAAACCTGTATGGGTAAGTGACTGGATGTATGGGTGACTGAATGTATCAGATCCTCTATAATTGAGTGACTGGGTGTATGAGTGCATGAGTGCTAGTATGGTTGAGTGACTGGATGCATGAGGAAGTGTATGGGTGAGCGAGTAGGTGTATAAGTGTCTGTTCAAATGATTGAGAAGGTAAATGAGTGGTTCTATAAACGAGTGACTAGTGCATAAGTGGGTATATTAGTAAGTGACAGGATGTGCGAGTGGGTTTATAGATGAGTGAGTTGGTGCATCAAAGGGTGGATGGGTATATGACATAGAATATTAGTCTATGTATATATGTGTAGTTGGATGTGACATTGTATACCTCAGTGTGTCCCTGGGTTTGTCTGTGAATGTTTTGTTTCCCTAGGTTAGAGAGTGTACGCATATGTGTATGTCTAGGTGTATATTGGTTAATCTGTTTTCCTGTTGTAGAATTATTAAATAATTATAGATAGTGTATGAATGGAACAGGTATTGATGGATGAAGATGAATTTTAGTTACCTGCTTTACTGCTAAAAACATGTCCTTCAATCTATATTTAATGAGAAAGAAGACAAATAATAATTCAAGTTTGATATTATTATTATATGTTTTAAAACTTGTTAATCTGTAATAAAAACATTTTGTTAATAAGAAAAAACTGAGAGCTTATTTTTAAAGCCAATTATACATATTATTTACACATCTCATCTTCATTTGTCCCAGTTCTCAGTCTCTATACTTTTTCACTATAAAAGAAGCGTGTATAGATACTTATCACTGAACAGTGGGGGTAAAACAGTCATATGGACTGTAAAAAAAAAAACATAAGTACATAGCACGTTATTTAAAATTAACATCACTATGCATCACATTCATAAGTCCACATTATTTGACCATAATTAAGTGCTACTGTGAAATGCACCCATATACTATAATTTGTAAGAAATGTAATTACGTTACCATTACAAGACTAAACAAAAGTGTGTATGCTAAAAACATGTTGCTTATAATTATACCTGATTCAAATCTATGAACAGATATAATCAACCATTTTAATTATGAAATTCCTTTTCTAGACATGAGTTCCAATAGGCTGAATATTGTGTAAAACAGTAATAATCCATGTACTCAGAAAACTATATAGTTATTTTTCCTAGAAATAGTATGAACATATTCATCTACACTTCATTTTTGGATATCCTTTTATGAACAACACCCTTGATAGGCCGAATGATGTCTTAACCAGTGATGACCTACGTACAGAGAAGGCTGTAAACCTATTTTTTTGTGTGTAATCTTTCTGAATATATTTTTTGCACATGTTACTTTTTGACATCATTTTGAAAACACCACCCTTGTTAGGCCCAATGATGTCTTAGGTAGTAATCAGCAACATAGAGAGACGGGTCTGTCCAATATTTTCCCACACATCCACCTTAGAACTTTGGAAACAATAAGTAAGAATTAAGAAGTTTGAAAAGTAGTTTTTGTTTGAATTGCAGACTGTTGTCATTGCATTCTATCCATCCAGTTAGCATTTTTAAATATACAGTATAATATCCAGATTTAATACTTAGACCCTTATGGATGATAGTCAATGTACAGTATGTTCTCCCTGAAACTGATATTTGTCCAGATTTAAAGTTTGTGATTTCAGGGTCCAATTTCGATCCATCTGCTCTGCATCATTGAAACATTGCTATAATGTATTTACCAATTCTTTATATAAGCAATGTAGACAGTACATTTGATTTACAATTTGAACAGGTCATGCTTTAGTCACCTTTTTTTATTAGTTTGTCAAAAAACACTTTTACAATTTGTTAGAGTTAAGTAGAAAAATAGCTCAGATGGAATTATAAGTGATAGATAAGAAAGAGAAATCTTCACACTCATGGTTCCATGTATAACTCAGTCCAACTATGTCATCAATATTTACATTTTCTTGTTCTAGAACTCCAAGAATCACCATAAGAAATTTCTGTGAATCTTGTTGAGTGCTGATAGTAAAAACTATGGACAATATTTATGGATGGTTAGCGTCACTTTTGCCTAACTCCATATTTATATTTCGATGCTAGACCGGTCTAGCGTCAAAATATTGGTGTTAATGCCATGTTTAGGATGTTTGAGACCACCTTGCATCAATGAGATGCAAGGTAGGTGTTCCTTTCCTAAACACATCGCTAACCCCCTAGTGACATATTTATCTCCAGGCACAGAAATAACGCGCAAGATGGAGGCGGGCTTTAATAATGGTGCTAAGCACACTTAGCACCATTATCTAACGCATGGGTCAGACAAGGCGTTAGGGAGCAAGTAGGCCCATTTCCATGGTTGAACACCATGGAAAGGGCACAAAGATGCCCACCCCAAGCCTCAGAAACACCACCACCCACTCCACAGGGACAATATAGGAGGGGGACACCATCCCAGGTAAGTTGAGGTAAGTATATATTTTTTTGGTAAGTACCATTGGGGGCCCCTTCCATGGGGCCCCCTGCCTGGAACTGAGTATGTTGGGCTTACATAGTGGACACTAGTCCCCTGTGTTGGGCATTGGGGTGGTGGTAATGACTTCTGTCTACATTAAGACAGGAGTGATTTTTTTGGCTGCTTGGGCATCAAAAAATGATGCTAGGCTGTTCAGCGGCATATTTTTTGCCACTAACCCACCTAACATAATTTCAGACCCACTAGCACTATTTGCCCTAATGTGATTCCTGACCGGCTAGTGTCTTTTTTAGACACTAGCCATTCCTTAGCGCTATCTTGTGTCATTTCATAAATATGGTACTAAGATGGCTCTAAGAAATGGCGTTAAGAAAAATGGCACGAAACTTCGTTTGCGTAATTTTGCATCATTTTTCATAAATATGGGCCTATATATCCATTATATATCTACTAGCTCTCGAATGCCTCAAGCTGAATGTAGTACACTCCTATCATGAGATAAGCATTAAAGACAATGAAAGAGTGCTGTACACAATATATTTATTCCATTTTCTTCAATTGAATTAACGACATTTTGTACATGGAAAAGAACATTGAGAAGAACCTGAGCATAGCAGTTTACACCATTATTGTTATCCAACTGGTGACCTACTAAATCTCCATCATTCTCCATTTTTCTTTTCTTTACAGGTTCTTTTTTCTCCTCCTTTGCCATCTTTTCTGGACTATATACTGTATCTTTTGAAAGTTTCTGCTTAGGACATAATATCTGTTTTTCATAAACAGGTTAGTGTCCCAAATGAGGAGCATATATACTTCTTAATCGGTTATACTAATTATTAGAAATGGGGTCTTTGGTTGGCAGTCAGTTTGCAGTCTGTCCAAGCATGGACCTTCACTCTAGTCAGGGTATAGGAAAAACACACCAGGGTAACCCCCACTAACACCATTGGTAGCTTGGCATGAACAGAAAGGCTTAACCCCAGAAGCAATGTGTAAAGTATTTGTACCAACACACACAGTAATACAGTGAAAACACTACAAAATGGACACCACACCAGTTTAGAAAAATAGGTAACATTTATCTAGATCAAACAAGACCAGAAGGACAAAAATCCAACATACACAAGTCAAGATATGAAGTTTCAAATGAATAAGAGTCGTAATCTTTAGAAAACAGTAAGAATTCTGTTGTTTCACAAAAGTATCTGGTTTGTGTCCAAAATAAAGCCACATGGTAAGCATGCATTGGAGAAGTCAGTGATGCGTTGGTTCCTTGCTCACAAATGAGGCCGTGCATCGTTTCCTTGTCTGGTCTGGTCGCTGATGCATCGTTTTTGTCCTTGCAAGAGAGCGATTCTTCGATTTCCAGATGGGGCACCTCGGATTCTGGCAAGCTTTGCGTCAATCTTTCACACGCAGCGATGTTGCGTTAAAATCCAGTCGCACGGTGTCAGAAAACCACACTGTGTTGGTTGCGTCATCAGCCTCCGTAAGCGGGAGCAGCGCATAGTTTCTCTGGCCGCATTGCATCGAGCTCCCAGCCGTGATGAAGGTGGACCATTGAGTTTACCCGTGAAGCCAGCGGCGCGCTGCTTTACAGCCACAGTGCAGAAGGTGTAATGGAAAATTTCCCAAAGGATTTCAGTCCTTTTCCACAAGCTTCACCTTTTAAGGGTACAGGGACTGGATAGAACACAACTTGGCAGGGCAGGAGTCTCACCAGAGAGTCCTGGTGCTGGAGGAGAAAAGTCTTTGAAGGCCCTGAGACTTCAACAACAGGAGGCAAACTCAACTCAAGCCCTTGGCAATTCTTTTCATGCAGTAATGCACAACAAAGCCCAGTCTTTGTCCCCTTTCACAGGACGAACCAGCAACTGCAGGATAGCCCAACAAAGCACAATCATAGGCAGGGGCAGCACTTCTCCTCAGCTCTTCAGCTCTTCTGCTTGGCAGAGGTTCGACTTGAATCCTTGAAGAAATCTAAAAATGTAGGATTTTGGGTCCACTACTTCTACTCCTTTCTGCCTTTGAAGTTGGAAAACTTCAAAGGAAAGTTTCTGTTGTTCACAAGATCCTGCGGTGCCAAGGCCAGGCTCCAGACTCACGCCAGGTGGTTGGACACTGCATTGCATGAGGGCAGGCACAGCCCATACAGGTATAAGTGCCCACTCCTCCCTCCACTCTAGCTCAGATGGCCTATCAGGAAATGCAGGCTACTCCCCAGCTCCATTTGTCACACTGTCTAGCGGGAATTCACAACAGCCCAACTGTCAGTCTGACGCAGACATGGAATCCACAAACAGGCAGAGTCACAGAATGGTTTGAGCAAGAAGATGTCCACTTTTAAAAAGTGGCATTTTCAAACTGACAATTTAAAAACCAACTTTGCCAAAAGATGTATTTTTAAATTGTGAGTTCAGAAACACCAAAATCCATATTTCTATCTGCCCCCAAAAGGGAATCTGCATCTAAATATTATTTAAGGGTAGCCCCAAAATTAACCTATGAGAGAGATAGGCCTTGCAACAGTGAAAGCTGAGTTTAGCAGTATTTCACTGTTAGGACATGTAAAACTCACCAGTACATATCCCACCTTTAACATACACTGCACCCTGCTCATGAGGCTACCGAGGGCCTACTTTGGGGTGCCTTACATGTAGAAAAAGGGAAGGTTTAGGCTTGGCAAGTGGGTACACTTGACATGTCGAATTGGCAGCTTAAAACCGCACACACAGACATTGCAGTGCCATGTTTATAGGGCTACTCATGTGGGTGGCACAAGCAGTGCTGCAGGCCTACTAGTAGCATTTGATTCACAGGCCCTCTAGTGCACTTTACTAGGGACTTATCAGTAAATCAAATATGGCAATCAGGGATAAGAAAATTATACAGATAAATATATACAGGAGCACTTGCACTTTAGCACTGTTCAGCAGTGGTAAAGTGCCCAGAGTACCAAACACAGCAACAACAGAGTCCAGCACACATTCAAAACATGGGAAGCAGAGGTAGACCACACCAATGTCTAACACACCCCCCAGCTGAAAGTGGGAAGAAACTACCCACCCTCATGGGAGTTCTCATCACTAAGGCGGAAGAATCTGGACAGACCATCAGAATTAACGTATTCTGTGCCAGGGCGGGGTTCCACTGTAAAGTACATTCCCTGTAGGGAGATGGACCACCTCAACAGTTTTGGGTTCTCACCCCTCATCTGCATTAGCCATCTCAGGGGCCTGAGGTCTGCCTGAACCTGGAAGTGAGACCCAAACAAGTTGGACATTAGCTTCTTCAGTGCCCAGACCACAGCAAAAGCCTCACACTCAATTGCACTCCACCTACATTCTCGGGCAGCTACCTCCTACTAATGAAGGGTACATGCTTGTCTAGGCCCTCTTTATTTAGCTGTGGTAATATTGTTCCTGTACCATGCTCTGAAGTATCAGTCTGCATGACAAATTTCTTAGAGAAGTCAGGTACCTTCAGCACGGGTGCTGTGCACATGGCTGCCTTCAAGGCATCAAAAGCTGTCTGGCAAGCTTCAGTCCAGATAACATTTCTGGGCTGCTCCTTTGAGGTTGAGGTTAACTCTGTCAAGGGAGAAACAATAGTGCCACACCCCTTGACAAACCTCCTGTAATATCCTATGAGAGCTAAAAAGGCTCTTACCTCTGTCTGGGTCTTGGGAGGCTCCTAAGTCAAAATAGTGTCATTTTTTCCCTGTAGGGGTGCCACCTGGCCACTCCCCACCTGGTGTCCCAAGTACACCACAGAACCCTTCCCTATTTGGCACTTACTTGCCTTAATAGTGAGGCCTGCCTTCTGCAGGGCATCCAACACTTTACAGAGGTGCTGTAAGTGATCCTCCCAAGTGGAGCTGAACACAGCAATGTAATCCAGGTAGGCTGCAATGAAATCATCCAGCCCAGCCAACACCTGGTTGACCAACATCTGAAAGGAGGTAGGGCCATTCTTCATTCCAAAGGGCATCACCCTAAACTGGTAGTGCCCAGCTGGTGTGGAGAATGCAGACCTCTCCTTAGCCCTCTCAATTAGGGCAATCTGCCAAATCCCAGAGGTGAAATCAAAAGTACTTAGGTACTTGGGAGCCCCTAACCAGTCAATGAGCTCGTCAGCTCGGGGGATGGGTGTGCATCAGTCTTAGTGTCCGCATTGAGCCCCCAGTAGTCCACACAGAACCTGAGTTCTGGAGTGGCACCAGGAGAGGCAGCCTTTGAGACCAAAACCACAGGGCTGGCCCAAGGGCTACTGGAAAGCTCAATAACCCCTAAAGCTAACATCTTAGAGACTTCCTCTTTGATGGTAGCCCTAACCTTGTCAGTCTCTCTATAAACTTTAAGTTTGACAGGAGAACTGTCCCCAGTGTCCTCATCATGTGTACACAGATGATTTACCCTGGGGTCAAGGAAAAGAATGAGGCAAAGTGTCCCAACACCTGGCGGCAGTCCCTCTGTTGCTCTGGGGTCAGGGAGGGGGAGAGGTTCACATCCCCCACAGACCCATCTTTCTCCTTGGCAGACAGAAGGTCGGGAAGAGGCTCACTCTCTTTCTCTACCCCATCATATGTTGCCAGGAGCATGGTTCCCTCAGACCCTTCAAAGTGAGGCTTGAGGCGGTTCACATGCAGGACCTTCAAATGGTTCCTGCGAGTCCTTAAGTTGACCAGATAGATGACATCGCTCTTGCACTCCACCACCTCAAAAGGTCCAGTCCACCTATCCTGGAGCGCCCTAGGCTCCACTGGGGCCATCGCCCATACTTTCTGTCCAGGCTGGAACCCAACCAAAGCGGCATTGTGGTCATACCAGCACTTCATGTCTTCCTGGCTTGCATTCAGGTTCTCCTGAGCAAGCCGCCAGAAGCAGGCTTCCTGGTTTCTAAAAGACAGCATGCAATTGAATATATCCTGGGGGAGCGTGCTGGGAGCTTTCTCCAGGCCCAACTTCACCACACTTCAAGGCCCCCTGACAGGGTGGTCATACAGTAACTCAAAGGGACTAAATACAAGACCTTTTAGAAGCACCTCCCTGTACGCAAACAGAATGCATGGCAAGAGGATGTCCCACTTCTGCCTCAAGAACTCTGATAGGCCCACAATCAGGCCCTTCAAGGTACGATTGAATCTCTGAACCAGACCATGACTTTGGGGGTGGTAAGGAGTGTTGAACTTATAGGTCAACCCACACTCATTCCACAGAGACTTCATGTAAGTATATATGAAGTTGATACCCCAATCAGATACCACTTCCTTGGGGAACGCCATATGGGTAAAAACACTCAACAATGCAGATCCCACCACAGGGGCAGTGATTTATCTCAAAGGAATAGCTTCTCAGTAACAGGTGGCATGGTCCACCAAGACCAGGATGAACCTGTTGCCCAAGGCTGTTTCGGGGTCCAGAGGCCCCACAATGTCAATACCCACCCTCTTAAAGGGGATGCTGACAACTGGAAAAGGTTGAAGGGGAGCCTCACATGTCCCCCTACTCTAGCCACTTGCCTGACAGGTTTGGCAAGTCCAGCAGTAAGCATCTGAGTGCTTATGCATTTGGGGCCAGTAAAAGTGGGTGAGAAGCCTCTCAAAGGTCTTGTCCTGCCCCAAATGTCCCACCAAAGGCACCTCATGAGCCATACCCCATAGGAAGGCTCTGAAAGACTGGGGTACCACCAGCACATGGGCTGACCCATGCTCGGCAACCTGAGGCTCACTATACAGGAAGCCATCCTCCCAGGAAATCAAAAGTGATCCAGGCTCCTTGCCAGACGCCTGGTCTGCAGCCGACTGCCGCAAACCCTCCAGAGTAGGGCATGTCTTCTGTGCCTCACAGAATGCCTCCCTGGTGGGTTCTCCTTCCTACTGCCCTTGAATCACCTCAGGGACCTCCTCTTGTTCAGCCACCTGTTTGTAGGCTCCAGGGCCTCCCACTCAGGTTCAGGCTCCTCCTGCACTGTGGGACCTTTTAGGACTGGTTTCCCATGCCCCTTGACCTTCCTCTTCCTGGCAGACACCTGGGCCACTCTCTAAGGTTCCAGGGTCTCTAGAATACCCTGAAGGGCTTCCATGGACTGGGTGGGCACACACACCCACCCACCAAGGAAGACCCAGCATCTCCAAGTGAGACATGCATTCCACCTCCTTCCAAGGGGAATCATCCAGGTCATTGCCAAGCAGACAATCTACAGGCATGGTTGGACTCACAGCTATCCTCAAGGAATCTGAGACCCCCCATTCAAAGGGAACCTGCACCACTCTGCACAGGCGTTCTGAGTTGTCCACTGCAACTACTTGGTGAAGTGCATGGGGAACTACCTGCTCTTCAGACACCAGATGACTCCACACTGTAGTCACAGTGGCTCCTGTGTCTCTCAGAGACTCCACCCTCTGCCCATTGATGGTCAGCCACTGCCTGTACTTCTTAGTATTCTCAGGCAAGAGGGTGCTCTGGACCATCTCACTGTCCCCTAGTGAGACAAGGGTAATCTTAGCTGGCTCCCACCCACTTGAAACCAACTCCTCCCCAAGAGCTACACTAGCCTACACCTGTGACTGACCACCAGTGGGTACCTGTGTCCCCTTGAGACATTTGGGGTCCCGCCATAAGTGACCCACCTGATCACATGCAAAGCACTTGCAGGGACCCTTCTCTGCAGGTTTCCCTGTAGAGATCCATGATTTAATGGGGACTGGGAATCCTTACCCTTGGAACTAGGTTGGGGCCCTTTAGTGAACTCCCCCTATTTATCCTTACCCCCCCCCCACTTCTTCTGATGGGGACCCTGCCCACCCTTGTCATGGTCTTCCACAGACCTCTTCTGGACCCTGGTGCTCTCCCACCGTTCCTCTTCCTGTGCAAGCTTTCTGGGGTCAGTCAGCTTGCTGTCAATTAGGTGCTGGTGCAACTCTGGAAAACAAAGACTGGCCAAATGTTCCTAAAAATAAATAAATTGTACAGCCCCTCATAAGTTGTTACTTTGCTGCCCTTCACCCAACCATCCAGTGAACTGCAGAAACAGTCAAAACATTCCAACCAAGTTTGGGATGCCTTCTTTTTGTAGGACCTAACGTTTTCCCTGTACTGCTCAAGGGTGAGACCATATCTTCTGAGTAGGGCATCTTTCATGATAGAGTAGGTGAGCCCCTGGGAATCCCCTAAGGATGTCAGAGTATTCCTCCCCTCTACCTCAAAGTGCTTCCACAGACCCCCCCTCCAATGTGCTTCAGGGACCATGGTCATGTAGAGAGCAGGCTCATGCCCCTTGAAACACAAATACATGTCATCCTCCCTCCTATAATCCTTCACTAAGTCCTTAGGAATGTGCACCCTCCTCCCAAGCGACACTGTGGTACTGCTACCACCATCTCTTCTAGACTGACTCCTCTGATCTAGTTCCCTTAAACTAAGCTCATGAGACAGGAGCAGCTTCTTCTCTTCTATGGCCAGTCTCTGCTTCTCTAACTCCAACTGGTGGATCCTCTCTGTCTGTCTGTCCTGCAGCTCTTCAGGAGTCAGACCGTTGGATGACACACTGCTACCTGCCCTGGGGACCCTCCCCCAGGCATAACAGGTCCACCCACTACACTGTTGTGTATGCTCTGCACCCCCTCATCCTCATCCTCATTCTCATCCTCAGTGTGCCCCTCAGCCTCCTTGGCTGTCACCCAGGCTCTCAGTGCCCTTTGCAGCTTCTCTTTCCTGGTGGAGCTCTTAATCGGACAGCCAAGCTCCTTGCAAAATTGCTTTAGGTGAGCAATTGTATAACTCTCCAACTTCTCCAACTTAAAAACAGCCTTTGCAGACACAGCTGATGCATCTTCACATTGAAACATGATGGTAAGTTTCACTTATAAATTCAAAAATCCAAGGCAGAAAAAGAGCTCCTAATAAGCAGTTCAAAAATCAATAAAAGATTACCAAAAATATGGAAGTAGGAAAAAGTCCAAAAAGAGAAAAACCAAAATCACAACACAAGTATGTGGTCACGTAATGGTCTGCACTGAAAACAGTAATGTTTACTTAATCACTGTATGTTAAGTACAAATACAAGTCCAATCTCACTGCTACCACCAAGGTTAGAAATGGGGTCACCAGGGTAACCCCCACTCGCCCCCATGGTATCTTGGCACGAGCAGCAAGAGTTACCACAGAAGCAATATGTAAAGTACTAGTGCCAAGACATACAGTAGTACAGTGAAAACAGTACAACATGGACACCACATCACTTTAAAAAAGTTGGTAATATTTATCTAGATCAAACAAGACCAAAATGACAAAATTCTAACATACACAAGTCAAGATATGAAGTTTCAAAAGAATAAGGCCCTCATTACAACCCTGGCGGTCAGTGATAAAGCGGGGGTAATACCGCCAACAGGCCAGCGGTAAAAAAAATAGAATTATGACCAGGCGGACACCGCCTACACAGACAGCCACTTTAACACTCCGACCACCATGGCGGTAGCAACAAGCACCCCTGTGGTAACCGCCAACAGCCAGGCGGAAGACAGTGTACAGCCTACCGTATTACCACAGGCCAATCCTCCAGCTTTTCCGGGGCGGTACCAACACCATCAAAAGTACAGCAAAAACAGTACACTGAAGGAAAACGACTCACCTCTCGACACTCCCAGAAGAACCACGATGCAATGGAGCCCGAGCTGCAAATTTTTCCAATGCTGGTGTACCTCCTCATACACCAGGAACATGAATGCCACCGAAGACGACCACGGTGAGTACTGCAACTAGCACACAAGGGAGGGGGGAGGAAAAAGAGAGTGACACACACACACGCAACACCCCCACCCTCACCCCCAACACCATACACACAAACAGATGCAACAACATTACATATACACACCGTAACCCTCAGGAGTAACGCAAGGACAAAAGGAATGGATGAAAATGAGAGTAATAGTACAATTTTAGACAAATACGTCCTTAAATCAATAAACAGTATGTACAATATATACAAAAGGAGGGACAATGCCCACTGCAAAAAGTCCATGGCCCATGGGGCCATAACACATAGACCAACGCCACACTTAAATCCTTCCTCAATATGGAGAGAACACTACAGGGACATCAGGTCGAAAACACATAGGTACCTCAGGGGGGCGGGGAATGGGGGGCACCTCAACCAGAAGATGGTAAAACACCACTGCTCCTGAAGGGGGCTACATGCCCACTGCTTGGACCTGGGGAGTGCAAAGCCACAGTCTCTCTAGTGGGTGGGTTGCCCCTGCTTGGTCCTGGGGAGTGCAAAGCCACAGTCTCCCTAGTGGGTGGGTTGCCCACTGCTTGGTCCTGGGGAGTGCAAAGACACAGGGGGTCATTCTAACTCTGGCGGGCGGCGGAGGCCGCCCGCCAG